>NC_134531.1:193390285-193695619 GCF_050624435.1 Tenrec ecaudatus
TGCAGGAGAGTTTCATTCTGTTTGCTTGGGGTCACTATTACGTGGAAACAACTCAGTGGCCCCTAACAATAAGGACACTCTTCTTGAACATGGCCCATGCCTTCTTCAGTAATGACAGCAGGGGCTGGGGGTTACAGTGCATGACAAGATGGAGGGTGATCACCTCAGATTACAACAGAGGGGGAAATCACAAACTACTGGGAATTACGGCCTCTCCATATTTTGGGGAGACATAATTCACTCCACATTGGAGACACCTCAATCTAATTGTTGCCATTGCTTTCACTGGGCCCCTCTCTAGAACCCCGTTCTCTAATTTTGCTAGAAAATGGAAACCACTGTCTTCTCTCCTCCCCTTGATTTGCCATGGTGAGGGACATTACTACAAAGTAGCCCCACTCTCAGATCCTATTTCAAGGACTTACCTCCCATTCACAAATACATGTGCCAAATGAAATGATCAGAGAAATTTCCAGAGTTCAGATTGAGAGAAGATATTGGGGAAACTCCACGGTCAAAGATCTCTCAGCTTCGGGACCATAAAACCTCTACAAAATACTCATGGAACCAGAGGACGGCCAAGACAATGCCTCCGACCTGCAGATAGTAGGGGTGGCACTAAGTTGGATGAAGGGTGAATAACACTGGGTGAGTAGTACATGAAGAGATAGTGCTGACTGGCGGTGAAGAGACGTATCCCTGGTGCTGGCTAGGGAGCATGTCTGACATGAGTCGGTGATCAGTTTAGTAGTGTTGGGATCACCTTCTTCCCTTTCGTTCCTCGTGAGGGAATTCTTAGGAGTGGTTTGGTTTCATTAGAGGAAATTGGGCATGGTGGAAAATCTTTTTTGCCTCTTCTGGATTCCCTAAGAGTAATTTTGCCCTGACCTGGCACACCTGGTCTTCATAAAGACCTATATGGATGCTTCCAGACAGTCATTGACTAATGGCGACCCAGGCCATGGAGATTCTGAAAGGCCCCATAGCTATTTGGGCCCAGGAAATAGTTTCCTAAGGGAGTTCTAGGCTTACCACTTCGTCTTTGGATCAGGGCTTTCTTCTGACGCTGGCCAAGTTATGGATTCTGTTTCCATCAGGTATCCTCATTACTCTGGGGTGATGACAGCCTTAATGTTCTTTCTAGATATGACCATTACCTTTGGAGCAATGACTGCAAGGAAAGAGCAAGTGGGCAGCAGGTACCAAAAGCCACCCCAGGCTCCATATCCCGTTGACTTCTCAAAAAGGCAAAACAAAACTCTATCTCACAAATAACTTATTGTATATACTCGAGTATAAACTGTCTCAAATATCAGCTGAGGCACCTAATTTTACCACAAAAACTTCATAAAAACTCAGCTTATACACAAGTATATGTGATACAAGTCCAAATAGTCCCTCTGTCTTTTATGCTACAAAAAGATAACATATTTCTGATTCCTCATAATTTGTAATAAATATTTGACATCCAGGAAGAATCCAGGTCTGTTATAGTAAGCTATATATTTCCCTCTTTCATTTGGTTAAGTTTGAAATGGAACCAAACTCTTATGGCTGAGGAGCACATAGGCAACTTAAGATGAAATTCAGTATTATATAGGAGGAAGTGCATGGCCTTTGTTTTCCCTTAACCTCTCCTGCATCTACATTAAACTTATGGTATTAGTTCTTCCTGCTGACCTTCAAAGAAGTAACTGAGTCATTATTTCATCTCAAAAGACTGGCTGTTCCAGTGACCTTGAGGAATCTCCAGCTGTTAGGGACTGATTCAAAGGTGACCACTCTTTCCTCCTACAGGGGCCTGACCTGTTTTACATTCTCTCTGTGCACACAAACTCATGTCCTCACACTTCAATCTGTGCACATACTCACACATGCTGACTCGCAATGACACATGTTCACATTTGGCATTCACTTACTTATTCTCAGTATGCACGCTTCTTCCCACTCACAGAAGCATATGCACATACATATCCCCCCCAAATTGACTTCACAACTCTATATACTCTGATCTAGTCCATCCATTCCTTTAATTTTTTTTTAATGATACCCCATGAAATAGCCCCCATGACCTGAGACATACAGAAAGAAACCCTTTGATTAGACCGTTTTCCATGCAGAGATCAATGTAGCTCGTGTAATTAATTATCAACTCTCCAGGGCCGCAAACACAGAAACTCATGAAGACTCAAAGTAGATGTACAATCTAGAACCTCAGAGGCTTTTAAAAGATGAGAACAGAATAGACTGGAGTCTCAGACTAATTTCCCATTTGATCACGATTAGCAAGATTGAGAGAAAATCAATGGGCTGTTTCACTCCAGAAAAGCTTGACTGAAGATCCACATGATCAATGAGGTAGTTCTGGGGATATGGTGGGAAAGTCCTGTTCTATATCGTGAAAGTCAACTCTAAGTTCCGGGGTCCTGTGCCCAGGTTTCTGTTCCCTGGTATGCGCTATCTGCAGTGCTGATGTACTCTCACAGGGCCAGGCTAATCCAGCCCAGCCAGTGCCTGCAGCTGGCTCTAATCTCAGGAGATTTCCCTGGTGGAGAATCAGGAGACAGCTGTCAGGGCTTGACCATTTAATGCCTTTACATTAGAGGGGTACTTAACCAAACTGCAATTTTAGGGTCCTCTCCACTTACCAGCTCCTGGAAGCGGGGAGGCCACTGCGCTGGGACGTCAAGAAATGCCTCTGCTACATCACTCCTTTCCAGAGAAGAATTTGCTGTCCTCCCTCTGACGCCTTTCAAAACTTCAGTCCACGCCAGCTGGCTCACACACACCAAAAAAAACCAGAGCAAAAACAACAAGCGGGTGAGTTGTGGGAAGTTGAAGTTATCCTAGGAAGAACAGAGGGCAGGGGGGCAAAGCAAAGATGGGGAGTGGAAAAATTACAGCCCCTTTGTCCCGGATTCCTTCCTGCACCAAATCCAAAAAGCTGCTGAAATCTAGTCTCTACTGGGTTAGATTTCAGTCTTCCTCTGCCTGCTCCAGTCCCAAGGGGAGGAGACTGAAAGACCTGTAACTTTCAGTTTCTATTCCAGGAAATCAGTCTAGTTACCAGAAGTAGTCAGTTGTGTGGCAGAGGCTGGGATGGGGGCAAACGTTGTTTCTCTCTTTCTCTGTCTCTCTCTCTTCCTGGAGCTTGGTTTGGAGGAAATGTGGTGATGGGGCAGGGGTGGGGCCATCCCCAGAAGCCCTGCTCCTGCACCCACCGAAGCAGACCAGTGCCAGCAGAACATGAGAGCAGGGTGTCCTGACCCCTGCTGCGCTGCCCCTTCACCCCCACCCACATCCTGAGATATTGGCAGAGAGCCCTGTGCTTAGTCAATGTTCAACCCCTTAAGAGATCTTTCAGGAAAAAAATGCAGACCCTCCTGGTGAGTACAGGCTGCTAGACGACCCCTCACCCCAGTGCTTCTCGACCTCCTCCACACAGCACAGCACCTGAGTGACGGTGTTCTGTCCTGCTAGGAGTTCCTCTGCCCTGGGTCCAGTCTCTCCTTCTGCCCTCTTGTATATACCGGCCACTCCATGACTCCTGTCTTCTATTTCCATCTCCAGATTCCTCGGATTTGGCATATGCTGGGCCTCCACACCCCTTTCTCCTGTCAGTTCATCACGCCTACCTGCAAAGTGCCCCATGGTTATAGCCACTGAGTCCCCCTCCCTGCATCTGTGTCTGGGCCTTCGCATCCTGTAAGACAGAAACGTGCACAGTGGTAGATGGGCCTGTCCTGAGTTCATGGTGAACTCTTCACCTGGGGCTTTCCCAGCAGCTCCTGTGGCCTGCAAATCTTTCTACACCCCGTTCTCTGGAGAGACAGTTGTCTCTCTGTGTCCCCTCTCATTGCAGCCACATGAGGGAGCATGTATACCTCAGCTCAATGCCTAGAGTCTGACAGGTGGGAGATGTTTAAAAACCATTTGTGGAATATCAGACCACAAAGCCTCTTCTGTCCGGTGACTTGCTAGTGTCTTTACTGAACAAAGACAAGTAGTCAGGTGAGAGTAGTTTCCAGAGCTTGAGAAAATTTAAGTGTACAGTTATGTTTATAAGAAGTTTGCAATGTTTATTATGTGTTAAAGTCCTTCGATGCCCAATTGCACGCACTGTCCTACTCCAAAACTGTGCTCTAGATGTCAGTTTTAACATTGAACGTGGCAGCTGCTCTAAAACAAGGGGGGTTCAAGGAGAAAACACTGGGAAGGGGGGTGGCCTACCATGTTGCCTAGGTCCAGGGTCTAGAAGACCATGAAGATTCTGAGTTCCTCTTATGTCTCCACAAGGTTTAAAATAAATTCCCAGGCATACTAGCTTCCTTCTCCTATCCTCACAGGCAGCAAGTAGGAGAAACATCTGCCAGGTGCCCTTGGAAACACCCATCATGAGACCTGGACTTGCCTGTCTTGAGCTGCATGTCACACGCACAAGCATACTGAAGGTCCGGGAGAGGATGTGACATAAGCTCCGGGCAATGCCCTGATTGTGTGGAGAAGAGAGGGGCAGGATAGAGTCTAGACTCTTGAGCATAACCGTCAAGACCCTAATGTGGTCCATCCAGCCCCTGCATGCTAATCTGAAATCTGCCTCCCAACTCATCCTGGATTCCCTGTGCCATCCCCGGTGCCTTCTTCCCATGTCTTGTCTCCCTAACTTGTCTCCCATGCCCAGTCGTTCATGTAATTGGTGCCACTGTACAAGAGTCCTTCACACTGCTATGCCTCCTCATCCTCCACTGCAATGCGTTGACCTCTATCCACAGAGTTGCATAGTCCGAGGACCTGTTACTCACCTCCTGGTCTTCCTACAGCCTTGTGCATGCGGAACCACCTAGCTTGGTAGTTTTGCTAATATCTGTGGCGTGCACTAGTTAACAACAAATCCTAGGTGCTTCCTCATGGGGCTGGCCCTGTATCAGATCCTGGTCCAGAGCTCACTGACTCATAGACAGCAAAGTGGAGAAGGTGAAGGTTTGGGACCCAGAACTACTCAGCCAGCACTTGCTGTGAAACCTAGGACATGCACTGGATCTCTCTGGGAATTCTCATTCCGGAATGAGAACAGCTAGGAAATTTCTCCAGGATCACCGAGGCCAGTGCAGTGGCTTTCTTTGGGCGTGGAGACTATGTGACTCTAATAAGATGCTATAGAGCCGTCTGTTTCTAGGGGATGGAGGACAACCCAAATCATGAGGACAACTTTAAACTCTTTGCTACTCAGAGTTTGCAAAAGTAGCTCTGCATAATTGATTGCCTGCCTGGATTAGAGAAAAACAGCTGACAGATTGAGGTGATAAATGGCAGGGTCACTTTAAGGTGTATATTACATGAGGATGGACTTCAAAAATTGTGTGAACTACAAGAGAAGGACCTAGTGGCGGAAGGACCTTGGGCCTCTACTCAAACACTCCCTCAATGCATGAATACCTTCTTTTATTAAATTGGAACTCTATGATGCTCACTCTCCCAACACAACGGCTGGAGCCAAAGTGGGTGAACAAGTAAATGTGGTGAAGAAAGCTGATGGTGCCCGGCTATCAAAAGAGATAGTGACTGGGGTCTTAAAGGCTTGAAGATAAACAAGCGGCCATCTAGCTCAGAAGCAACAAAGTCCACATGGAAGAACACACCAGCCTGTGTGATCGAGTGGTCCCAAAGGGATCAGTTACCAGGCATCAAAGAACAAAAAATCATATCATTGACTGCACACCTCCATGATAGGATCGCTGAAGACAAATGGGTGCATAAGCAAATGTGGTGAAGAAAGCTGATGGTGCCCGGCTATCAAAAGAGATAGTGTCTGGGGTCTTAAAGGCTTGAAGGTGAACAAGCGGCCATCTAGCTCAGAAGCAAATAAGCCCACATGGAAGAAGCACACCGGCCAGTGCGATCACGAGGTGCCCAAGGGACCAGGTATAAGGCATCATGCAAAAAAAAAAAAGATATAAGTGTGTGTGTATGTGTATATGTATATATGTATGTGTATGTATGTATATATATATATCATATTAAATGAAGGGGGAAGTGAAGAGTGGAGACCCAAGGCCCAAGTGTCGACCAATGGAGATCCCCTCATAGTGGGGTTTAGGAGAGGAGATGGGTTAATTAGGGTGTGAGGTAGTATCAATGAAGAACACAGCTTTCCCCCAGATCCTGGATGCTTCCTCCCCCCAACTACCATGATCCGAATTCTACCTTGCAGGGCTGGATAGGACAGAGGCTGTACACTGGTGCATATGAGGGTTGGAGGTACAGGGAATCCAGGGTGGATGATACCTTCAGGACCAAGGGTGTGAGGGACGATGCTGGGAGAGTGGAGGGTGAGTGGGTTGGAAAGGGGGAACTGATTACAAGGATCCACATGTGACCTCTTCCCTGGGAGAGGGACAGCAGAGAAGGGGGGAAGGGAGACTCCGGATAGGGCAAGATATGACAAAATAACGATGTATAAATTACCAAGGGCACATGAGGGAGGGGGGAAAAAAAAGAGGACCTGATGCAAGGGGCTTAAGTGGAGAGCAAATGCCTTGAGAATGATTGGGGCAGGGAATGTATGGATGTGCTTTATACAATTGATGTATGTATATGTATGGATTGTGGTAAGAGTTGTATGAGTCCCTAATAAAATGTAAAAGAAGAAAAGAGAAAAAAATGATTAGGGCAAAGACTGTACAGATGTGCTTTATACAATTGATGTATGTATATGTATGAACTGTGAAAAGAATTGTATGAGCCCCAATAAATTGTTAAAATAAAAAAAAAGAAAAAAAAAAGAGAAGGACCTAGAAGGGTGGACATATGTCCAGATCAAAGCAGCCCCAGGAGAAAGAAGCTGGGGCTGCCCTCCATTGTGCAAAGACCAAAGAAAGGGTGAGGACTCCAGGTCCAGCAATGCCTGGTACTGGGGACTAACCCAGTAAGACCCCACGGTCCCTTTGTCGCTCTTCTTTGCTGGCAAGGATAGCACTTTCGAGAAGAGACAAACTCGATCTACTTTTGCTTTCCTCGTCCTGTTACTACATGGAGGTCTCCAGGAAAACCGGAATCTCTCTCTCCCCACCTCTCTTTCCCTGATAGTTAAGGCCTGCTCTAAAGTTTTCTAAATGCTTGAGAAAATGTAAGTTTACAGCTATGTTTCTAAGACATTTGTAATGTTCATGAAGTTTTAAAGTCCTTTGATGTTATTTATATGTTCCCTTTTGCAATTTATCTAAGGATGAACCTCAGTTTATTTTATTTCCTATAACTTCCTGGTTGTCTAAATATAACTTAGCCAAAATTAGTCCTTTCCAATATAAGATGCCTCTATATTTCTTTTGTTAAATTAATTTTATGGAGCTATAATTAACACATCATACCATTTGTGTTAGTCTGGGTAGACTAGAAAAACAAATCCATAGAATGTCAAATGTGTACAAGAGAGAGTTTTATATACAAGAGCAATTGAACATTGAGAAACATACAAGATCAAGTCCATAAATCCAATAGTAGCCCATATGTCCGATACCAATCTATAAAGTCATCTTCATGAAACATATGCAATGATGCCAAATGCAGGACGATCACAAACCAGTGGGTAGAAAGTCTTTGGATCCAGTGGCGTTGTAAGCATCTCAGCGCTGGCAGGGGTCTCCAAGCGGCTTCTCCAGCACGCAGGGCTGCATTAGGGTAGGTTCATGTGGCTTCTCCTCAGGGATGTCGCACAGGGAGTCAGCCTTGATGGTAGAGTGCTTCACAGGAAGTGAGCAGAGTGAGAGAGTCTTCCTGCCTCCAAGGAGGAAATATCAGAGTTTTCCCAGAACCCTCAGGGGAAGGCCATACCCACAGAGGTCTCATTGGCTATGACCCGATTGACAAACTAGACTCCAGCCTTCACTCTGAATCCTCTCAAGTCCCAAACTGACACCAGATTATATCACTAACTCAGACCACCCTTTGTCAATTTGACACATTCATCTAACTTTTTAGCCATATACAATTTTCAAACAAACAAAAATACAATTATCTCTGTACTTAATAGGATAAAAGTAAATACATACAATTCAAAACTGTGCCATCCTCATTTAAACATAACATTCTAAAAGTGAAAAAAAACAAAAAATATCCTATGCCTAACAATTGCAATTAATTAACACCTACACCTTAATCCTTGAATCCTATGAATTTATTCCCCACCTATGAAAGTTTGAAAGCCAACCACTTCTTGCCTTTATGATCCCAATTTTGGGTATCCCATTTCTATACTGCCCACTTATATCAACCCAGTGTACTGAGGAGACAATCACATTCTTTGATGTGAAGAATCTTCATTCCAGTTGAAACCTTGTGAAGTCTGCATACAGAAGCAAAGTCAAATCAGGACAGGCAATCCCTAAAGTCAGCAACAATATGCACCAGTTCACAGGCTCATAAAACTTCTCTTCATCTGGTTGGTCATCTCAGTGTGGACTGCTGTACTCAGCCTCACCAGGGTGCTCATTGTCATCTTGCCATCTGGTCCACTTTAGACATGACATTCTCATTTTATGATGCAGAACAATATAAATTGCAGTATGAGTTGGGGGGAGCAGCCCCCCACCACTAATCATGAGTACAGTAAGCACAATTGTACAGTTGAGATATATATATATATATATATATATATATATATATATATATATATATATAGTATTAAAGTCATTGAGAGCATGAGAGGTAGAGGAGAGATTGCAATGATGGGGTCAGACATTTCACTGTATTATGCTCACCTCAGCCCAGCTTGATGGTCCACCTGGAAAGAGGGGAAAGGGAAGGAGTGCAAGGGAAAAGGGAAGAGGGAGCCAAGGAGAGAGGGGGAATGGATGGAGAGACCAGCGATAGAGCATCTCTATTGCTAACCCAGGCTCATATAACTTTGTGGATGTGCAAGCCCACTAAGTACAGGTAAAGACATACATCACAGGAAGGGGTTGCACTATAGGTTATACAGCCATGAGAGGGGGTGGTCTAGGAACATGCACGCAATAGGAAGAGGAGGGATTGGGGGTATACATGTGGCAAGATGGGTGGATCCTAGAGTCAGGATTTCAGCTTAACTTTGGATGTCACAGAGCCGGTTTGACCTGTTCCTGGCTCAACTATAGAGACCATTATAAGTAGGGTGTGAACTCCACCTACAGGAACCAAATTGGATAACTGTGCCCTGTCCATTGTCCTTGAACAGCAGGGAGCGGGGCCCACTGCTGTCTGGAGACTAACTGCCTTCAGGGAGGATGTCTGTAAGCATCTGACCTCCCCACCACAATAAATTATCCCTTGATACTTAAGGTAATTCGGTTGGTAGTGTCAATAATTTAGCCAATGGTATAAAATTTAAAACACTGTTGAAAAGAAGAAATTATACAAGTATAGGCCAGCTTCAGACCATAATGCATGAATAATACATAATACATTGTTGGTTTGAACAGATTGAGCTTCTAAGTGACTGGACACTATTTCACAAACAGTGGGTATTGGGGCAAAACTTTCAATAACATTCATTCACATTAGCAGAACCATGCCTCCAAGCAAGGAGGGAATTAAAATAGTAAATATATGGTTTTTCAGGGTCACCATTTATTGGCTACCCTCAAAGAAAAGAAATTCAAACCAAAGTCCAATGATCCCCAATTCCCTAACCTTGCTATAATGGTCATGCTTCTTCTTACACTATAGCTTTTCAGCATTAAATCCAAGACAGTATGTCAGTTCTATAAATCTGATACAAGTAAGAAGGAGATAAAACCCAGTTCATTTAGTGGGGCTTCCATATGGAATCATTCTATACCTCGAAAAGATGGTCTAAAGTCCCAGTAGTCTATGTAGCACTTGGTCTGGGTCACCAAAGGCTAGATAGAAACGAGGTCAAAGGTGTTCAATAAGGAACATAGTACCAGGCATATTCTCCCTCATGAGTTCTATATAAGTATTATTAAGCATTTTTTTTCACAGTGGGAGGTTTTCCTCCCATTTTACCCACCAACAGTAATTCAACAGCCTTGTTTTTTTTCTTTCTTTCCTTTCTTTTAATGACATTTTGCTTTCTTCGTGAATGATGTTCTTGATGTCATCCCTCAACTCATCAGGGTTTCTGTCTTTCGAGTTTAGGGCCTCAGCTCTGTTCTTGAGTTGTTCTAGAAGTTCAGGTGGGGTATACTCACGGATGTATTTCCGCTTCCATGAATTTGTTTTCATTTTCTTCAGCTTCAACCTGAACTTCATTTGAATACTTGCCGGTCTGTTCTATAGTTGGAAAGTGGCCTTATGTTAGCTATTGATATTGAGCTTCTCCATTACCATCCCACACATACAGTCAATTTGATTTCTTTGTATTTCATCTGGAGAAGTCCATGCATATAGATGTCTTTCATGTTGTTGAAAAAAGCATTTTCAGTGAAGAAGTCATGGGTTTTGTCATGGGATCTCCAGCTTCATTTCTATCACCAAGACCATATTTTCAACTACTGTTCCTTCCTCTTTGTTTCCAACTTTTGAAAGTCCAGTTGCCAATAATTATCAATGCATTGTGATTGCCTGTTTGACCCATTCTAGACTGAAGATATTGGTAGAATTTTTCAATTTCTGTATCACTAGCTTCAGTGATTGGTGCTTGAATTGAAATAATAGTTGTGTTGTTTGGACTTCCCTTTATGTGATACATATTATCCTGTCACAGGCAGCATTGCACTTCAAACGAGACCATGAAACGTCCAAGGTTGATGTCTGCTGCTCTTTCTTCTCCTTTTGAATATGTGCCATTGACAAATGAAGGTCCCAAAGGCTTACTCCCAGAGGACTTCCTCCTTGCAAGATTCCGTGGTCTCCTCATAGAAGGGAGCTCTTCCTCACTCATATGTTGTGCCTTCTGATCTGAGGGCCTTATAGTCTGGCACTTCCTCTAACAATGTTTCACTTGTATTCATGAAGTTTTCAGTATCTGACAATGTTTCAATGCTATCCATACAGTTTCCCACTGGTTAATCCTTTGAAGTGCACAGCCTATTCCTTCCTCGGAGTCTACTTGTAAGCCAAAAGCTCTCCTGAAGCCTGTGCATTTTGGGTGACCCTACTGGCATTTGAAATAGCAAAGACAGCTTACAGCATCACAGCAGCACTCAAGACACCACAATATAACAAACCAGAAGACAAGTAATGGGGGGAAGTTGCTCACTTATGATTTATTGACCATGCAAAAGTATTCAGACATGTGACTCATGACAAATTTTTTATCACGTTGTGAAGAATACAATTTTCTTAACACTTTATCTTGCTCATGAAAACCTGTATGTACATAGACCCAGAGGCAACCGTTCAAAGAAAACAATGGGATAATGCTGGGTTTAAGACTGGGAAGGATGTGCATCAGGGTTGTATCCTTCACCACATTTACTCAATATTTGTGTTGAGGAGATTATCTGAGAAGCTGGACTATATGAAGAAGAACTTGGCATCAGGATCAGAGAAATACTCTTTAACAACCTTGCATATGCAGATGACACCTCCTTGCTTTCTGACAGTGAAGAGGATTTGATGCCCTTACTGATGAAGAGGAAAACCTTCCATATGTGGACCTCCACTCAAGCACGCCCTCAGTGCAAGAACACTTTGTTCTATTAAACTGGCATTCCATGATGTTCACCTTCCCAACACGATCGCTGAAGACTAAGCAGGTGCATAAGCAAATGTGGAGAAGAAAACTGGTGCCCGGCTATCAAAAGACATAGCATCTGTGGTCTTAAAGGCTTGAAGATAAACAAGCAGCCATCTAGCTGAGAAGCAACAAAGCCCACATGGAAGAAACACACCAGCTTGTGTGATCAGGAGGTGTCAATGAAATCAGACATCAAAGAACAAAAAAAATCAAATCATTGTGAATGAGGGGGGATGCAGAGTTGGGACCCAGAGCCAATCTGTAAGCAACTGGACATCCCCTTACAGAAAGGTCACAGGGAGGAGATGAGCCACTCAGGGTGCAGTGTAGATCCATGAAACATACAACTTTCCTCTAGTTCTTTAATGCTTCCTCCCTTCCACTATCATGATCCCAATTCTACCTTACAAATCTTGTTAGACCAGAGCATGTACACTGGTACAGATAAGAGCTGGAGACACAGGGAATACAGGACAGATGAACCCCTCAGGATCAGTGGTGAGAGTGGCAATTCTAGGAGGGTGGAGGGAGAGTGGGGTAGAAAGGGGGAACTGATTACAGGGATCTACATATAACTGCCTCCCTGGGGGACGGACAACAGAAAAGTGGGTGAAGGGAAACACCGGACAGTGTAAGACATGACAAAGTAATAATAATTTATAAATTACCAAAGGTTTTTGAAGGAGAGGGGTGGGGATGGAGGGAGAAAAATGAGGAGATGAAACCAAGGGCTCAAGTAGAAAGCAAATGTTTTGAGAATGATGGTGGCAACGAATATACAAATGTGTTTGACACATGGATGGATGTATGGATTGTGATAAAAGTTATACGAGCCCCCAATAAAATGATTTTTTTAAAGAAAAGAAATAGTGATGAAAAAACAAATTATTTATTCAAATGAATAAATGGATTAAATGACTAAATGGATTACAATTTAAAGCCAGAAAAACAAAAATCCTCACACTGGACAAGAAGTAAATATCATGATAAACAGAAAAAAAAAGATCAAGGATTTCATTTTACTGGCATCCACAACCAAAGCTCAAGAAAGTAGCAGTCAAGAAATCAAGCTACATATTTCATTGTAGAAATCTACAGCATAAGACCTCATGAAAGTGGTAAAGAGGAAGGCTGTCACTTTGAAGAGTAAGGTCCACCTGCCCAGCTCATGGTATTAGCAATCGCTTCATGTACATGTGGAGTCCTTGCAGGGCTGTGCGTTGGGCTTCGGGTTGCTGAACACAAGATCAGCAGTTTGAAACCAACAGTCACTCAGCAAGAAAAAGATAAGAATTTCTATTCCTGTAAAGAATTAACGTTTCAAAAACTCTCTGGGGTCACTATGTGTAGAGTCAACTCGATGGAAATGAGTTTGTTTGTTTGTTTGGTTGGTTGGTTGGTTTTTCTTTGTTTTTCCTTTAGGTTTTGGTCATATGCATGTGAAAGACAACAATAAGGAAGATCAGATAAAATTGATGCCTTTGAATTGAAGTGTTGGCAAACAATATTGAAAGTACTGTGAACTGACAGAAGAACAAATGCATCTGCTTTGAAGGGCACACCACCAGAATGCTCCTCAGACGGGAAGCTTGTGACTCTTCACTGCGATGGAAGTTGTCAGGAGAGACTAGTGCCTCCTAAAGGACATGACGTTTGGTGAGGTGGAGAGGCAGCATACAGTGGGTGCAACAATGAGCTCAGCAATGAGCTCAAAGGTAACAATGTCAGGAGGGAGCAGGACCAGGCAATGCTGTCTTCTGTTGTACTTGATGAGAATCAGCAGACTCAAAAATAACTAAGAACAGCCCCTCTCATTTGCATCGATATACTTGTTTGTTTGGGATCTTTTGATACCTGCTACCTGATCCCATCGACACCTCATGATCACACAGGCTGTGTGCTTCTTCCATCTGCCGGATGGCTGCTTGTTTAACTTCAAGCCTTTAAGACCCCAGATGCACCATCTGCTCTCGTCACCACATTTGCTTATGCACCCATTTTGTCTTCAGAGATCATGTTGGGAAGGTGAATATCCAAGAGTGCCAGGTTATCAGACAAAGTGTTCTTGTGTTAAGGGATACCTTGAATAGAGGCCCAAAGTCCATCTGCTATCTTAATACTTAACATATAAATATATCTACATTGGCTTCTATCCATTTCATTATAAATTAATATATGTACATATATACATGCCTATAGCTATAACTCTATAAATAGATTTTGCCTCCTATTTCTTTCCTCTGTTTCCTTTCACCTTCCTCCTAGGTCAGGATCTCTTAGTGTCTAGTTAATTCTCTTCGTGAACTTACACCAAGACACTTTTCTCTGGGGGAAAACAACTAAGCAATCATGCACAATCTCAGCGGTCCAACTCACTTGAAATTTCAGCCCATTTACTGCCTGACTATAAAGGCCTAATGTGCCTTTAAATGACCCGGTTAATACAAAGCACCTAGAGGCCCACCTCAGAAAAACAACTGAAATGCTCTCTGCCTGCAAAGATTATTGTTATACCCTCCCATTTATTTTTTTAAACATTTTATTAGGGACTCGTACAACTCTTATCACAATCCATACATACATCAATTGTATAAAGCACATCTGTACATTCTTTGCCCTCATCATTTTCAAAGCATTTGCTCTCCACCTAAGCCCTCTGCATCAGGTCCTCTTTTTTTCCCCCTCCCTCCCCGCTCCCCCCTCCCGCATGAGCCCTTGGTAATTTACAAATCATCATTTTGTCATATCTTACCCTTTACAGAGTCTCCCTTCACCTCATTTTCTGTTGTCTGTCCCCCAGGGAGGAGGTCACATGTAGATTCTTGTAATCAGTTCCCTCTTTCCAACCCACTCACCCACTCTGTCCCCCAGGGAGGAGGTCACATGTAGATCCTTGTAATCAGTCCCCTCTTTCCAACCCTCCCAGTATCGCCCCTCACACTCCTGGTCCTGAAGGTATCATCTGCCCTGTATACCCTGTGCCTCCAGCTCCCATCTGCACCAGTGTACATCCTCTGCTCTATCCAGACTTGAAAGGTAGAATTCGGATCATATACCCTCCCATTTAAATGACAGTTTAGCTGAATATAAGTTTAGATATATATTTCTTTCTGTACTTTAAAATTCTGCTTTCTTCTTGCATTCTGCATCACTGTAGAGAAGTTTAAGCCGTCTGCTCCATGTTCCTCTTAAGTAACCTGGCCCTTCCTTGTTCAGGCACTGAGAATTTCCCTCTGAATGTGATAGTCTTGCTTTTCTCATATTGTCCGTGGCTGTGGGTCTTTCTCTCTCAGACATCTCTGCCACCTTCCGAAACTCACTTATTTCCATTTTCCCACAAGCGGATTTCTAGCTATGTTCCACCTACTCTTCTCTTTTTCTCAAATTTCATGCAATTGCTTGCCAATGCGCACCACATGTGTTTGATTTGTAAGATCCGCGGCCCCCCACGTGGATGTGAATGGCAGAAGATCAGATCAGAATGTGTGTTCCAGGCCAGCTTCGGTTTTCATCATCTCCTCCCTTCATAGGCATTTTCTTCCTGCATTCGCACCTGGGGCTTAGCTTGCCACTTAGATGTCACTGCCAGTTTCTAGGGAGAAGAAGCAGGAAACATTGCAGGGGGTGGGGCCACCTCTGGAAGGCCCTCTGCATTCACCACAGGTAGAGACAATGGAGACTCTGTCCTGGGTGGTAGCAATGGGAAGGGGGAGAAATGGTTGGATTTGAAGAGACTTGGAAAGTTTAAACAATGTAGTTTATGAGAGAAAGAGGATGGTGTGGGTCAGTATCTGCCCTTGGGAAGATTGCATTCTTGTAGCTTTAAAAAGAACAAAAGAAAACCTCTGAAGTGCTGTGGTCTTCATAGAGCGGTAAACAACTGAGCCCGGTTTCAGTTTCCTTTCTTGGAAATGCGGTCCTCAGCAATTGGGCCAGTCCCCTGAAGGGCAGGGTGCAGAGAGCTGCCTCTCACACTTGCCCTATTAACCACACAAAGGAGGGAGGGGCTCTGCAGCCCCTTTCTGCCTGCAGTGGCCCATTGCACACACAGGAAGGACCTGCATGTCACAGACGTGGAAGCGTTTGTGAGATGTTCCAGGGCTGTGGGCTGCAGGGAGCTCTTCAACAGACTCCGGATTCCAGCCACTTCAGTGGGAACATTCAGACTTGGTCTTTGACAGCAGGAATCTCTTTGCTCCTTGGAACTGGTGAGTGAGTAAATACATTGGACGTGTCCTTTCTCGGTGGTGGCTGCAGGCAGGAAGTGCAGATGGAGAGAGCTCGTGTCCATTCAGGTCAGACTGCCTCTGCAGGTGACTCAGGACTTGGGGAAAGAGGACCTGACCCCAGCTGGCTCTGGGAGGCAAGAGAGCCACCCCAGGTTCACGTCTGTCAGACCGGACCTGTCTCTCAGCCTCTTTGGTTTCTCGCTGCAGCATCTGAAGGCGTAAAGAGTTAGAATCTATATGGAACCATCCTCCAAGGAGCTTCCATGCCCCCTTCAGGGAGGATCAGAAACCGAAAGGGCTAAGAGTCAGCTCCAATCTGGGAGACATGAACCTGAACATCCTTCTTTCCTCTCACCTGTCGCAGGGGTGAAATGAGAAATGGATGTACACATCAAAAATGTTATCAATACCTTCTTTTGATATAATTCCTATTTCTCTCCCCTCTAATGTGCAGTCTGAGAATTTGAAGACAAGTTCCTGGGATCCTGCAAAGAACCTGCCCCCGTGACCCTACACTCTTTGTCCAAGCAGAAAATAACAGCAGAAACTCACGGACAACTCAGCGGAGGTATGCAGTCCGATCGACAGGGCAGGCCTTTCGTATGACTGACACAAACTTTTGATGTCTCCTTTTTCTCATCCCCTTAAGTTGTGTCATTTTGAGGTTCACGCTGTACACCCCCCCCCACCACCCCAAATCTCGGATTTCTCTGATCCTGTGTATTTGCCGTTATTCGCTCTCTGTTTGTTGCTCAGCATGCATGGGGTTTTCCTCCAGCAACGGTTTAGGGAGACCAGTCTCTGACGTCCTACGAACAGTAAGGTAGGGAAAGCCATTTAACCACGTACAAAGGAGCCCAGGGCATGGGGAGAACGTGAAAATATTGTAGGAATTAATCTGCTTGGGAAACGGGAGATCTCTCTGCGTATTTTTCTCTGCTCACTTCTTCTTCTTTCCTATAGAATACATGACAGTAAGTGGCTCTTTCCGTTTGTTCAAGCGTAAGAGTCCCCTGTGTGCTCCAAGGGGACGGCTTCTGCTGGCCTCAGCACAATATTCATTAGTACTTTCTGAGCACGGTCAGTCTTGAAAGGCACAAATTTAGTTGTTCCCGGTTCTCTGCCATTTGAACATCTCTGTTTATCAATGTAGCAAGTACATTTTGGGCACATCTGTGATGCATTTTTGTTGTCACCGGAGATAAGACTAGAAAACAGCTCTGATATGGAAGAAGAACATGGAATTGCTCAGGGCAAAGGGAAGTGAGAGGGGAAGGATGAAGGATGCGGGGATGAGTGCTGTCAGCGCACAGGAACCCAATCAGCTTAGGCCTGGGAAGGCGTCTCCCTTTCCTTCCCCTTAGTGAGGTAGGAGTCTGCGGAGGGCTGGGAGCAAAAGGGAGTCTTAGGGTGTGTTCAACTGGGTTGACCAGAGAAGCAAATCCAAAGACACTCATGTGTTTGTAAGAGAGAACTTTATATGAAAGAGCAATTGTATATTGAAAAACCAGCCCAACCCAGTCCAAATTAAGACCTTAAATCTGATATGAAGCCATACATTCCTCTTCAGACTGACGGAGCCACATGCAATGAAGCTGAATGCAAGAAGATCACAGGCTGGTGGGTGAAAAGTCTTGTGGATGCAGTGGTGGTGGAAGCATCTCAGCAGTGGTGCTGGTCTTCTCATGGCTTCTCAGTCTCCCTGAGTGTTGCTTTTCAATGCAACTCCCCATGGCTTGTCAACAGGAGGGTGCAAGCAGAGAGAGAGAGTATGTCCCACCTCTTGGGAGAAAGATAGGAAGTTCCCAGAATCCTCATGAGGAGGCCATGCTCTCCAGAAGCATCATCAGGCTGCAAACTGATGTGGTAATTATGTAATAGTCATACCTGATTAACAGGCTAGATGCCATCCGTATACTTAGTTATAAAGTTGTCCTGAAATTCTGTAAGTACCACATATGGTCTGACTCCCTTAATGGAAAAGCTATTGGTTGCTGTTTCCGGCAATATTGTATAGACTCTAAGGCAGAGTTGGATCATTTGGGGACGCTCTCTGTCATCACACCAGGTGTAGAAACAATGGCTCCTGGGGACTAGGTTGTCGTGATGGAACAAGGAGAAGGGGGTGGAGTTGGAGAGACTGGGAAGGCCAAGTCTAAGTAGAATGTGAGAGAGAATATGTAGCGGTGACCCCTCAGAGACGAGAGCATGCCAAGGCCGTTGTTGAAATGGAGAACTGCGGAACTATGGGAAGGCAAGAGTGATCCAGCGTCAGTTGTTACTAGAGTTCATTATCTAGAGATTTTAGCAGACTAACACGTGGAACATGTTGAGTGAATAATGACCTATTTAGTCTGGAGATCAGAAAAGAGACCTTAGTTGGAAAATGTAAATATGATATGATATAATATGGGTGTTCCTATCATATACTTGGTATTTGGAGTATGGGGCAGGTTGAGATCACCAAGGAAGTGAGTATAGATTGAGCAGAGTTGGAACTGAGTCACCTCATATTTTAGGTGTTACTCTGAAAGGAGCTGTTTGTGAAGAACTTCTTATCTACCTAACCCACATCCTGCTTTAAAAAAAAAAACTACCAATTTTTCTTTCACTTTGAAATGATTGGGCTCTCCATTTATTTATCTTTGTTTTTATGACCTAAAATCCAGTTGATAAATACATTAAAAACTCTGTCATCCTACTACAGCCCCTGACCATAAGTTAATAGAATATTAAAATGGAACTTCATTGTTCTCATTTTTTCCTGTACCATGATATTATTCATTCCTTTAAAGAATGTCAAATTCCTTACCTGCATAGAAGTTCTGAGATGAAGGCTTTGTGAAAGATATATTTAGAGGGACGTGTCAAGGTGCTGTGGTACCCAATGAGACAATGTGTAGGACAAAGTGTTCCTCACCTGAAGCTTGCACAACGGGCTCCGTGGGATCCCTGGGAATAAAGGACATGGGTTTCAGAACATGTTAGCTTGTGTGTGACACAAAAGTGGGAAATGTAAAGATAAGTGTTGAGGTAGGAAAGTCAGAAGAGAAAGAGTTGGGTGCAGAGCTTTCTGGAACCAAGATCTGGCCATGTGGCTCCCATGATCCACACTGGGCCAGCCCAAGAGAGAGCTGATGGAGCTGATGGGATCACAGCACATCCTTTCTCAGGGAGGACCTGAAGACAGGAACAGTCTGGAGGGATTATACTTGGGATATGGACACTGTCCTGTGAGTTGTCTCTTCTAAATCCAGAGACTCAAGTAAATGCCTGGGGAATTAAGTGGATGGAACAGGAGTCTCCCTTAGGCCTCAAGGGGCCTATACCCCTTAGAGTCCATAAAGGGCTGTCCCTTTCCATAAAGGGATGTAGGACTCTACTCTTGTTGACTTGTTTCTTGAGATATAACCTTGGATTGGCTGTTTCTCTCACTTGGAAATGATGGGGTATCACATATCCAAGTACCTTGCCTTCTGTGACTTTAAGCTCATCTAAATCATCTCACCTCTTTCTCAAGCCCATTTCTCTTCCTGTCCTAAGTTCCCACATTCTTTTAATAGAGTAGTCAATACTTATTACTAACAATTTCTGTTTCTCCAAATTAGTCTGCTCGTTAAAATTTTTGAGCCCCCCTCCTCCAGATCAATGCAGTACTTATGCAACTACTCTGTGACATGCTCAGTGAAGTGATAAATATAAATTGCTCAACATTTATACTCTCATCTGAAGTCATTCAAGGGAACACTTTTTTTAAGCTCACATACTATATGCAGTGCTTTGCTATTTTTTTCATATATTTCAGTCTTTGCCTCATTGAGGCTTAGCAAAAGCAATTCTGTCTCCTGTTCTCTGTAGTGATCACATAAACAGAGAAGACAAAGGACCAGGACAGGGACAGAAAAGAAAGATGAACAGGAGTGAAAGTACCAGAAAGTCATTTCTCAGTGAGAATTCTGAGACAGTATTTGGGCTACTGTAAGGAATATATTGGAAGAACAGCAAGGCTTTCTACTCCCATAAAGAGTTACAGTCTTCAAAACTCACAAGGACAGTTGTACCCTGTCCTATAGTGTCACTGAATCAGCATCAATGGCAATGAGAAAAAACAGCTGAAGTCAGACAGCAGTTCCCAACCTGTGAGTCAAACCCCTCTGGGGGTCGAACGACCCTTTTCAGGGGTTACCTAATACATCCTGAATATCATATATTTACATTATGGTTCTTAACAGAAGCAAAATTACAGTTATGAAGGAGCAACAAAAATAATGTTATGGTTGGAGACATGAGGAACTGTATATAAAGGGTCGTGGCATTAGGAAGGTTGTAAACCACTGCTCTAGTATATACCTTTAAAGGCCATTTGGGAGGGTGGAATACTGGTTGGAGACTGCAGGTCTTTACAGGCTTTACCTGTGTAGACAGGTAAAGAAGACTTCAAAGGATGAAGGGATATATTGGATGAATACAGAAAGAAGATGCTAGAGGTTTTCAATCTCTACATAGCCTGTTTTCAAATATGTTATGTGTAAAGTGGCTTTGGAATCAACTCAATGTTGTTGTTTCACTGGGGATAGTTTGGCATATGACATACATGTTTGACGTTAGCATGTCACCTTAACTGCAATTGTTTACTTGGCTTGAAGCCCTCTTATTTCAGAGTCCAATGCTGTCCTTCTTCTAAAACAAATACTTCCCATCTCTTCTCTTCAGATTGGTGTGAGAAGATGATATGCCCCTGGTCCAAGGAAAGCTGTTCCCCTCAAAAAGAGAGTTGAGACTCAATTATGCATCTGGCTGCCAACTGCAAAGTCAGCAGTTCATGCCCAGAATCCTTTTGGGGGGAAAAGATGGGGCTTTCTATTCCCATAAAGAGTTACAGTCTTGGACATTTCTACCCTGTCTTATAGGGTCACTATGAGTCAAAATTTGACTCAATTGAGATTACTTTGGTTTGGTTTGGCCGTGGGTCCCAGTGGCTTTGGATGTAGAGCAGAACGGATGCTTCCCAGGATGTGTCCTGTGGTGTACAAAGCTTCATGCAGATGCAGATCATTCATGATAAAGATCCCCATAACCCTTTCTTCCACTGTGTTTGGCTGGGTTGACTACAGAAACAAATCCAGAGACACTCATATATGTGCAAGAGAGAGCTTTATATCAAGAAGTAATTATATACTAGGTGAACATCCTAACCCAGTCAGTTCAAGTCCATAAATCCCAATTGTAGTACATAAGTCTGATAATGGTCCATAAATCCCTCTTCAGACTCATGAACCCACATGCAATGATGCAGAAAAATCACAGGCTGGTGGGGGCAAATTCTGGTGGATCCAATGGCTGCGGAAGCATCACAAGGCTCTCACAGTTTCAGCGTGGCGCGCTGGCATGAAGTTGAAGGCGGGGAGGGGGGAAGGGAGTTTCCCAGGACCCTCCTTATGAGGAGGTTATGCCCAGAAGGAGGCAGAATCAAGCTGTGACCTGACTGACAGGCTGGACTCCACCCCTACACTTCAAGTTGACACAAAATTATGTAACTACCAGAGCCACTGCTCAGCTCCGCTCAGTCACCCCAAGGCAGGTTTGAAGGGTTTCACCAGTCTTTCTGTCGCCTTGATCTTTTGGCATTTATTGGCTCAAACAGGAGGAAGGGAATGTGAATTAGACTTGCCATTCCTGGAAGAAAAGGCAGAGCCAGAGTGGTGAGAAGAAAAGTCAACTTTACTAAGGTAAGAGAAGGAAGGTGAAGAGAAGAAGCATTTCATAAATATTGAAAACGAAGAGAGAAACATGAGGTGTTTATCTGATGGGTAGGCCAAGAGAAGGTCTCAGAGAGTGAAGGAGCTAGTAGATGAACATTTCCTCTGAGGGAAGTCTGAGATCCTGGGTCTTCCTGTCCCTACCTTGTGTCCAAAGATGAACCTCATTATCTGTAAAACGAATTTTTCTTAGAGATTAACTAAGGGTCAATATGTGCAGGCACACTAGAAATTCTGAAGGAATTTCCTTATGTATAATCTTATAATTAAGGTAGAAAAATCAACTCTCCAAGTTAGGCAACTTATTTGGAATTCCCAAGGGGTAATCTCGATAGCCTTGAGAGAAAGGTGAGACTTTTTGCTCCCATAAATATTACAGCCATGAAAGAGCACTTATAGAGGCCTAAATACAGGCATGTACATATGTAAATATATTTTTATATGACGATGGGGAAATAGATCTATGTGCATATATTTATAGGTTTAGTATTAAGGGAGCAGATGGACATTGGACCTCTACTCAAGTACTCCCTCAATGAAAGAACACTTTGTTCTATTAAACTGGCATTCCATGATGCTCATCTTCCTGACATGATCACTGAAGACAAATGTGTGTGCAAGCAAATGCGATGAAGAAAGCTGATGGTGCCAGCTATCAAAAGATATAGCATCTAGGGTCTTACAGGCTTGAAGATAAACAAGCGGCCATCTAGCTAAGAAGCAACAAAACCCCATGACAGAAGCACACAGCCTGTGTGATCATGTGGTGTCAAAGGGATCAGGGATCAGATATCAAAGAACAAAAAATAATATCCTTGTGAATGAGTGGGAGTGTGGAGCGGGGACCCAAAGCCCATCTGTGGGCAACTGGACATCCCTTACAGAAGGGTTGTGGAGAGGAGATGAGCCAGTCAGGGTGCAGTGTAGCAACAATGAAACATACAACTTTCCTCTAGTTCTTTAATGCTTCCTCCCCACCCCCACTATCATGATCCCAAATCTCCCTCTGGTCGACCAGCTAGACCAGAGGATGTACACTGGTACAGATAGGAACTGGAAATACAGGGAATTCAAGACAGATAAACCCCTCAGAACCAGTGGTGAGCGTGGCAATACCAGGAGGGTGGAAGGAAGGTGGGGTAGAAAGGGGAAACCGATCACAAGGATCTACATATAAACCCCCTCCCTGGGGCGTGGACAACACAACACAAAAGTGGGTGACGGGAGACACTGGACAGTGTAAGACATGACAAAATAATAATAATTTATAAATTATCAAGTGTTCATAGGGGGGGAGGGAAAAAATGAGGAGCTGATACCAAGGGCTCAAGTAGAAAGCAAATGTTTTGAGAATGATGGTGGCAACAAATGTACAAATGTGTTTGACAAAACAGATGGATGTATAGATTATAATAAGAGTTGTACGAGCCCCCAATAAAATGATTTTAAAAGGAAAAAATTACAGCTTTGGAAATTCAAAAGGCAGTTCTGTCTTATAAAGTAACCGTGAGTCATAAACAACTCAATGACAGTGAGCTTGTTTTTAATAATCTTGATGGATTTTCTTAAGGATACAGAAGAATCAGAAGGGCTTATTATGAAGAAGTTTTTAGAAAATTGAGAACGGTAGTTGAGAGAAAAAGGCCAGGAAAGTTGCACGAAGGAATTTGGGGACAAACTGTACCCCATCTACCCTTCAGTCCATATTTTGCCCCTTAAGAGTTTGTTCTTTTCCCCAAAGAACGCAAAAAGAAACAGAATCTGAGTCCCGGATGGTCGTGAAAACTGGTATTTTGACGTTATTTAAACGAAAGGGCACGGACTTCTTCAGGGAAAGGTTCACTACCATCAAGTCCATTCCAACTCCTAGTAACCCCATGGGACAAGGTAGAATTGCCCCTATGGGTTTCTGAGATTGTAGCTCTTTAAGGGAGTAGAAAGCCTCCACTTTCTCCTACTGAGTGGTTGGGGGTTTTGAACTTCTAACTTTGACCAATGCCTAACCACTATGGCACCAGGGAAAGGTTAGAGAGATGCAAACACTATTTTCAGAATGTTTTAATCTAGATGGAGGATATGTCTATAAACAATAGTTAGTATCATCATATTTTTATAAAAGGTTTCTATGATTTTCTTGTAATATTTTTATCTTAACTCTATGTGTAGCACACGTGTGTATGTGCACATGCATAACCAATTGTCGTTGAGTTTATTCCAACCGATAGCAGCTCGTATGTATCAAAATAAAACGGTACTCCATTGGATTGAGGTTTTAGCAGATTATCAGGAATTAGAATTCAGAAGGCCAAGCTGCAGGTTAGAAGCTCAGGTAGGTATTTTATTTTGCACACTTGAGGCAAGATACACCCCCCCCCCCCCAGGAACTCTCGGTGTTTATTCTTAAGGCCCTTAACCGACTGCATGAGGCTCACTCACATTATGATAGGTAATCCCCTTTAATTAGAGTCAACTAAGTGAAAATTTTAATCTACCAAAGACTTTCACAGAAACTTCTAGATTAGATTTTCACCTAATAACAAGGCACCAGACCTACTCAAGTCAACAGATAAAAATAATGATTGTAAGTGAGATTCCAGCTATGCAGTCCAATTACGTTCTATATTTGTGTTGTACCACTAAAGAGAGTCACATTAGTCATAGGTACAACTGTTTTCTTAAACGTAAGGCATACATTAAGTGGGAAATAGCCGATCCTATGACTATTGAGGGGAACAGGCATGCTCCACAGTCCTTCAGTGGAGTGGAAATTACTGCCAGCTCTGGGATTGCTAAATTTAAGATGTAACTAGATATGATTGTTTAAAATAGATTCCTACTAAACTTGACAAACATTTTGTTAAACTCTCCAGATCTGAGGTCTCCAATTCTCTTCATTTAAAAGGCAGAGAAAAATAATAGAACAGGAAAAGGCATTGTTTCCATGAAGAGCTCAAAGCAGATCTTTTCAACATTCCTAACACTTTCCCCATAACATTCAGTGGCAAGACGAGGCAAGAAGCTTATGGCAGTAAGAGGTGGAGAGGTGCAAGGAGGGTCTTTCTTCTGCCGAATCAGTTCTGAGTAAAAGTCCGCATATAAATTAACTTGGCTGGATAATCAATGGAGTAATCACTGTGTTCTGTGTAGCTAATCTGGAAGGAGGTCTTTGCTTTGGAAGACTGGTGAGAACTAGACTCAGCCTGGGATAGGGAGAGAGAGTACACACTTGGAGGAGAGGGGAGGCTGGACTTGGTCATTCAGAGAATTCCCATGTCTGAAGGTAGCTTTAGGCATTTATGAGGAAATGGTAACAGAATTAGAAATAAACAAAAAGACAATGTTTAATGTACAGTCTGATTTTCTGAGTCTAGTCTTGTAACTGCCTTTGGAAAGTTTCCATCTCTGTAAGACTTTGACGACTGGGAGAATTGCAAAGTTACTCCCATCCATATACATGAAATTTAAAATCGGTCTATAGACATCCAGTTGATATATATTTCCTACTATAGAAGGCAATTTTCTCGATTTTCATATTCATTTCATTACTCCAGAGGAGTAAATGTCCATTCGTTGAGATTCTTCTTTAAACCAGCTGTAACTTCTATGTATTTTCTTCACTAGTAGAGGATGAACAAATCATTAGCATGTGTTCACTGAATTTTTTAATGATACCAACAATTTTATCTTCTTGTATGTTTGGGGTTTTAAAAATCATTTTATCAGGAGCTCGTACAACTCATCACAATCCATACATGCATCAATTGCATCAAGCATATTTGTACATTTGTTGCCATAATCATTCTCAAAACATTTTCTTTCTACTTGAGACCTTTGTATCAGCTCCTCATTTCTCCTCTCCCCCTCCCCCATGAACCCTTCATAATTTATAAATTATTTTTTTTCATATCTTACATTGTCCGACATCTCCCTTCACCCATTTTTCTGTTGTCCATCCCCCAGGAAGGGGGTTATATGTAGATCTTTTTGATAAGTTTCCCCTTTCTACCCCACCTTCCCTCCACCCTCCCCCACTGATCCTGAGGGGTTCATCTGTCCTGAATTTCCTGTGTTTCTAATTCCTATCTGTACCAGTGTACATCCTCTGGTCTAGCCAGGTAGAACTGGGATCATGATAGTTGGGGGGAGGAAACATTTAAGAACTAGAGTAAAGTTGTACGTTTCATCATTGCTGCACTGCACCCTGATTGGTTCGTGTCCTCCCCACAACCCTTCTGTAAGAGGATGTCCAGTTGCCTACAGATGGGCTTTGGATCCCTGCTCCTCACTCCCCACTCATTCACAACGATAAGATTTTTGTTCTTTGATGCCTGATACCTGATCCCTTCAACACCTCGTGATCACATGGGCTGTTCTGCTTCTTCCATATGAGCTTCGTTGCTTTTGAGATAGATGGCTGCTTGTTTATCTTCAAGCCTTTAAGACCACAGATGCTATATCTTTTGATAGCTGAGCACCATCAGCTTTCTTCACCACATTTACTTATGCACACATTTGTCTTCAGAGAACATGTCAGGAAGGTGAACGTCATGGAATACCAGTCCAATAAAACAAAGAGCTCTTGCATTGAGGAAGTACTTGAGTGGAGGCCCAATATCCATTTGTTATCTTAATACTAAACCTATAAATATATGCACATAGATCTATTTCCCCATCATCATATATAAATGTATTTATATATGTTCATGCCTTTATTTAGACCTCTATAAATGCCCTTTGCCTCCAGCTCTTTCCTCTATTTCCTTTTACTTTCCTTTTGTCCCACTATCATGTTTATCCTTCATTTGGGTTTCAGTAATTCCTCTCAGTTACATTGCCCTTAATCAAGCCCTACTAGGCCTCTTACACCCTCCTCGCCACTGATTTTGGATCACTTGTTGTTCACTTGTCCCTGGGTTTATTAACAGTACTTCCTTGCAATTTTATCTTCTTTTGAAAACTTACTTAAGGAAATGGAAGAGGTGGTCACAGTGAGCAAGCTCCTGATTGTAAAAATGACTGCTGTTAAAGCCCCATGTGCATATATAACAATTTATAATGCATATTTGTTTATATAGCTGTCTTTACTCATTATGAATAAATATAAGGCTACAACAATATGTAGTGATTATTACCTTTAATTGCTTTAGTTTAATATGATATTCATGTCTTCAAACTATCCTGTGTGAGGGGATTTTACAAAGCTAACAGAAAATGCAATTAAAAGAAAATGATATTTTCCCATTAACTTGAGTTTAGAGAAGACTCAAATTATGTTTACTTCCCAGACCACTTTCTGTTACATGTTCCAAAATACACAAAAACTCATATAGGAAGTGAGGTGGAGCGGCATTAAGCTATGGTACCACAGTTATTTCAGCAAGAATATATGTGCTTGTGGATGTCCCTTATAGAGGACATGTCCTAGGGAACAGGAAAATGTATAGGCTTGTCTCTGCCTCCTGTCTTTTCTCTCAAGATTTGTCCTGCCCCCTGATTTCCTGCAGGGTGCGGAAAGGAGGGGTGCCTGGAATTCTTAGGTGCTCACTATTGGGTGAGCCTAATGGATTCTTACTGAAGAATGGAAGGGTGCTGGGCTCTGTGTTGAAATTTTTAAAAATACAGACATAGTCTGTGCTAGTTACCTATTACTACTCTAACAAGTGACCAGAGTTTTGACAACTTAAAATAACATGAACGTATGTTCTTGCAGTTCTGGAAGTCTGGAGATTGGAATGAGTCCTCAAAATTTTAAATCGGGGTGATAATAAGGCTGGGTCCTTCTGGATAAACTATAAGACAAACCGTTGCCATGTCTTTACTAGCTTCTTGGGACAAATCTCATTTCTTGGCTTCTGACCTCTTCATTTATCTTCAGAGACCCTTACTCGAACCTCTACTTCCATTGCCCTATCACTTCCTTCTACCTGTGATCTTCTTTCCTCCCTTTAAAGAAAAAAATATCCTCTGATTATACAGAGCCCAAGAGACTCTACCCACCTCAAGATTCTTAACATAATCACACCAGCAAAGTTCATTTAGGCACGTAAGGTCATATCTTTAAAGGCTCTGGTGATTGAGTCTTGGAAATTGTTGGCAGTTTTTGTTCTATTTACCACAGTGAGAGAATGTCTCTTCTATACAAGTAAAAACTAAAATCACCAGGACAATTAATTATTCATAGTAATATAAATAAGTGTGATAAAGAAGACCTAGACCATTAATACCAATGTATTTCCCGTGTTGACCTTATATTTTTGATATGTTGCTACTTCATTCACCTGAACTCCATATTCTATTTCCTTTTACCAGACTTCCCACAGTTAACTGCCATGGATCAGTTCATTGAATCCTTCCTATCAAAAAAGAATTTTCTGCAGTTGGCTTCAGAATTTTCACCTTACTATTCCACCATAATCAGTAAGGCAGGAGGCATCCTCTCTCAAGAAACCCTCAGTGATATTCAAGCAGCCTTTCAGAATGGGAACCTGGAGGATATTGTTAAAAAGATTCAGGATGCACTTGTGCAAGCGGAAAATGCTTCCCTAGATGTGGCTGTGACCGGGCAATCTGGGACCGGGAAGTCCAGTTTCATCAATGCCCTGCGAGGGCTGGGTCATGAAGAAGAGAAGAGTGCCTTAGTTGGGATTGTGGAGACTACCATGGAAAAAACTCCCTACCAACATCCAAAGTACCCCAAAGTGACGTTCTGGGACCTGCCTGGAACTGGGACCCCCAATTTCTGTGCAGACACTTATCTAGAAAAAGTGGGATTTACTAACTATGACTTCTTCATCATCATCTCTTCTACTCGTTTCACATACAATGATGCCCTGCTGGCCCAGAAAATCAAGAGTATGGGGAAAAAATTCTATTTTGTCAGAACAAAGGTGGACAATGATTTATATAATGAAAAGGTAAGCAAACCCAAGTCCTTCGATGAGAAGACAGTCCTTCAACAGATACGAGACAACTGCCTGGCCAATCTCCACCACATTGGTGTGCCTGACCCAAACATCTTCTTGATCTCCAATTTTGACCTGGCTGACTTTGATTTCCCAAGGCTAGAAGAGATAATGTTGAAAGAGCTTCCTGCTCACAAGCGCCACATCTGTATGCTCTTGGTTCCCTGCTTGTCTGATTTTGCCATTGAGATGAAGAGAGATTTCTTCCGGGAGAAGATCTGGCTGGATGCTCTGAAGTCATCGGCTATGGCCTTCATCCCTTTCATGCCATGCATCATTGGTTTCAATTTACCTGAACAGGAGAAATGCTTGAATCGTTACCGAAGCCATTTTGGTCTGGATGATGAGGCCATCAAGAATGTTGCCAAGAACTTGGGGACATCTGTGCAAGAACTTAGTAGCTCCATCAAGTCCTTGAATTTTTGGCTACTTGTGAAGGAAGATAGTATAGTAGAAAAAGTCAAGGCATGTGTTGAATCCTTCTGCTCAGTGAATGGAGGTCTCTCATCTATGGCTTTACAGTTTTTGAAAACCTACTGTCTTCATTTGAAATTCCTCAACACCGTAGCTGATGATGCCAAAGTTATTTTGCACAAGACTTTGAAGAGCTAAATTATAAGAAAATGAAATAGAGGTGGGGTGTCTTACCTCACTGAAGTGCAAATGAGTCCCAGGTCCTGATGTCTATAAATGGGGCTGAGAGTGGGACTCCTATTCCTCTCAACTCCAGAGTCAGCTCTTTCATAAAGTGAGGGACTGGGGAAAGTCTTTCCAGAGAGGCTATGCCGTTGATTCACGCTGATGTCTTCTTGTTGTGTCTGGGTGATTGGATCATGGTCTCTGTGTTGCTTGAATTACCAAAGATATATACCACATACTTTCCATTAACCCCAATGAACTAGTAAGTAGACTATAGGTGTTATTTACTCAGAAAATAATTATTCTGCAACAATTAAATTGACTGTTATCCATTGACATTTTTCTAGTCATTTTGAAAACATCAACAAGCAAGTTATTTGCCTATTAATCGGATAACATTTTGGTTTTTTGAAATCTACATTTTCAACACCCATCCCACCCCATCTATACTCATCTTCTTTTGCCTTAATGGCTTGCCTATTCTAAATATTTAAACAGAATCTTACAAAATTTGTCATGTAGTATCTTGCTTGTTTCATTTACCATAATATTTGAAATATTCATATATATCATGATGTGAACTAGAGCTTTGTTTCTCTTTATATGTTAAATAATCCATTGTATATTAATAAAAATAAAACATTTGATTTAGTTATTCATGTGTGAGTAAATACTTGAGTTGTTTCCATCATTTATCTATAATAAACAATGTTGCGATGAACATTGGCATATGTCAGTTACAGCTCCTGCTTTCAATTATGTGTATTTTAATTATTTCCCAATATTGAAATTCCTGAGCCATGTGGTACAGTAGAATCCCAGACTTCAACACTAGCGTGTTCTAGAAGGGTGCAGTCAAGTTCCGAATCATTTTTTCCCATAAGAAATAACTGATAAGGGATTAATCCATTCTCTATCACCAAGTTTTTAACCTAACCTTGCCTTTTTAAAAATCATTTTATTGGGAGGCATACAACTCTTATTACACTCCATACATACATCAATTGTGTAAACCACATTTTATACATTCGTTGCCCTCATCATTCTCAAAATTCGCCTTCCACTTGGGTTCCTGGAATCAGCTCCTCATTTTCCTTTTTCCCCTCCCCCTTCCTCCCCCTCCCCCCTCCCTCATGAACCCTTAATAATTTATAAATTATTACTTTATCTTATCTTACACATCCCGGTGTCTCCCTTCACCCACTTTCCTATTGCTCATCCTCCAGAGAGGAGGTTATATGTAGACTCCTGAGATCGCTACCCCCTTTCTAACCCTCCTTCCCTCCCGGTATTGCCACTCTCACTGTTGGTCCTGAGAGGTTCATCTGTCCTAGGTTCCCTGTCTAACCAGGTTTGCAAGGTTGAATTGGGATCATGATAGTTCGGGGGGAGGAAGTATTTAAGAACTAGAGGAAGGTTGTGCATTTCATTACTGCTACATTGAACCCTGAGTAACTCATCTCCTCCCCACTATCCCTCTGCAAAGGATGTCCAGCTGTCTACAGATGGGAATTGTGTCCCCATCAAGTACTCCCCTCATTCACGATGATATGATTTGCCCGTCCCCCCTATCTTTGGTGCTTGAAACTGGTCCCCTCGGCCCTTCATGATCACACATGTTGGTGTGCTGCTTCTATGTGGGCTTTGTTACTTCTGGGCTAGATGGTCGCTTGTTTACTTTCAAGCCTTTAAGTCTCCAGACGCTATATCTCTCGATAGCCAGGCATCATCAGCCTTCTTCACCACTCTTACTTGTGCACATATTCATCTTCAGTGTTTATGTGGGGAAGGTGATCTCACAATGATGATTTTTGTTCTTTGGTGTCTGCTACCTGATTCCTTCAACACCTTGTGTTCACTTAGGCTTGCGTGCTTCTCTGTGGGCTTTGCTGCTGTTGAGCTAGATGGCCGCTTGTTTGCCTTCAAGCCTTTAAGACACCAGACGCTATGTCTTTTGATAGCTGGGCACCATCAGCTTTCTTCATCACGTTTGCTTATGCACACATCTGTCTTCAGTGATCATGTCAGGAAGGTGGGGTATCATGGAATGATCGTTTAGCTGAGCAAGGTGCTTTTGTATTGAGGGAGTTAGCGTGAGGAGGCCCAATGTCCACCTGATACTCTTCTACTAAACCTATAAATATATGCACATAGGTCTATTTTCCCAAAATCACAAATATATTTACATATGTACATGTCTGTATTTAGGCTTCTCTGTATGCCCTTTGCCTCCTACTCCTTTCCTCTATTTCCTTACGCTTTCCTCCTGTCCCACTACCATGTTCAGCCTTCATTCTGGTTTCAGTAATTCCTCTCAGTTACCTTGCCCTTGGTCACTCCCTACCAGTCCTCCCACCCCCTCCCTGGCACTAGTTTTGAACCACTCCTTGTTACCTTCTCCCTGGGTTGGCCAACACCTCCTCCTTTCTCCTACCTCCCACACTCTTATGTCCCTTAGGGACCGTTTGTCTCATTATTTTCTTCTCACATTGTTTGTCCAGTCTATCTTATCTAGGCAGACCTGCAGATATTATAATATGTGCATAAGAATGTGGATGGATTTGACAGCACCAAAGTGGCACCTAAGAACATGGCCTTGATGGCAGCAACACCGACACGCTAACAAACAAAAAATCCACTGACATACAAAATTTAAAAGAAGGGGGAAAAAGAAAATTAAAACAAAACAAACAGACAGCCAGTAAAAGCCTGTTAGTAGTTCAAGGTCTGTTTGTTGATCTCTAGGATTGTTTCCCAGATGCGTCTGATAGGGTACCACATCCTGGCCCCCAAATCCATCCTTTTTGCTCCCTCAGGAGCTCATTTCTCTGCTTCTCCCGCCCCTCCATTGCACACCCCCAGTGTTTTGCCTCAGTGTGGTGGCGTCAGCTCAGTCGCACACCCCCCACTGTGTCTCTGGTGCTGTCCCATGTAGGGCCATAGGTCAGTGCAGGGTGGCGCATCTCAACGTGGAGCCGGCTATATGGTCCTCTCTGTACATTAACCTTGCCTTTTTATACAAAACATTACACAGAAATTTCAAAGTAAATAAGTTCATAGTTAAATAATATAGTTTAAATAAGAAGCACAACATGAAAAAAAAGGTTTTTAACAATGACAATATGGCCCATACCTTGAGATTGACAAGGATCTGGGTCAGAGGACATGGATGTGGAGAGGAGGTATGGAGAGAGAGTAATTATTTGGAAGGGGAATCCCCTTCCATAAAATCAACTAGTATCTGCTTTTCAGGAGTTTTTCCTCTTAATTGCCTTTTTCCACTAACACCTCGCTGGTTTTCCCTAAACAAACAAACAAAACAATATGTCTAATATGGTCTACTGTGGGCGTTTCCTTCATTGTTTTCTAAAAGGGTTTACTAAATTATCATCAATAACACGGTTAACCAGTTCCTTATTATGATGACTCTTTTCAAAAACCTTTCTTAGGACCCATCTTTTTTATCTAAAAACAATACAGAAAGCGACAAAAATTAAGAAAACTAGAGCAAAATGCTTGGAACACAGTCACAAAGGGTCTAAACAACACTCCAAATGATGAAACATGTACTGCTTTTGTTTACAAACATCACATGTGTCAGGTCAGATTCCGATGTTTTGTTTGAGCTCCAATACAAATTTTCTCAACATTTTGCGTTGAAATCTGATGATGTCGAGTACTGGTGCAGTCGAGTATCAGGGTTCTACTGTGTTTATATAATTAACCAATTTAGGAATCACCAAATATGTTCAACAGTGAGTGTGCTACTTAACATTTCAACTGATTTTGTATAAATATTCAAATTTCTCCACTTTTGCAAACACTCCTTATTTCCTGTTTTTGTAATAGCAGGCATCTAGTGTAAGTTAGATATTATCTCATTGTAGTATTGACTTTCATTTCTCTAACACAGCGGTTCTCAACCTGTAGGTCGCGACCCCTTTTGGGGGGTCGAACGATCTTTCACAGGAGTTGCCTAAAACCATCAGAAGACACATAGTTCCAATGATCTTAGGAAAGAAGACACCGTTCCTCTATCCATCTCCAGGAAGGTCTGGCCACATGCATATAATGCCCACAAATGAGTACCTGGCATGAAGACTCTTAACCAATACTACACCATGACTCAAGACAAAATTTAATTTATTTGTAATTAGAAACAAATATTTCACAATATATAATTACATGGACTTCAGGGAAGATGGCGACTGAGTAAAACACACTAGAGGGACTCCACAGAAATCAGCCCAGGAGAGTTATTAAGGGGGGAAATTCAACACTGCTGGGTTGCAGGAGGAGCATCATAAAGATACGTAGGCACAGATCCACAAGGTTTTGAGGGGCTAGGGGCTTTTGGCTTACCACAGTGGAGGCCGGCTAGGGTTTAACTTTAGCCCTGCCACTGTCTTGGCCGGAAACAGGACCATTTGCAACCAGTGCAGGGGCTTTATCGAAACATAACCACACCTTGCCACCACTTCGGGGGCAGAGATTAAACCCTTGCAGCCCCATGGGCAAGGATATGTGGCTCAGCTATATTGTTACTTTTGTTTCCCTCTCTTCTCACTATGTCCCCACAGTCTCAGTGGGCTTAGTTTTATTTCCTCTTTGTCTCTTCCCTGTTCCTTCACATTCCACTGCAGACCTTCAAATCACTCCCCTTAGCTCAGGGTATTTACACCTGCCCCACCCCCACCCGGTTCCATTAGCTCCACCCTGTGCAGCATAGCCCAAGGCTGGGGAAAGCCCAGCTGACCTCCACCAATTTCTTGTGGGGAATTCCTGCCTGTGTGACTGGGGGAGCTCTTATTTTCTCTTTGTTGTCCCACATGACTTAGGGAACTTCCTTCTGCCTAACTTAGTGCCTCACACAGCCTAAGACAGCTTTGCCAATGCTCGGCAATGTTCCAAGCTACTTCAGTAACCTCTTCCCAACCTCCACAGTCATCCACCTGGCCAAGGCAATTATGCCCACACAACGCAACTTAAACAGCCATCAGCCCCAATGACCTCAATAGAAAAACAGGAGAAGCAAAAGGCAATAGCAGAAGATGTCCTGAACCGAATGATGTGCATAGAAAAAGCAGACATTGATCTGCCACAGAAAGAAATTTTCTGAATGCTGCTTGGAGTCATACAGGATATGAGGGAAACAATAAAGAAAAAGAATGAAATGATGGAAGAGATAAAGTACATACACTAAAGGGAAATGCAGGAGCTTAGGGAGGAGATAACAAAAGCCAGTAGCAGACTCATGGACCTTGAGAATTGACTGGAGGAAGCAGAGAACCACACCAGTGACTTGGAGGACAGACAAGCAGACTTTAGACTTTAACAAACATGAACAAAAATCTAATAAGATCATCAGAGAAACTACGAAAACTTAAGAGGTATGTCTGACGCTATCAAAAGGAACATTAGAATTATTGGCTTAACGGAGGAAAACACAACAAAGAAGTCATCTACAACAATAGTGAGAGAATTCTTGGAGGAAAGTTTCCCCAGCTTAATGAATGAAAACCAGGCAACCATTCAGGAGGCTGAAAGAAACAAGCTAGACTGAATCCCAAGAAGAAGTCACCAAGACACATAATAGTTAAACTCTCCAACTTTGAGGAAAATGAGAAAATCGTGAGAGCACTTAGGGAAAAACAAGCAATCACCTATAAAGGTTTCCAAATAAGAAATTGCTCAGACCTATCAGCAGAAACTATGAAGAAGAGGAGAGAATGGAGTAACATATTCCAAAAATTGATGGAAAACAACGTAAACCCAAAAATACTCAGAAAAATTATCGATCAAAATAGATAGAGAAGAGTCTTCCCAGACAAGGAAAAACTCAAAGAATAGGTTAGAAGAAACCCAGCCCTACAAAAGATTCCTGCCAACCCAGTATGGGCAGAAGAACAACACTCAGCAAGCATAAATAAGGGACCACCACATAGAACAAGCTCACCCAGAGGGCAATAAAGAGAAAACAGACCCCAAGATAGAATTGGCTTAGGGATAGAAAGAAGTCAAGAAACACACACACACACACACACACACACACACTAATAAGAAAGGGAGGTAGGAAAACACCCAACATAAAAGGTATAAGATGACATCACAGCATCCACAGATGGAGAAAATAACCCTGAATATCAATGGACTGAACTCAGGCATTATTAGACTAAGGCTAGAAGACTGGTTTAGAAAACACAAGCCACCAATCTGCTGCCTAAAGGAGACACATCTCAAGGCTATAGAGAAAAATAAGCTGAGAATCAAAGGCTGGAGAAGGTATACCAAGCAAACAGCAATTCAAAAACAGCAGGGGTTGCAATCCTAATCTCGGATAAAATTGGCCTCAAGTGAAAACCATAAAAAGAGATAAAGAGGGACACTATATAATGATCAAGGAAATGGTAGACAAAGTACCACGAAGCATTAGAAACATAAAGTGCCCAAATGAGAGACCCGCTGAATACATCCACCACACAATCCAAAAGATGAAAAAAGATATCACAGCCTCAACTATTACAGTGGGTGACTCCAATACACCGTTTCTAAGAAAGATAGATCAGAGGGAAACACTCAACAAGGAGCCTAGAGATCTAAACATTACAATTAGATAAATTGACCTGGTAGATATTTACAGAGATATTCATCCAAATAAAAAAATTCACCTTCTTTTCAAGCTTGCATGGCACATATTCAAAGATAGAACACATACTGGGCATAAGGCGAATGTACACAAATTTAAGCGCATTGATATCATACAGGCCTCTCTGATCACTGTGAAATAAGGCTGGAAATCAACAAAATAGAGAAAAAGAAAATGAGTGCAAAGAATTGGAGAATGACTAACTCTCTATTGCAAAAAGACTGCATACTGTCCCAGACCAGAGATGATAATAGGGAATTTCTAGAAACCAAAGATAATGAGAACACAAAATACCAAAACTTAAGGGACACAGTAAAGGCATATATCAAAGGAAGTGTCATAGCAATACATGCACACCTGAAAAAGGAAGAAAAATGATTGATATGTTGGCACAAAATTTACAGCAACTACAGCAGCGTCAGCAGAACAATCCTACTAATAGCAAAAGAAAAGAAATAATAAAAATCAGAGCTGAGATTCAGGAGAGGGAAAATAAGAAAACTATGGAAAAATTAATGCTGCTAAAAGTTGGTTCTTTGAAAGGATAAACAGAATTGACAGGCCGCTGGCAAACCTCAGCAAATTAAGGAGGGAACAAATTTCAATAGCAAGATAGAGGGATGAAAGAGGGGACATTACAACAGACCCTAATGAAATAAAAAAGATAATTACACAGTACTATGGAGGATTGGACTCCAATGAATTCCACAACTTGGAAGACATGGACAAATTCTTGGAAAAACAATCCTTCCCTCAACTATCCCTGAAGGACTTCAAGAATCTCAACAGATCCATAGCAATAGAAGAAATAGACGAAATTATCAAGGGATTACAAAAAAAAATCCTCTGGACCAGATGGCTTCACTGGAGAATTCTACCAAACATTTAAGGAAGAACTAACACCAATCCTACACAAACTCTTCCAGAACACAGAAAAAGATGGCAAACTCCTTCTATGAAGCTAGTATAACTCTTATTCCAAAACCAGGAAAGGGTCCCTCAAGAATTGAGAACTGGGGTGAAGGGAGATGGAGATGTTGGACTGTGTAAAAAAAAAAAAAAAAGAATTGGGAACTGCAGACCAATATCCATAATGAACAGCGATGCAAAAATCCGTAACAAAATACTGGCTAATAGAACACAAAAGTATATCAAACAAATAATTCCCAAAACCAAGTGGGATTCATAACAGGGATGCAGTGATGGTTCAATATACAAAAGCCCATTATTATCATTCACCACATTGACATGAAAACTATAAGAATCACATGATAATATCAATAGATGCTTAGAAAGGATTCTACAACATCCAACGCCAATTACTGTTTAAGACACTTGAGAAGATAAGAATGAAAGGAAAATTCCTCAAGACAATACAAGCTATATATAAAAAACGAACAGCCAACGTGGTAGTCAATGGAGAAAAGACGAACACAGTCTCACTGACAAAAGGGACCAGACAAGGATGCCCCTTGTCCCCACACTTATTTAGCATCACACTGAAGGTTTTAAATAACAGCATAAGACAAAGAAAAAACATCAAAGGTACTTGTCTGTGAAATGAAGAAGTGAAACTATCGTTATTTGCAGATGATATGATTTTATATATGGAAACTCCCAAAAGGTCCACAACGGGAGTCCTGGAAGCAGTAGAGAAGTTTGGCAGAGTGGCAGGATACAAGATCAACAAACAGAAGTCCATCAGACTGCTATACACCAGGATAAGATCCCAGAAGAGGAGATAAAAATGGTGGTACCCCTCACAATAGCCAAACACAGATGGAAATATCTAGGGATATATCCGATTAAAAGAACAAAAGATCTATATGAGGAAAACTACAGAACACTGTTACAAGAAATCAAGACTGACCTCAACAAATGGTAGAATATCCCATGCTCGTGGAGTGAAACACTCAATATAGTAAAGATGTCACTTCTGCCCAAGGCACTATATAAGTTTAATGCAATCCTGATACAATTACCCTCATCTTTCTTCAAAGAAATGGAAAAACTGATTACCAACTTGATATGGAGAGGAAAGAAGCTCCAAATTAGAAGAGAACTCCTCAAGAAGGACACCGTGCAAGGGCTTTACCTGACTTTAGCACATATACAGCCACGGTGGTCGAAACCACATGGTACTGGTATAATGACAGATAATCAGACCAATGGAAAAGAACTGAAAACCCAGAAATAAAATCATCAGCATACAGACAATTGATCTTTGATAAGGGTCCCCAAAATATCCAATGGGAAGCAAGTGCCCTCTTCAACAAGTGATGCTGGAAAAAATGTATATCTACATGCAAAAAATGAAGCAAGACCCTTATGTCACTCCATGCACAAGAATAAATTCAAGGTGGATCACAGACGTTGAGGTAAAACACCAAACTATTAGGGCCATCAATAAGGGAATTGGGACCAACTTGAGAACTTCGACACAGGGAATACATAGGTTATCAGAAATAGGGAAGGAAACAAACACAGAGGAGGCACAAATTGACAAATGGATATACTGAAGATAAAACACCTGTGTACATCGAAAGAATTCACCAAGAGAGTAATAAGAGAGTCTACTGACTGGGAAAACATCTTTAACAATGACATATCAGACAAAGGCCATATTACTAAAATCTACAATACTCTGCTAGCTTCCAAAAAGAAAAAAAAAATGATTGCCCACTTAGGAGGTGGGCAAAGGACCTGAAAAGAAGTTTCCCAGGGGCAGAAATCAGAATGGCCAACAAATATATGAGAAAATGTTCCTGATCTTTAGCCACAGTGAAATGCAAATTAAAACAACAATGAGATACCACGTAACACCGTCAGAGATAGCCCAATTCAAAAAATCAGAAAGCAACAAGTGTTGGAGGGGCTGTGGGGAGAGAGGAACTCTCATCCACTGCTGGTGGACCTGTAGGTATGTACAGCCACTATGAAAATTGATTTGGCGATATCTAAAGCAGATGAAAATCGAGCTACCATACAACCCAGCAATCCCCCTACTGGGCATATACCCAGAAGAGGCAAGAAACAAACCACGCCAGACATCTGTGCTCCAATGTTCATCACGGCACAGTTCACAATTGCAAGAAGTTGGAGACAACCCAAATTTCCATCACTGATGAGTGGATTGAAAAACATACAATGGAGTACTACACATTGCTAAAAAGCATTGATGCTCCTATGAAGCACATCACCACATGTGAAGAACTGCAGGAAATCATGCTAAGCAAAGTAAACAAAGCTCAAAAGGAAAAGTACAACATGAGTCCACTGAGGTAAGCTTAAAAAAAAGGGGGGCGGCATAAGGGGAAAGCTGTAGTATAAAAACATTCCTGGGTCAAGGAACAGGTAGTATTGTAGAGGCCATATCAAATCCAGGGATGCATCTGGTAGTCAACTAAAAAAGGGGTGGGGGGAATTTTAAAACAAATGGGTAGCGGGGCAGTAACCCACCCAAGGGGAGGGTTTTGTTTATATCTTCACAGGGAAAGAGGGACCAGACTTCAACCCGGTGCTCCAAGATGTGAATGGAACATGCCGCCATGAAGTAGGGAACCAGTGGAGAGGTCTGAGGGGCCAGCCATAATCCCACCTATGCGGACAGCTACCCCTCCCCTGAGAAGAACTTATTTCAGAAGACAGCACTGAATTTGCAGCTCAGGGATAGCGACGTATCTGATTATAGCCCGTGGGAGCAAATGAAGGGGGAGGAAGAGAGAGTGGAGCACATCCTGACCTACCAAGCCTTGACGACAATATTCCCGCTCAGAGCAGCCAATCTACAGAGAGACCATATGGCTGGCCCCACTATGAGACACGACATAACCTCATTGACCCATAGCCCTACAAGGGACAACACTGGAGCCACAGTGTGGGAATTGTGCCCAAACTGATCCCACCACACCGAGGCAAAGCACTAAGGGCATGAAACAGAACAGCAAGGGGAACAGCGTAATGAAGTTCCCAGGGAATACCGAAAATCGACTTTGGGGCCAGGACTTGGCACCCCATCAGACTTGACTGGAAAACACTCCTGAATACCAACAAACAGTCCTTGAACTAACTACAAGCTTTTCTTTTTTGTTGATGTTGTGTTGTGTTATTTTGATTTTTGTCATTGGTTTTTATTCTTGTTTTGTTTCCTTTTGTTGCTTGGTTTTGCTCTGTCTAGTTTATGTGCATGTTATTATCTCTGCAGATCTGTCTAAATAAGATAGACTGGATGAACAATCTGGAATAGAAAACAATGGGACTTACAGTACCGTGGGGACATGGGAGAGGGGAAGGTAGGGGGAAAGGAAGGGGTGTTAACAAAGCCAGGGACAAGGGGAAAACAAGTGATCTTAATCAGTGGTGAGGAGGGTGTAAGAGGCATGGTAGGGTGTGATCAAGGGTAATGTAACTGAGAGGAATTACAGTAACCCAAATGAAAGCTGAGCATGGAAGTGGGACAAGAGGAAAGTCAAAGGAAATAGAGGAAATAGCTAGGGGGCAAAGGGCATTTATAGAGGTCTAAATACAGGTATATACATATGTAAATATAGTTATATATGAGGTTGGGGAAATAGATTTATGTGCATATATTTCTAGGTTTAGTATTAAGGTAGCAGATGGACATTGGGCCTCCACTCATGTACTCGCTCAATGCAATAATATTTTGTTCTATTAAACTGGCATTCCATTATGCTCACCTTCCTGACAGGATCACTGAAGATAAAGCAGGTACATAAGCAAATGTGGTGAAGAAAGCTGATGGTGGCTGGCTATCAAAAGATGTAGCGTCTGAGGTCTTAAAAGCCTGAAGGTAAACAAGCAGCCATCTAGAGGAGAAGCAACAAAGCCCACATGGAAGAAGCATGCCAACCTGTGTGACTACGATGTGCCGAATGGATCAGTTATCGGGCATAAAAGAATAAAAAAGCATATCATTGTGTGCTAACCTCCCAAAATGATCGCTGAAGACAAATGTGTGCATAAGCAAATGGGATGAGGAAAGCTGATGGTGCCCAGCTATCAAAAGATATAGTGTCTGGGGTCTGAAGTCTTAAAAGTAAACAAATGGAGACTCCGGATAGGGCAAGATATGACAAAACAACGATGTATAAATTACCAAGGGCATATGAGGGAGGGGGGAATGGGGAGGGAGGAGGGGAAAAAAAGAGGACCTGATGCAAGGGGCTTAAGTGGAGAGCAAGTGCCTTGAGAATGATTGGGGCAGGGAATGTATGGATGTGCTTTATACAATTGATGTATGTATATGTATGGATTGTGGTAAGAGTTGTATGAGTCCCTAATAAAATGTAAAAGAAGAAAAGAGAAAAAAATGATTAGGGCAAAGACTGTACAGATGTGCTTTATACAATTGATGTATGTATATATATGAACTGTGAAAAGAATTGTATGAGCCCCAATAAATTGTTAAAATTAAAAAAAAAAAAAGAAAGTTAGGTTTACTAAATAAAATCTTGAATTATTAAAAAAAAAAAAAAAAGTAAACAAATGGCCATCTAGCTCAGAAGCAACAAAACCCACATGGAAGAAGCACACCAGCCTGTGCAATCATGAGATATCAAAGGGATGAGGTATCAGGTATCAAAGAACATAAAATCATATCATTGTGAATGAGGGGTAATGCAGAGTGGGGACCCAAAGCCCAACTGTAGGCAACTGGACATCCCCTTACAGAAGGGTCTCAGGGAGGAGACTAGCCAGGCAGGGTGCAGTGTAGCAACGATGAAACATACAACTTTCCTCTAGTTCCTAAATGCTTCCTCTTCACCCACTTTCATGATCCCAATTCTACCTTACAAATCTGGCTAGACCAGAGGAGGTACACTGGTACAGATAAGAACTGGAAACACAGGGGGTCCAGGACAGATGATCCCTTCAGGACCAGTGGTGAGAGATACTGGGAGGGTGGGGTAGAGAGGGGGAGCCAATTATAAGGATCCACATATAACCTTCCCAGGGGACAGACAACAGAAAAGTGGGTGAAGGGAGACGTCGAAGACAAAATAATAATTTATAAATTACCAAGTGCTCATGAGGGAGTGGGGAGCGGGGAGGGTGTGGGCAAAAGTGAGAAGCTGATGCCAGGGGCTTACGTGGAGAGCAAATATTTTGAGAATGATAAGTGTAACGAATATACAAATGTTCTTTATACAATTGATATATGGATGGATTATGATAAGAGTTGTATGAGCCCCCAATAAAATGATTAATAAAAAGGAAATTTAAAAAGAGGCATCAAAAGAGAGGAAGACCCTTTGAAAGATGAATTGACACAGAAACTGTAACAATAGAAATAATTATGAAGCTGGTGCAAGACAGGGCAATGTTTTGTGATGTGCATAGGTTCTCACTGGGTCAAAACCAACAAGATGGCACCTAAAAAACAATATCAATGTTCACTGGCAATGAACAATCCGAGGAGAAAATTAAGCAAATAATTCATTTACAATAACCTCTAGAAAGTAAAAGTATTTAGGAACAAATTTCTTAGAGTCCTGGTGGCATTGTGGTTATGCATTGGGTTGTTATTCCCAAGGTCAGCAGTTTGAAACCAACAGCTACTCTGCAAAGAAAGACAAGACTTTCTAGTCTCATAGAGTTAACAGTGTCAATCATTATGCCGAGCAAAGTTAGTCAATCACAAAAGACAAATATTGCATGAGATCAGAACTACGAGGAAAAACACCAAGACAAAGACAGCCATCTGTTATCAGATCATTTAATCCTGTCCCCTAACCCTTCACTATATTTTAACTAAAACAACTTGAAAATGGGTCAAAAGGGAGATCATGCTGTTAAGATATTGCATTTTAACCTAAGGACATCTTCTTTAAATGACTTGAAAATGCTCTTTCTGATATGACTATTCACATCTCTCGACTATGGTCAGAGAGGATTCACCTATGGCAGAATCCTTGTGGGGACCCTGCAAACGGATTTGGGGCTTCCCCTATCTTCCATACCGTTCTGCAAGGTAGGTTTTCACAATTATTAAAATCATTTCCTTAGGGCTCATACAACTCTTATCACAATCCATACATACATCAATCAAATAAAGCACCCTCATGCATTCATTGCCCTCATCATTCTGAAAATTTGCCTTCCACTTGAGTTCCTGGAATCAGCTCATTTTCCTTTTTTCCCTCCCCCTCATTCCCCATTCCCCATCCCTCATGAACCCTTAATAATTTATAAATTATTATTTTGTCTTATCTTACACTGCCTGGCGTCTCCTTTCACCCAATTTCCTGTTGCCCATCCCCCAGAGAGGAAGTTATATGTAGATCCCAGAGATCAGTTCAACCTTTCTACACCCCCTGTCCTCTTGGTATCACCACTCTTACTATTGATTCTGAGGGATTCGTCTGTCCTAGATTTCCTGTTTCCAGTTCCCAACTGTACCGCTGTGCATCCTCTGATCTAACCAGGTTTACAAAGTAGATTTAGGATCATGATAGATGGAGGAGAGGAAGCATTTAAGAACGAGAGGAAGGTTGTGAGTTTCATTATTGCTACACTGAACCCTGAGTAACTCATCTCCTCCCCACTATCCCTCTGCAAAGGATGTCCAGTTGTCTACAGATGGGCATTAGGTTCCCATCATGCTCTCCCCTCATTCACGGTGATATAATCCCCCCACACACCTTTGGTGCTTGAAACCTGGTCCCCTCGGCCCTTCATGGTCACACATGTTGGTGTGCAGCTTCCATGTGGGCTTTGTTACTTCTGGGCTAGATGGCTGCTTGTTTACTTTCAAGCCTTTAAGTCCCCAGACGCTATATCTCTCGATAGCTGGCCACCATCAGCCTTCTTCACCACACTTACTTATGCACACATTCGTCTTCAGCGTTTATGTGGGGAAAGTGATCTCACAATGATGGTTTTTGTTCTTTGGTGGCTGCTACCTGGTCTATTCAAAACCTTGTATTCACTTAGGCTGTGTGCTTCTTCTCTGTGGGCTGTGTTGCTTCTGAGCTAGATGACCGCTTGTTTGCCTTCAAACCTTTAAGACACCAGACGCTATATCTTTTTATAGCCAGGCACCATCAGTTTTCCTTCATGTTTGCTTATGCACACCTCCTTCTTCAGCGATCATGTCGGGAAGGTGGGTATCATGGAAGGACCCTTTAGCTCAGCAAGGTGCTATTGTATTGAGTGAGTTCACGCAAGGAGGCCCAATGTCCACGTGCTACCCTACTACTGAACCTATAAATATATGCACATAGGTCTATTTCCCTCATAATCATAAATATATTTACATATGTACATGTCTGTATTTAGGCTTCTCTGTATGCCCTTTGCCTCCTACTCCTTTCCTCTATTTCCTTACACTTTCCTCCCGTCCCACTACCATGTTCAGCCTTCATTCTGGTTTCAGTAATTCCTCTCAGTTACCTTGCCCTTGGTCACTCCTTACCAGTCATCCCATCCCCTCCCTGGCACTGGTTTGGAACCATTCCTTGTTCCCTTGTCCCTGGATTGACCAACACCTTCTCCTTTCTCCTACCTCCCACACTCTTTTGTCCCTCCGGGAACTTTGGTCTCATTATTTTCTTCTCACATTGTTTGTCCAGCCTATCTTATCTAGGCGGACCTGCAGATATAGTAATATGTGCATAAAAATTCAGATAGCTTTGACAGCGCCAAAGTGGCACATAAGAACATGGCATTGACAGCAGCAACACCGACACGCTGATAGACAAAAAAGACACTGACATACAAAATTTTTTAAAAGGGGGGAAAAACTAAAGAAAAAAACCTGTTAGTAGTTTGGGGTCTGTTTGTTGACCTTTAGGAGTGTTTGCCAGACGAGTCTGATGGGGTGCCACGTCCTGGACCCAAATCTATCCTTTATACTGCCTCGGGACCTCCTTGCTCTGCTTCCCCCGCCACTCCATTGCATTCCCCACCCCCTGTGTTTTGCTTCAGTGTGGTGGGGTCAGCTCAGTTGCACATCCTCCACTGTCTCAGGTGCTGTCCCATGTAGGGTCATGGGTCAGTGCAGGATGTCGCATCTTGCCGTGGGCCTGGCTATATGGTCCTCACTATACATTGGGCCCTTAGAGCTTGGTGGGCCAAGGTGTGCTCCACTCCATTCTTCCTCCTCCCTTTGCTTCAGCTTTTTCTGTGTGTGGTGTGGTACGTCAGTTCCTTTTCCACACCAGACGATCTATTTTCATTTTCTGTGGTACTCCCTACAATGGTGGCTAAAAGGGGCCAGTGTATGGTCCAGTCTCTTTGTGGATTCCTCCATAGTTTATGTTGCCCGCCTGGTTTGGCGTGTCATGGTGGGGTCCATATGCATGTTCCAGTTCTGTGGGGACACAACCAATACTCTCCCCCTGGGTGGGTTAGTGTCCTGTTCCCCCCATGCCATCCAATCCGTTTCTCCCCACCCCGCTTCTCCCTCCACCTGCACCCCTTCCCCTTCTTTATGTTGCGTTCTTATGTACCTCCCTAGGTGCGGCCTGCCCTCCCTCCAACTATCTATGCTTCCACCAATTTATTGTGAGATAGGTGTTTATTCTTCTATTCCTGGCATGCTGATTGTAATTACCTCAGGGGATTCATGTTATACCTGTCCTTTTGAGTTTGGCTTACCTCACTTAACATGATTCCTTCCAGCTCTTCCCACAAAACGACATGTTTCATGTGATCGCCTGTGCTTTTCAGTGCTTCATAGTACTCCATTGTTTGTATGTGCCAACGTTTACTAATCCATTCATCTATCAATGGAAACTTAGGCTGTTTCCAAGTCTTTGCTTGTGTGAATTGTGCCACAATAAACATTGGAGCGCAGATGACAGGTCATGTTTTATTTGCTGCTTCCACTGGGTTTATGCCCAGTAGAGGGATGGCTGGGTCATAAGGTAGATCAATTTCCATTTTCATTAAATATCGCCAGAAAGCTTTCCACAGAGGCTGTACAAATCTACATGACCACCAGCAGTGGAGGAGGGTTCCTACTTCACCACAGCCCTCGAAAACTTGTTGCTCTTTGATTTGCTAACTTGGGCTAGCCTCCAGGGTGTTGGGTGGTATCTCATGGTTGTTTTGATTTGCATTGCTCTTATGGCTAATGACCTGGAAAACTTTTTCATATGCTTATTGGCCATATGGGTCTCCTCCCTAGTGAAAGTTCTTTTCAGTTCTTTTGCCCACTTCCTTAGGGGTTAACTGTTTTCCTCTTTTTGCAGGTCATGATGGTGTTGTAGATTTTAGTAAGGAGGCCTTTGTCCGATGTGTCATTACTAAAAATCCTCTCCCAGTCTGTGGGTTGTCTTATCACCCTCTTGATGAAGTCTTTCAAGGTGCAAAAGTGCTTTATTCTTATTAAATCTCATTTGTTGATTTCCATTCACCTGTGTGTGTAGCCTTCGCTATTGCAGTGAGCCTATGTGCTCTCTGGGCCAGTGCTCTGAGGTTAGTCTCAATTCTCTCCTTGATGGTCCTGATGGTTTGGGGTTTAACTTCTAGGTCTGTGATCCACCTTGAGTCTGTTCTTGTGCATGGGGTGTACATCCCTTGTTTCCAGCACCACTTGTTAAAAAGGGCATGTGCTTCCCACTTGATGGTTTGCGGACTCATATTGAAGATCAGTTGACTATGTGCTGGTGGTTTTATTCTTGGGCTTTCTATTCTTTCCTACTGGTCTGAGTGTCTGTCGTTGTGCCAGTCCCATGATGTTTTGACCACTGTAGCCGTGTAATAGGCATTAAAATCGGGTAAGGCGAGTCCTGCAACGGTGTCCTTCTTCTTGAGAAGTTCTCAAGAACTCTCTGGGTTTCTTCCCTCTCCATATGAAATTGGTGGTCAGTGTTTCCAATTCTTTGAAGAAGGTTGATGGTATTTGAATTGGTGTAGCATTGAACTTGTAAAGTACTTTAGGTAGAATTGTCATCTTTACTATGTTAAGCCTTCCAATCTAACAGGGGATGGATGGTCTTCCATTTGTGGAGGTCGCTTTTGATTTCCTGTAGTAGAGCTTATAGTTTTCCTTGTATATGTCTTTAGTAGTTTTTGTTAAATATATTCCTAGGTATTTCAGTTTGTTCTTAGCTACTGTGAAGGGTACTTCCTTCTTAATCCCCTCTTCCATGGTCCTGTCCGATGTGCATAGAAAACCTACCGACTTTTGTTTATTGATCTTGTATCCTGCTACTCTTCCATATTCCTCTATCACTGTAATTACTCCAGTTGTGGAGCTTTTGGGGTTTTCAATGTACAGGATCATGTCGTCTGCCAATAGCGATAGTTTCACCTCCTCCTTTCCCCTTTGGATCCCTTTGATGTCCTTCCGCTGTCTTATGTTGTTAGCCAGAACCTCCAAAACAATATTGAATAGAAGTTGGGATAGGGGGCATCCTTGCCTTGTACCCTTTTTCAGTGGGATTGTTTTAGTCTTTTCTCCATTTCCTATGATGTTGGCCGTTGGCCTTTCATAGATAGATTGTTTAAGCTTGAGGAACTTACCTTCCAATCCTATCTTCATGAGTGTCTTGATTAGGAATGGATGCTGGATGTTGTCAAATGCTTTTTCTGCAGGTATGGATATTATCATATGATTTTTATCCTTTTTCTTCTAAATGTGGTGTATGATATTGATGGATTTTCGCATGTTAAACCATCCCTGCATCCCTGGGATGAATCCTACCTGGTTGTGGTGGATTATATGTTTTATATACTTTTGTATTCTATTGGCCAATGTTTTGTTAAGGATTTTTGCATCTATGTTCACTAGAGATATTGGTCTGTAATTCTCTATACCTGTGGGTCTTTACCCTGTTTGGGTATCAAAGTAATGCTGGCTTTGTAAAAGAGTTTGGGAGTTTGCCATCCTCTTCTATGTTATAGAATACTTTGTGGAGGATTGGTGTCAACTCTTCCCGGAATGCTTGGTAGAATTCTACTGTGAAACCATCTGGCCCTGGGGCCTTTTTTGTTGGTAGGTTTTTTGATGACCCTCTCTATGTTTTCTTTCGCTATGGGTTTGTTGAGGTTCTTGATCTCTGTCTGAGATAATCAAGGGAGAGACTGGTTTTCCAAATATTTATCCATGTGTTCCAGGTTTCTGAATTCATTAGAATACAAACCTGCATCATATTTTGTGATTATCCTTTTAATCGCATTGGGGCCTGTTGTTATTGCTCCTGATTCATCCCTCATCCTGGCTATCGATGTTTGCTCCTTTATTTCTTTGGTACGCTTTGTCAGAGGACTGTCAATTTTGTTAATTCTTTCATTGAACCAGCTTATAGCTGCATTTATCTTTTGCATTGTTCTCTTGTCTTCCCACTGGTAATTAACTCTGCCCTGATTTTTATTATTTCTTTTCTCTTGCTATTGGAAGGGTTGCTCTTCTGACTCTGTTCTAGTTGTTGGGGGTTTTGTGTTAACATATCTGTCATATGCCTCTCTTCTTTTTTTCATGTATGTATTTAATGATATCAAACTACCTCTGATAACTGCCTTTGCAGTGTCCCATAAGTTTTGATATGTTGTATGCTCATTCTCATTAGTTTCTAGAAACGTCCTAATATCCTCTCTGATCTGGGCCTGTACCCATTCATGTCACAGGAGGTCGTTGTTCATTCTCCAATTGGTTGACCTTGCTTTTCTGAACATCCTCTTATTAATCTCCAGTTTATGGCATGGTGATCTGAGAAAGATGGTTGAATAACATCTCTGTGTTTGAATTTACTCAGGCTGGACTTGTCTCCCAGCATGTGGTCTATTCTTGAAAAAGATCCATGTGGATTTGAAAAGAATGTGAAACCCTTTGCTTTTGGATGGAAAGCTGTATAGATGTCTACCAGGCCCTTTTGCCTAATTACATTGTTTAGCTCTCTGACTTCTTTGCTGAGCTTCTTTCCCAGTGATCTGTCTTTCTCTGATACTGGAGTGTTAAAGAACCTACTGTGATTGTTGATTCCGTGATTTCTAGTTTCATCTTTTAAATAGTTTGACAAAATTCGCTGCAACACTATTAGGAGCATAAATATTCAATATTCTAAGTGCTTCCTGGTTTACTGAACCTTTGAGTATTATGTAGTGTCCCTCCTTGTCTCTTTTATGGTTTGGATCTTGAGGTCCATTTTGTCAGAGATGAAGATAGCCAGCCCTACTTTTTGGAGTTACCATTCGATTGATAAACTTTCTGCCAACCCTTTATTCTTAGCCTATTCTTGTCTGTGTGCTTAAGATGTGTCTCTTGCAGGCAAGAGATCAATGGATTATGTTTTCTGAGCCGGTCCTCAAGCCCGTTTCTTTTAAAGTACGAATTGAGTCCATTGGAATCCAGAGTTATTATCACTATCTCTGGATTCATAGTTGTCATACCCTGTTTTGTGTTTTGGGTCTTTACCTATCTCACTTCATATCAGTGTGCTGTTTTTGAGTGGAGAGTTTCTATGTTGTCCTCTTTTCCATCTGAGACCCTGTTGTCCTGGTAATTGTTGCTGTCATGTTAGCTTCTAGATGGAGATAAACTATATGGTGGTTTCCTGTTTGTTCTTGGTGGATGTTGATACTCTGGCCTTAGTGAGTCAGACAGTATCTTCCACAGGGTCGAGTGGCTTGCAGAATATTTTTTGAGTCTTTCTTTGTCCTGAAAGACCCTTATATCACCATCTATCTTAATGGATAACTTGACAGGGTAAGGATTCTGGGGGAGATATTTTTTCTTTCAGCTTTTGGAAGATGTTGCTCCATTCTCTCCTCCTCTTCATGTAATCTGCTGATAGGTCTGAACATATTCTTACCTGTGTTCCTTTGTATGTGACTGTCTTCCTTTCTCTTACTGCTCTTAAAATTTTCTCTTTTTCCTCTAAGTTGGATATTTTTACTATTATATGTCTTGGCGCTTTCTTCTTGGGATTTCATTTAGCTGATGTCCTTTCTGCTTCCTATTATGAGTGTCTGGTTCTCCCTTGTTAGGATGGGAAAATTTTCTTCCAGAAATTCATTTGCTATCGTGGCTGTTGACTTGTGTGTTGTTTTGTGCTCTGGTAGATCAATTATTCGAATATTATTCCTCTTCATAGCATCCGTTATTGATCTCAGGCTGTTTTCTGTTTCTATAATTTCCTATCTGACAGTCTTTCTCGCTTGCTTGGGTATGTTTGAGTGTCCTCGATACGGTTCTCTGCCTCCTCAAGCCTAATCGTAAATTCTGTAACTTGTGTGTGGCTTCTGTTACCTCCTCTGTTAGCTCCTGCAGTTCCCTTTGGTGGACGGATTTCATCCCCTCTATTGTGGACTTCATCCCCTCTGTTGTGGACTTCATCTCCTCTATCATTGCATCCTTATTCTGGGTTGCTTATCTTAGCTCCTGTATTGCTGGGAGCAGACTTCTGAAAATTTCCTTCTGTGGCAGATCTATATCTGTTTCTTCTATGAGAGATGTTAGCTCTGCCACTATGTTCCATCCCTCTGTGTTTTTTGCTGGGAGTTATGTGGTCTGTTGATTTTTTCTTGATCCTTTCATAGGCCCCGTGCTTCTGGGAGTCCAGGGTAACCTTATCTGTGTTCCTGTTAAGGATTCTTTCAGGCAACTGCCTATGACCTACTATAAGGATGGGTCAGACTGCTGTATAGTCAGAGTTCCCGACAGCATAGTGACCCGCAGTAGTGAGATGTTTCAGCAACTGGAGTGGGGGCTGGAGGCTAAGTGAGTGCCCTCAGGCTACTTTGACCTGGTTTATCAGGGTCCCTTAGCAGCCCTTTTTGTTTATTAATTTAAAAGAATTTAAAAGGTTAAAATTTTAAAAATAATTTTAACAAAAATTTTTTGCAGAAAAAGAAAACATGGAGAGAGAGGAAGAAAGATAAACTATAAAAGAGGAGAGAAAATAAATGATAATAGTAGAAGTGGAAGGAGAAGAAAAGAAGGAGATAGAAGGAAAACCTATAGAAAAGGGGCAGAAGAGAAGTACTAGCAATAATGAAAAGGAGAAAGAAAGAAAAGATTAAAGACAACACAGAAAGTAAAAGAAAGAAAAGAGAAAAACCAGTGCAAGATAAAAGATGTATATATATATATATAAATTTCCCCCCTCCTTTTCCCTCTAAGTTCTAGTGATGCCTAATAGAACATGTAGGTGGGGGAGGCCTCGCTGTCACGGGAATGTGGTGCTGACCTGGGCTCTGGTGCTGGCTTATGGGAGGATGGGGGAGGAATATCTTCAGATCAGCAAGCCCTCCCAGGTCCTTGCAGGCCTGAAGAGTTGAACCTGTGGGCAGAGGCTACACAGGCAGGAGCAGCCCCCCAAGGGAGGGCCTCCTGCACCAGCTGGAAAATGCTGGGGCCGTTACGGGTGCTGAGAGAGGCACAGGCCACAGCACCCGCCTCCTATGCCAGCTGGGAAGGTCTGGGGCAGGCTTTGGAGCTGGCACTGGGGACCCCACAGGGTTCCTCGGTGGTGAGAGCCGCCTGGAGTACACAGGCGGCTCTGGCGGGACTGCAAAGCCATGTCCTAGGCTCCCTAGCAGGCAGGGACGTTTATTGCTTAATCTGCCAGCCCTGTGAGCTGAGCAGGCTCTGCAGCAACGTGGTCTGAGCTGAATCAGACAGTGGAAACTCTGGCAGGAAACTGCGGGCAATGGCGCTTGTCCTCCACCCAGGTTCAGCGTTCCGAGCCGCCAGCTGCTGGATTCCCCACAACGCACCAACGAGGGCAACGCCACACCTTCAGGAGTACAGAACCCTGTAGCTCATTCTCCCAGTAGGCAGAGGCACCCACTGTTGCACCTGGCGTTGTCAATGCTGGAAAGGGCGCCCTCAGCAGGAAGACTCAGTGCACCGGGCTGGGGCCACAGGTCTCCGCCGTGGCGCAGGCCAGCCTGCAGTGGCTCTGGCAGAAACAGTGTCTGGGGGTAGCAGCGGGATGGGCTATGGTGCAGCTCGTGCCAGCGGGAAGTGCTCAGCGCAGGTTCACTGGCTGGGAGTGGTGCAGGAGCTAAGCTGATGGGAGTGAGTGGCCAGGCAAACGGAGTGCTGGTGGAGAGGCCCCAGGCAGTGGTGGGGGTGGATGATCCCTCATGGGGGTCACCAGGCAGCCCCCGATGGCCAACAGGTCAGTTACCCGGGCCTTGGATGAATGGAGGGAGGGACGTGGGCCTAAGGGCGGATAGCTTCCACGTAGGGAGAGGGGAACCGTGGGAAAGGGAAGCTTCTCTCCTAGTGGGGTCCCGTGAGTGGACAGCTGTTGTAGGGGGATCCGTGACACCTGTGTGTGTCTTGGCAGGGCAGGCAAGCGACTCGGGGCTCGGTGTCTTGGTCTGGGGATGGAGTGGGGCTATAGCTAGTCACAGCGCGATGGCGGCAGCCTAGTGACCAGAGATGTCCCACGAATCGGGTCCTGTATCACTCAGGCCCCTGCTCAGGACAAATGCATGGGGTAGGGTTGGGGTGCTATCTTGGGGGAGATAGTTCACTCACCAGACTCCGACCGCTCGGCTACCTGGACACCAAACTCATACGGGTCCCCTGGTCCGCCATCTTCCCAGAATCCAGTTTACACAATTTAAGCTCTGATGCCATTCCCTCATTTAGATTTGGATTTTATTATTTAAAATCGGTCTATAACAAAGTTTGGTGTGCTTCTTCCATGTGGACTTAGTTGGTGCCTCAATTATATGGCTGCTTGTGTTAAGTCATACTTCTAAGTCTAAGACCTCATACACCATACTTTCTGATAGCCAGGTACCATCTAGTTTCTTCACCATACCTTGCTCCAGCACCCATATCTTCAGTGATCTCTTCATGAAAGTGAGCATTGAGCAGGGCCACATCTAAGAACCAATTGTTCTTAGATTGGGAATAGAATTAAATGTAATCCCAACTTGATGCAAAGGGCTTAAGTGGAGAGCAAATGTTTTGAAAATGATTAGGGAAAAGAATGTACAGATGTGCTTTGTACAATTGATGTATGTATAGGTATGGATTGTGATAAGAGTTGTATGAGCCCCTAATAAAATGTTAATAAAAATAAATGTAATCCCAAATCTATTCATTTATCTATGGCATATATATATCTTTGGTTCACTTTAGAGAGTATTCTCATTTTATATTAGAGAACAATAACATTCATCCCCCTGGAATATAAGGAATTCTATTGATCGTGTCATTAATTTAGACAATGGTATATGTGAGACAATGTAGAGACCAGCCCTTATCACAAATTGATCAGTTTGAGAGGGGTATGGCCTACAAGAGAAAACAAAAGGGGTATGGTCTACAAGAGTGGGTGTCAAAAAATAAAAGGTAAAAAGCTGTGCTGGGTGGAGCTTTCATAGTATGCAGTTTTCACTGCCAGCCAAGCATTGAGTCAATCGCTCTGAGTGAGTTGGTTTTGTAGATTTGTCCTTAATTGTATTAATTTCCTTCCTATTTCTATTTTACTGGATTTTTAAAATCAAGAATGGGTGTTAGGTTTCATCAAATGTTTTATATAATAATGTAGTCCTTTTATCTGCTTATTTATGTGGTGGATTTCTCTGATTTTTCAAATGTTCAACCATTTGTGCCTTAAAAAAAACCAAAGAAACACCAGGCTGTATGATCATGAGGCACTGATGGAATCAGGTATCAAAATATCCCAAACAAACCATTATAACCATGTGAATGAGGGTGGGGTTGGAGTGGAGACCCAAAGCCCATCTGTAGACAATTGGACATCCCTTCACAGAAGGGTTACAGGAAGGGATGATTAAACTAGGGTGCAGAATAGCACCAACGAAATACAGATAATTTCTCTAGTCCCTGAATGCTTTCTCCACCACCACCACCACTCCCATGATCCAATTCTACCTTACAAATCTGGCTAGACAAGAGTTCACACATTAGTACAGATAATAACTCTCGCCACATGGAATTCAGGACAGATAAAATGGTCAGAGACAGAAGTGGGAATCCCTATATCATGAGGATAGAAGGATGGAGGGTCAGGAGGAGAATGAGGAAACCCATCACAAGTTGGATATATAGCCCCCCCAAAACAAATAACAGAAATGTGGGTGAAGGGAGACAAAGGACAGTGTAAGACACAAAATAACAATAATAAGAGATAGATGATCAAGGATTCACAAGGGTGGGAGGGGGGAATGAAAGAGGGGGAAAAAGAGGAGCTGATACCAAGAACCAAGTAGAAAGAAATGTTTTGGAAATGTTGATGGCAACATAGATACAAGTGTGCTTAATACAATTGAATGATGGGTTGTTATAAGATTTGTAAGAGCCTCCCAATAAAAGTATTAATTAAAAAATAGATAAACAGATAAAATATGATTTAAACTGGGGGGAGGAGATCCCTCACTGTTATCTAGTCAATGCTGATTCACAGCGACCCCCTGTGGCTTTCCAAGACTGTAACTTCACTGGAGTAGAAAGTCCAATCTTTCTCCTAAGAAGCTGCTGATGGTATCAATCTGCCAGCTTAATATTGTTGTTCTAGGTCCCATCAAGTTAGTTCTGACCCAAAGCTACCCCACATAAAAGTGACTGAAACACTGCCTGCTTTTGTGCCGTGCTCATGGTTCTGGCTATGCTTCAGCCCATTGGCGCAGCCATTGCATCAGTTCATCTCATTGCGTGAACCCGACTTCATGGACTCTCTCCTTGCATTCGCATGCTGTCCTCCAGGGCCTGGTCCTTCCAGAGAACACGTCCAAAGTATGTGAAATAAACTTCCACCATCCGCATTTCTGAGGATCATTCTACTTGTACTTCTTGATGTGTTCAGTCTTTTGGAAGTCCATGGTATATTCAATATTTTTTGAAAACACATCAATTTTTCTCCAGTCTTTTTTTTAACTGCCCAGGTTTCAAATTCATATGAGGTGAATGAAAATACTGTGGATTGGGTGATGCACACCTTAGTGCTCACACTGACCTCTTTGTTCTTTAAAACTTTAAAGAGGTCTTTGGCAGTAGATTTGCCACCACCGGCACCACCACCCCCACTCCTCCCTCCTCCATAAAATGTTGTTTGATTTATCAACTGCTGCTCCCACTAGTGTTAATTGGATTGATCCTTCACCCATCTGAACGTGATGCAACAAGCCCACGTGGAAGAAGCACACCAGCTGGTGTGATCACGTGGTGTCATAATGAACAACAAACAAACTAACTAAAAACACATGGGTGAGAATGAGGGGGTTGGAGTGTAGACCCAAAGCCCATCTGTGGATAATGGAACAAGTCAATCAGGGCGAAGTAGAGCACTGATGGAGCATGCAATAACCTCTGATCCTTTGAGGCCGCCTCACCCCTCACTATCATGACCCCAGTGCTGTTTCCCACTCTGGACTGGAAGGAACCATGTACATATGTATAGGCAAGAGGTCAAGCTCATAACACACAGAACCCAGGAACAGGAATGGGAATAGTGATACCAAAAGACGAGGGGAATGGGGGTAGGGGAGAGATGGGGGTGTACGAGGTACTGATTGCAATGATTGGCACATCTTCCCCCATCCAGGAGGAAGAACAACAGAAACCAGAGGGAAAAGGAGACAGTGGTTGGTGTGAGATATGAAAACAATAACAATCTATAATTTATCAAGGGGCCATGAGGGTGGGGGTGAGGGAGGGGAGGAAAAAAAAGAGGAGCTGATCCCAAGGGCTCAATACAAAGCAAATGTCTAGAAAAGAACATTGGTAATGTATGTACTAATATGTCAGATACAATGGATGTATGGATTGTAACAAGAGTTGTAAGAACCCTCAATAAAATTATCTTTAAAAAAAAACAAAATCGATTGATCCTTCACCATTTTAGGCCTTAATTGCCACACCTGCTCGTTTTCTCTCCCTTCATCTTTTTGGGGATTTTCATTTGCCTGATGTATGTTCTTGTACTCTTTAATTTTTAGCCTAGTTTTGTCTTTGAACATCTTTTGTAGACAGCTTATTAATGGATAATATTTTCTTGTGGATTCTGTTACTCTCTGTCTCTTGACTGGTATTTTTAATCTGTTTACACTCATTCATTGATAGGCATGGATTTACTCCTTTCATTTTGCTGTGTGTGTGTGTGTGTGTGTGTGTGTGTGTGTGTGTTGTACATGTTCAGTGCTCCACCTATTTTTATGTGCTGTGTCATTTTGTCTATGAATTTTCTTATCAATGGAATTGCTACCATTAACTACTAGTTCAGGAAGACACAGAATTTGGATTCCCTTAGTAGGTTTTAGAGTGGAAATTTTAACTGTGTCTACATATTAGATAAGCATTAGGGAATCAATTATGGGGGAGGGTGGTTAAAATTTCACGTTCTTACTATGCTTTCACACTTTAAATTGTAGTTTTCCCAAACATTCCTGGGTAAAATTTCCACTAGAAAAAATACAGCTGTAAATTAGAACCCACCGGTTGGTACTTAACATACTGACTCCAGTGAACTAAGACCATTTTGAATACGAGAGAAAATCCAACTGTGTAGAGCATGTCACCGGGTGGCCCATTGCTGCTTCTCGCACACATTGTCCTCCCCACTCACACTCAACAGCGTGCCCTGAGAGAGCGCTGCCGAGACCGTGGTAAGGTGAAACCCAGGCACAGAGCTGAAGAGCACCCGCATTTCCATGGAGGTGAGATGTGGGGTCAAATCCAAATCAATAGAAGCCCACTTGGGATCTAAAGCTGATTCTCAAAGAAAACACTCCTAGGTCTGTCATTAGACCGCCTTAGATATAAGGAGTTATAAGAAATCATAAACACACACAGACATCTCCTAAGGAGAACGTCAGTGTAGTACAGCTGAATGACAAGGAGAATAAGAACACATCAACGTTATGCATGTGCACGAACCATCGGTGCCACCAACTTTACACACGTGTCATCCACCAGAGGTAGCCAAGGTCTAGGTCAGCAGTGGGGGGTGAACTATGTGTTTTCATGGTTTCCCTTCTTGACCAAACTCACTGCCATCCAGTCGAAGCCGAATCATAATGTGACCCTCTCTGAGACTGGTGGATTTTACCTGCCCACCTTGCAGTAATCAGCCCAATTCCTATCCCACCATGCCACAGAGAAAATAAATTTAGCTTCCCCATTTTCCCTGTGTCACACCCCTAGTAAATGCTAATATTTATGTCACTGGATTTGCCTCATCTGGATAACTCATACTAGTAGACTCTCACAATGCCTGTGTGTGTGCATCTGACGGCGATAACTGAAAGGAGCCCTGGTAACGTTGTGGTTACACGCTGGGCTGCGACTCGCAGTTCAAAAACACCACCTGCTACAAGGGAGAAAAACAAGGTTTTCTTCCTGTTAAAAAAAATCATTTTATTGGGGCTCTTACAACTCTTGTTACAATTCACACGCCAGTTGTCCGACATATTAGGACATATGTTCCATCGTTCTTTTCCAGAAGTTTACTTTTCATTGAGCTCGTGGGATCAGCTTCTCTTTTTTTCCCTCCCTCCTCCCCCATCCCCAAAACCCTTGTGGGCCCTTGATAGACTTTAGGTTGTTTATTATTTTCAAATCTCACACAGACCGCTGTCTCCCTTCCCCCTATCATTTTGGTATCTCTATTCCCATTCCTGTTCCTGAATTCCATGTGTTGTGAGTTTAGTTTTATCTCTTGCCTATACCTATGTACATGCTCCCATCTAGTCTAGATTGGGAAGCAGCACTGGAGTCATGACAGTGGGGGGTAAGGTGGCCTCAAGGGAGCAGAGGTATACCGTGTGACCTCTTAGTGCTCTACTTCACCCTGATTGACTCATCCCCTCACTGCGATTCCTCTGTGGGGGGATGTTCCATTGTCCATAGATGGGCTATGGGTCTCTACTCCAACCTCCCTCCATACTCACCAATACATTTTTGTTTGTTTACTATTTGTTTTGAATCTTCTGATGTCCATTGCCTGGGCTTGATGAAACCTCACAATCACACTGGCTGGTGTGCTTCTTCCTTGTGAGGTGTTGCTTCACTGTTGGGTGATCCCTCCTTCAAGTGTTTAAGACCCCAGATACAATATCCTTTAATAGCCAGCACCATCCTCTGTGTTCACCACGTCTGCTCATGCACCCATTTTGTCTTCAGCAATCATGTAAGGGGTTGGGTGAGCATCACAGAATACCAATATGTTAGAACAAGACAAGGTTTTCTTTTTTTTTTTTAAACATTTTATTAGGGGCTCATACAACTCTTATCACAATCCATACATATACATACATCAATTGTATAAAGCACATGCGCACATTCCCTGCCCCAATCATTCTCAAAGCATTTGCTCTCCACTTAAGCCCTTTGCATCAGGTCCTCTTTTTTTTCCCCCTCCCTCATGTGCCCTTGGTAATTTATACATTGTTATTTTGTCATATCTTGCCCTATCCGGAGTCTCCCTTTCCCCGCTTCTCTGCCGTCCATCTCCCAGGGAGGAGGTCACATGTGGATCCTTGTAATCAGTTCCCCCTTTCCAACCCACTCACCCTCCACTCTCCCAGCATCGTCCCTCACACCCTTGGTCCTGAAGGTATCATCCACCCTGGATTCCCTGTGCCTCCAGCCCCCATATGCACCAGTGTACAACCTCTGCCCTATCCAGTCCTGCAAGGTAGAATTCGGATCATGGTACTTGGCGGGAGGAAGCATCCAGGATCTGGGGGAAAGCTGTGTTCTTCATTGATACTACCTCACACCCTGACTGACCCATCTCCTCTCCTAAACCCCTCTATGAGGGGATCTCCAGTGGCTGACACTTGGGCCTTGGGTCTCCACTCTGCACTTCCCCCTTCATTCATTATGGTATATATATATATATATATATATATATATATATATATATATATATATATACATATATATATATATACACACATACATATACATACACACACACACATATATATCTTTTTTTTTTTCATGATGCCTTATACCTGGTCCCTTTGGCACCTCATGATCGCACTGGCTAGTGTGCTTCTTCCATGTGGGCTTTTTTGCTTCTGAGCTAGATGGCCGCTTGTTCACCTTCAAGCCTTTAAGACCCCAGACACTATCTCTTTTGATAGCCGGGCACCATCAGCTTTCTTCGCCACATTTGCTTATGCATCCATTTGTCTTTAGCGATCCTATCATGGAGGTGTGCAGCCAATGATATGATTTTTTGTTCTTTGATGCCTGATAACTGATCCCTTCGGGACCACTCGATCACACAGGCTGGTGTGTTCTTCCATGTGGGCTTTGTTGCTTCTGAGCTAGATGGCCGCTTGTTTATCTTCAAGCCTTTAAGACCCCAAGACAAGGTGTTCTAATCTCATAAAGTGTTACAATCTGAGAGAGATAAGGTTTATTGTGCCAACCTGGCCAATAAACATGTGGGATTAATTGAAGGTCGGAGAGATAAATGGCTCAGTGAGCCTCACCTTTCTAGTTCTTGGGTCTCTTGCTCTCTGATGGTCAGACCAAGATGCAACTGCCTTAGCCAGTTCTCTGCCTCACCTGGCAAGGCTCACTTCTTGTGAGACATCCCTGAGGAGAAGCCACAAAGACCTACCCTGATGCAGTCCTGGGTGCTGGAACAGCAGTGTGGAGACCCCTGCCAGCGCTGAGATGCTTACACGCTCACTCACTCGGCTTTCCTCCTGCAATCTGTGTCATTGTGTGTGTTTTATGAGATTGCGGAGGACTTTATAGATTGGTGTTGGACATATGGGTTAATGTTGGACTTATGGGCTTGGACAGCACTGGGTTGGGATTCTTTCTGAATGTACACTTGCCCTATATATATAAAACTCTCTCTTATACATATATGAATTTGTGTGGATTTGTTTCTCCTGTTTACCCAGACTAACCCACAGTCTCAGCTCAGAAACTCATAGGGGCAGTTCTATCTTTCCCTACAGGGTTGCTCGGTGTCACATTGACTCAACAGCAGTGAATATAATTTTTTCATAGTTCTTTCACATAGAGGAATGTGTTAGAACTGCATTTATTTTTATGGCTGACTTGTATGTGTATGCTACTTTTTGTTTACCCATTTATCTGTACCTGAGTACTTGGTTTGTTTCCACCTTTTCACTATTATAAATAATGCTGCCGTGAGCTTTGTTGTGTATGTAACTGTTTGAGTCTCGGCTTTGGGATGAATACAAAGCAGGGAAATTGCTAAGTCATGTGGTAATCCTATGTTTCATTTTCTGAGGAGCCACCGATCTGTTTTTCGTGGCAGATGCACCATTTTGCATACCCAACAGCAATGGATGAGGGCTCCTCTATCCTCACATATTCACAACATCCATTATCTGCTATTTTCTGACAATAACCAGTCTACCTAATATGAAATGGTCTGATATTGACGTTTTGGTTTGTATGGCTCTATCAATTGATGACATTTATAATATCTCATGTGTTTGTTCAACTCATTATCATTTATTTTGTAATTATCAAATAAAATGATGAGTCTACGATGGAACAAAGATGGTAACAGTTAACATTGTTTGATCTGGTAATAGTACGAATGAGGTAATATCAGGAATTCAAAAAATAAACTATGGGCACATTCATCCAAATGGCATTTTTAAGAAAGAGCTACTGAGTGAACAGCAGGTATTACTAGTGTGTCTGAAAGAAGTTCCGTTCTGTATATGAGATGAGCATTTTATAGATGCTGTCCTCTTCATATAAAATTCTATATTACTATTTAAACTGGGGTGTCTAGAGTAATACAAATATATGTATAAGAAAGAACCTTATATCAAGAACTAATTTTATATCAAAAAGGCATTCCAGCCCAGCGCAACTCAAATTCCTGGGTCCAAGGTTAACCGGGCCCTCTTTATAGACTCATGTAGCTGCCAGCTGATGACATAGAAAGGTGAAATGGGAAGCAGAGAGATCAAAGGCCTATAAGTGCCAAGTCACATGGATCCAGGGTCAGAAACATGGCTGGATGCCACAGTTCCCTTAGGTTGGTGCCCCACAATGGGACTTCCCTGGAGACAGACATAGAGTCTGAGTGAGAGTAGCAAAGGAACAGAGGGAGAGAGAGAGAGAGAAGTTCCCAGTGTCTCTCTTATTCAAAAGCCACACACCCAAAGAGGTATCACCAGGCTACCATGATTGACACCTCTACACTTGGATTCCACCTCTATACTTTCACACAGGTTCAAGTTGACAAAAAAGATAACCACAAAATTATTATTTACTTTCCTGTGGAAAAACAATGTCTAAAAAAAGATTATTTCTAACTGATTACTCATTTTCTGAAATAAAAGTCCTTCTTGAGGTGGTGGATTCAGGAGTGTTCATAAAAATGTCCATCCTCCTCCCTTAGAACAGTGCAACAGAGACACTTCAAGGAAAGCCGAGGCCATTCCCAATACACCAGTTCATAGACTCAGTTTGCATGAGTCAGGGGCTGGGTCCTTCATGCTTCTCACTTGGAGTCCCAACATCCAGAAGCAGTTGGCCTATGAAGACCTAATGCTGCTCTTTAATGACTGCTCTCTGCAAAAGAAATTTAGCATCATCCACCACAGTGTCAAGAAAATGATTGTGCAAATAAAAAGTCTTTCTAAAGTAGAGGCCAGTAGCAAGAAGTCCTCCACTGATAGAGCAGAATTTCTCAAAATTTTTCAATAGTTGGTCCCCTAGGACATCGTCATCTTTCTCACCTGATAGTAAATATGGAGACTTCAATTTTGTCTTGAGATTTTCTACTGACAAGTGCAAGTCCATCGCTATATGTTCCAGAGATGCATCATCCACCCCAAAATAAGACCTATAGAAAGTTAAGGTCTCCTCCAACTGCTGCACGTCGCGGTCACTGGTGTATCCCATGACAGGAATCATGGCAAGTGCTCCACAGTTCAGGGCCTCCAGCCAGATCTTCTCCTTCAAACAACCCTTCCTCCGTTCAATGGCAGCATCCATAACACAAGAAAGGTATTGCGTGAAGATGTAGCATTTATAAGCTGGAAGCTCCTCCAGAAGGGTGCTCTCCAGCTTTGGGAAATCGTACTCAGACAATTCAAAACTGGAGATTAAAAAGACCGGAGCATCGTTCACGTCAATGGCCCGCAGGTTATCCAAGCAGTCCTCTCGGATCATTTGTAGGGTTTTCTCCTTACAGAAGGTCTTGGATTGAGCTTTTCTTTGATTATATAAATCATGGTCCACTTTAGTTCGAACAAGGTAGAAATTCTTCTTCATTTTTTTAATAACTGTCGCCAATTGTGAATCATTTAGTTTAAAACGTTGAGCGCAAACGATAATAAAAAAGTCATACTCATGAAAGTTCATTTTCTTCAGATACTCCTGAGGCTGAAATTTAGTGGTCCCAATGCCAGGCAGGTCCCACAATGTCACACAGGGAAACTTTGGGTGTGTGTATGACTTTCTCTCCATCGTGGTCTCCACTACTCCACAGGCAGCTGCATCTGTCTCTTCATGCCCAATACCTCTCAGGGCATTAATGAAACTAGATTTTCCTGACCCAGACTCACCTGTCACAGCAATATTTATTGTGGCATTCTCAATCTCTTTCATTGTATCACTGATCACAGAAACTGTCCCCTGAAGATTTCCTGTCTCCAGATTTGATTTAATGAAATCGATAGTTTCAGGAGAGAACATTTGGCTTTCCATCTTGAAACCCTTAAGAAATTCATCAACACTGGATGCCCAACTTTGATTCTTTGGATCAGTGGGTGTTTTGGAGAATGACTGGCCCATTGTTGTGAGTGGTATAGGTCACTAAAGAAAGGAGAGAAGAGAGAAGTAAAAAGAGGTTAGTATATAAAGGGGTACCAATATCTGTCTCAATTTATAGACAAAACCATCTTCTCTTTTTGAAGACAGGTTTTGGCTGGAAATTGATTAGCTAATAAGTTTACAATGCTGAGGTAGTACTCTAGCATTGGAATGCTCCCTTTGTTTACAAAACTCTCACTGGATTATAAACAAGATGATAGTGTGCTTATTTCAATCACACACACACACACACACACACAAACCTAAAACCTAGGCAGAAGCTGATGGAAAAACATTGTCATAACTCTGGAAACAATGGAAATGTTTACAAAAACTAAGCAAAGTATGTGAATAGCAACAGCAGCAGAGTGACGTCACAACTTAGGAGAGCTTTGAATTTTCTGTGTGCAGCAGTCCAACATCTCTTTGACTTGGCATGACTCTCTGAAGCCATGATATCCTACAACCCTGGAAAGCACACCTAATTTCTGGCACTAGAAATGGGGCAACAGGAATTACTCAGAAATTATCGTATGTTTTTGTTCTGACCTGTTTGGAGATGCCTGAAGAACTGAAGGAAATCTTCATCCGTTTGGCTTCACTCAGAGCTCATGGGCAGCCGAGGAACAAAGGACATTAGGGAAGTCTATAACCATCTGTAATCACCTAGAGCTAAAGGCTGCCTATCACATCAACACCGAAAGGAGAATCCAGAGAACACGATTCCTTCAGAGATTGAAGTTCTTGGAAACGGATGTCTGGAGTATGTATGTTTTTGTTGTTGGGTGTCCTGGAACGTGTACCAAGTCATAGCAACCCCATGTGAAATCAAACAGAACATGGTCCAGTCCTGCACCACCCCAGCGACTGCTCCTATTCCAGTCCATTATTACAGCCACTTTGACAGTTCATCTTGTCTAGCATTTTCCTCTTGCGCTGCCCCTCCACTTCCCTAAGCATAATGCCCTTCTCCAGGGAATGGTTGCTCCTCACAACATGTCTAAAGCACATGAGACAAAGTTGCCCTTGCCTCCAAGGAGCACTCATTCTGGCTGGCTGGCCTTCAAGACAGATTGTTTTGTTGGGTCAGGCAGCCTATGATACTTTCAATATTCTTTGCTAGCAGCAGAATTCAAAACCATCCACTCTTTTTCTGTCTTCCTTCTTCAATGTCCAATTTTCACATCCATATGAAGTGATTGAAAATGCGATGGCTATCACATGAGGTGTCCATGAGATCAGGGATCAGGCATCAAAGAATGAAAAATCATATCACTGTGAATGAGGGGGAGTGCAGAGAGGGGACCCAAAGCCCATCTGTAGGCTACTGGACATCCCCTTACGAAGGGTCTCTGGGAGGAGACAAGGCATCAGGGTGCAGTGTAACAACGATGAAACATACAACTTTCCTCTAGTTCTTAAATGCTTCCTACCCCCTACTATCATGATCCCAATTCTACCTTACTAATCTGGCTAGACCAGAGGATGTACACTGGTACAGGTAGGACATGAATCCAGGACAGATGAACCCCTCAGGACTGGTGGTGAGAGTGGCAATACCAGGAGGGTGGAGGGAAGTTGGGTAGATCTACATATGACCCACTCTCTGGTGGACAGGCAACATAAGAGTGGGTGAAGGGGGACATCGGAGAGTGTAAGATATGACAAAATAATAATTATTTAGAAATTATCACGGGTTTGTGAAGGAAGGGGTGGGGGTGAGGGGGAAAATGAGGAGCTGATACCAAGGACTCAAATAGAAAGAAAATATTTTGAGAATGATGATGGCAACAGATACACAAATGTGCTTGACACAATGGATGGATGGATGGATTGTGATAAGAGTTGTACGAGCTCCCAATAAAATGATTTTTTAAAAGAAAAGGAAATACCATGGCTTGGGTCTGACACACCTTAATCCTCAAAGTAACCTCCTTGCATTTCAACACTTCATAACAATCCATACATCATTGCATCAAGCATATTTGTACATATGTTGCCATCATTATTTTCTAAAGGTTTACATTCTATTTGAGTCCTTCATATCAGCTCCTCTTTTTTCCCTCCCTCCAACCTTTCCACCCCTGGGACCCCTTTACAAATTATAAATTATTATTTTCATATCTTACACCTACCACTGTCTCCCTTCCCCCGAGGTTTCTTTCCCCATGCTCTCCCTACCTTTCCCCCAAACTCCTGGTATGGCTACTCCCATTTCTGTTCTGAGGGATTTATCCAACCTGGATTCCATATGTCCTGAGCTCTTATCTGTACCACTGCACATGCTCCAGCCTACCCAAAGTGAAAGGCAGTACTAGGGTCATGATAGTGTGGGGTGAGGAAGCTTCAATGAACCAGAGGAATATTGCGTGTTTCATCGGTGCTGTGCTGCACCCTGGTTGACTCATCCCTTCCCTGTGTCTCTTCTGTAATGCAATGTCCCACTGTCTAGAGATGGGGTTTGGGTCTCAGCCCCAACCTCCCTTGTTCTTAACAATATGTTTGTTTGTTTGTTTGTTTTGAGTCTTCTGATGCCTGTTACCTGATCCCCTTGATACCTCATGATCGCACAGGCTGATGTGCTTCATCCATGTGGGTTTGTTGGTTCTCTGCTAGATGACCACTTATTTAACTTCAAGCATTTAAGACCCCAGATGCTGTATCTTTTAATAGCTGGCACCATCAGCTTTCTTCACATTTGCTATGCATCCACTTTTTCTTCAGCAATCATGTCCGGAAGGTGGACATCACAGAGTGCCAGGTTGTTAGCACAGTGTTCTTGTATGCACATCAACACTTTCTTTTTTTTCTTCACTCCCAGCCTTTTAATTTATTAAGCCAGGCATTTAAAATATTTTCTGCATATAAAATGGCTTGCTTGAAGTTCTCAGTGCTTCAGTGTTCAAAACTCGGTATTTTGTGCTTCATCACATTTTCAAGGCTGTTTTACTACTCAAAATTTTTAAAAGCACAGCTACATCTTCAAATTTGTTTAACAGCCGAGGTGAGAGGCACGCAGGTGCGGTCGTCCCCTACCCTCCCGGGTCCGCCGGCCGGGTGGCTGGTCGGTGGGGGCGAGGACCGGCCTCGGCGCAGGCGAGGAGGGTGCCGGCCCGAGCCTCAGTGCGCCCTCTGCTCCACAGGATGATCACGTATGTGCAGCTCGCCATCTTCGCCAACATGCTGGGCATGTCGCTCTTCTTGCTTGTCATTCTCTATCACTACAATCCCAAGAAGCAGGACTGAGAGTGGCACTTTCTCAGCCCCAGGGTTCCAGGACCTAGTCTGAGGCAAGATGGAGGGTGTGAGGCCCGCCCTCACCCTTCACTTCATCCCTTCTACCCATCGCAACATACAAAGCAACTATGCCTGGAGCTTTCCAAACAACTTTTATTTCCTCAAAGTCTTCCTTAACCCTATGGAACAAGAAGCTGCCACCGAAGAGGGCCCACTATAGGGGCTGCTGGCTTTTGTACCCCCCAATATAAAAATATAGCTATATTAAAAAATTTCTTTAACAGCCAGGAAAAGCAAGGACATCCAGGTCCAAAGGCACATGGCTCCCATCGCACATCAACACTTTCAAGTGGTCTTTTGTAGCAGATTGACTCAATGCAACTTGTCTTTTGACCTATGTACTCTGCTTCTATGAACATGGGTTGTGGGACCAGGAGAAAATAATGTCGATGTATTCTCCATTTATCATCATGTCATGTTACCAATTGGTCCAGTTGTGAAGCATTTGGTCTCCTTACATTGAGTTGTAATCCCTACTATAGATTGCAGTCTTTGATCTTCATCTGAAAGTGCTTCAAGACCTTTTCACTTCCAGTAAGCGAGGTTGTGTGTCTCCATATTGCAAGTTGTTAATAAGCCTTCCCCCAGTTCTTTATAACTTTCCTAATGATTTGATCAACATACAGATTTATTAAATATGGGGAGAGGATACCTTTTGATTTATTTATGTATGATGTTCTTGATGTCATCCCACAGCTCAGCAGGTCTTCTGTCACTAGTGTTAAATGAGCTGAATCTCTTCTTGAGATGCTCTCAAAATTCAGGTGGGATATACTCGAGTATATTTTGGCTGTCGTGGACGTGTTTTAATTTTCTCCAACTTTGACCTGACCTTGCATGTGAGAAATTGGTTATCTGGACTGGCTTCACCTGCTAATATAGGGTTTCTAGGTCATCTCTTCCCACAGAAGATTTGATTTCTCTGTGTTCCATCTAAAAATTCCTTGTGTATAATCATAGTTTGTCTTGTTGAAAAAAAAATTTGATGAACAAGTCGTTGGTCTTGCAAAATTCTATTATGCTGCCTCTAGCTTTGTATCCATCACAAAAATCATATTTTCCAAACTACTGATCCTTCCCCTTTATTTCCAACTTATGCATTCTAATACCAATAATTATCAATGCATAATAACTGTATGTTTGATTGACCTCAGACTGAAGATGTTGGCAGACTTATTTAACTTCTTCATAACTAGCTTTCCTGGCAGGTTCATACAAAATTGAATATTTAAAATATTTTGACTATTATTGGTAGATTGGATTTCCTTGAATGTGGATATATATAATCCTATCACAAACAGCATTTTACTTCAAGATAGATCTTGAAAACGTCCTATTTGACAGGGAATTTGATGCCATTCCTCATGGAGAGAGAGAGAGGCCGGCCCCTAGAGAGCCATGTATCTCACCTCCAAAGGAGGTCACACCTCCAAAGGAGGTCATCAAACTGCAACTTGATTGACAGGATAGACTCCACCCATATCTTCTATCTCTGAGATAAGTTCAAGACTCTAGATGCACTTGCATTTACAGCACAGTTTTATGTCCATCATTTGACCGCTGAGACAACCAAGAGAACAGCACGCTGATGTGGAGTACATACCTCCTAGTCCCTGACCATGAGCATCTTCTTGTCTTTTTGCCTGAGCCACAAGAATACCATGATAGATGCTAAGGAACTAGATAAGCCAACAGAAGTCACTGATTCACTGGTCAATAATAGAGTTGTTTCTGCAGGTGTTTTTTTAGGAATGACCAAGGTAGAAAGGCCAATTGGTAACTTAACCCACAGAATGAGAGGAGACAGGACTTGCCATTTATGTCCTTCGGAACCACCACCATTCTTCCCAGTGGGGAAGAACAAATGAGACACTGAAGGGTCGGGTCCACATGGAGAAACAGGAGCTGAAGTAAACCATACCTCCCTGTTCCAAAGGGCTTCACTGTCTCCTAGGTAGAGAAGCAGGACTCTTACTCCAGTTACATAGAAAATGGGGAGAATTATTCATCCAACGAGGACAAATGGTAAGTGTTGTGGGTGTGAATGTGTGTACATATGTGCCTTTCTGTAAAAAAGAGAAAGGAGAGAAATTATCCCAACCACTGCACCTGCACACAACCCTCTACTCTTAACATTTGAGATTGGATGACAATGAATCCCAAAGAAGAGCGGGAAACTTCCCTAATTTTGATACAGCTTAGGGAAGTCAGTCATGGGTATGTAATCTGATAAAAACATATCCTGGGGGGTAACAATTCTTGAGGGTTTCTTGGACAATGGGGAGTTTCTCTCAACTTGTAGGGAATGCATCTTGATTTATTGGAGGTGAGGGGCCTTTTGGGGAGTTAAATCCTCTATAGATTGTGTCTTTGTTCCATGACAGACAAGGGAGCTGGAAAAAGGAAACTTACCACGACAAGGTCAGAGTGAAAGAAGGACCTGCTAATCCCACCTTGAAGTTGTCAAGGATTTTGTGTTGCAGTCAAGGCTCATGGAAGCAGCAGCCAAGAGATCAAAAGACATGTTTCACCAGCTACATCTGTTGCACAGGACCTCTTTAGAGTATTGAAAAGCACAGACACTACTTTGAGGACTAAGGTGTTCCTGGCCCATGCCACAGTATTTTCAATTGTCTCATATGCATATGAAAGTTGGACATTGATTAAGGAAGACAGAGAGAATTGATGCATATAAATTGTGGTGCTGGAAAAGAATATTGAAAGTACCATGGACTGTTGAAAAATCAAACAGATGTGCCTTGGAAGAAGTAAAACCAGAGTCTTCCTTAGAGAAAAGGACGGCAAGACTTCATCTTACATGTTTTAGACATATTTTCAGAAGAGATGAGTCCCTGGAGAAGGACCTAATACTTGGTAGAGGGTGAATAAAAGAGAGGAATGCCTTCAAGGAGATGGATTGACACAGTGGCTGCAACAATGGGCTTGAGCATAAGAACAATTGTGAGATTGGCACAAGACCTAACAGTTTCAGTTTCTTGTACAATGGGTCACTATGGGTTAGCACCACTCAATGGCACCTAGCCAAAACAGCCCCAGCAAGTGAGTTAATTGAGAAAAGAACAGGAAATCAGTGTGAGAAACAGCTGGCAAGGAGTACAAGCCTTCTGCATCTTTAACCGAGAGGTGTCACTCATCTGCAGACAGATTTGCAGCAGAGATTGTTTCTTCCTCCATTACTGGGATCCCATGCACCCTGCTCAGGACTCCAGGGAACTGCTTCCTCCCCAACAGGCCTAGAGGATGGCTGTCATGCTGAGCACTGAACAACCAACAGAGTAATACAGGAGGCAAATACCCAGGATCAGAGAGAACCAAGGAAATGGGATGAGGGAGCACGAAAACCAACCTCAGAGTGGCAGATCTTGGAGAACAAGAGAACATAAACACCCACAGTCCATGTCCTAAGCAAGTTTCAACCATACAAAAGCCCTCCCCTATTGCTCAGATCAGCTTTCCAGAGATTGCCTGTGTTCTTGTTATGATAAGGAGAGTGAAGCCACTGGTGCCAGACCCCCAGGCCCAGCTCTTCCACATGGATGTGAGAGGGGATAAACTGGAAGAATGTAGGAAAATCAAATTGATGAATCTTACATCTATTTCTCATTTCATCATATTAACTCTCCCACAAGGACAGTAGAATTATTTCAATTTTCAAATTCAAAATGAAAGTATTCAAGAGGTTGAAAGACAACTTCAAGTTCAGACATACTTTATTTCCTCCTTTGAGCAATGAGAGCCACCTTCCGTGTTCTTGTGGCTTCTCTGCCCTCCCTTCACCCATAAATCTGACCTGCTCTCCATTTGCTTTTCCCATCTCAGCATTTCAGGCACCAAAACCAGTACGGGATTGCTACATATCTAGCATGTTTTCTCACTCACCAGCTCCGGGAAGCAAAGATCTTTCTGTTGTCAGAAGCAAGCTTAGACTCTTCCCAGGATACAGCCAGGGGGAAAAAATCCGAGTCTGGCAAAGGACTTGAAAAATTCCTCAACTCTGAACCTTTCCACAGACTTGAACTCACAGAGGAAATCCACGTCCTGTGTGCTTATGTGGTTGCACAGAGAAAAAGTTGAACAAGGCTGAGTGTGTGGCAGCCTACAGAATCAGTTAGCTCCACCCTTTAGATCTTGGCCACTTGTTGAAGCCTGTATTTACAAGAAATGAAAATGAAACCAGGTAAGCTTGCTGACTGCTCTCCGAAGATCACAGGCATTTCCAGAAAAGTAAAAATAAACATATTTTGACTTGAAGTGGCTCATGGAATGAGGGGTAGGCAAGAAGACACTTGGGGTCAAGGGAGTCATACCTGTCACACCTAGGAAGCTAATCAAGATTTTGTGTAAATGTGTCTCATCCAACCAACAGAGACCCACTTGATGGGGTGACAAAGGTGGGGAGGCTGAGACACAATTTCTGAAACTTGTAGTGAATGAAGTAAAAGCATTTTCCATAAGAACAGAGAGTGGGGGACTTCCTTTAAGAATGAGACTGCGTACCACATACTAGAGGGATTCCGCAGAAATCAGCCCAGGAAAGTTACTAAGAGGGAAATTCAACACTGCTGGATCTCAGGAGGAGCACCATAAAGATAAGTAGGCACAGATCCACAAAGTTTTTAGGGACTGGGGGCTTTTGGCTTACCACAGTTGATGCTGGCTTGACTTTGGCCTTAGTCCCGCCACTGTCTTGACCTGAGTCAAGACCATTTAGAGCCATCACAGGGGCTAAATCTCACCACAGCCACAGCGTGCCACCACCTCGGACCAGGGACTAAACTCTTGAAGCCCCACGTGCAGGGATTGGGGCTCAGCTGCATTGTTATTTTTGTTTCCCTCTCTTTTCTCTATCCCACCATAGTTTCAGCTGGGTAACTTTTTTTTTTCCTCTCACACTCCACTGCTGACTTCCAGATCACACCTTTTAGCCTAGGTCATTTATGCCTGCCCCACAGGAGCTACCCTAGACTGGGGAAATTCCTGCTCACCTCCACCAGGAGATACTGCTTCACCAGGGGATACTCCGCCAAACATCTTACCTGGGAATTCCTAACTGTGTGGCTGGTGAAGCTCCTATTTTTCCTGTGTTATCCTATTGACAGAAGGAACTTCCTCCTGCCTACCTTAGTGCCTCACGCAGTCTAAGGCAGCTCATCCAACATATGCCAATATTCCAAGCTGCTGCAGTAACCTCTGCCTAGCCTCCACAACACCAAAGCAGGCAACCCACCAGCCTTCTGGGGAACTCTCCTGAGAGGGAAGCCACAGGAAGATAAAGTGGTAGGTTAATTCCATGGTGAAATTAGCTCAAGGTAGTTTGAAGAAACATTCCTGCAAGCCTCCCAGAGAGAGTCGGTGCTCTTTGACTCCCTGGAAAATGGCACCTATCTCTTCTAAAACAATGCAATGCAAACAGCTATCAGCTCCAATGACCTCAGCGAAAAAACGGGAGAAACAAAAGGCAATGGCAGATGATGCCCTGAACATAACGACATGCATAGAAGAAGGAGACTTTGAGTTGCCACAGAAAGACATTTTCAGAATGCTGCTTGGAGTCATACAGGATATGAGGAAAACAATACAGAAAAGGATGGAATGATAGACGAGATAAAGTCCATACACAAAAGGGAAATACAAGAGCTTAGGGAGGCAATAACAAAAACCAGTAGCAGGCACACGGACCTTGAGAATTGACTGGAGAAAACAGAGAACCACACCAGTGACTTGGAGAACAGCCCAGCAGACTTTAACAAAAGCAAACAAAAATCTAATAAGATCATCAGAGAAACTGAAGAAAACCTAAGAGCTATGTCTGATGCTATGAAGAGAAACAGCATCAGAATGATTGGATTACCGGAGGAAGACACAACAAATAAGTAATCCGCAACAATAGTGAGAGAAATCTTGGAGGAAAACGTCCCCAGCTTAATGAATGAAAACCAGGAACCATTCAGGAGAAGGAAAGAACACCAGCTAGAGTGAATCCCAGGAAGTCACCAAGTCACATAATAGTTAAACTATCCAACTTTGAGAAAAAGGAGAAAATCATGAGAGCAGCTAGGAAAAAACAAGCAATCACATATAAAGGTTCCCACATAAGACTATGCTCAGACCTATCAGCAGAAACTATGAAAAAGAGGAGAGAGTGGAGTAACATATTCCAAAAATTGAAAAAACAATGCAAATCCAAGAATACTCTACCCAGCCAAATTATTGATCAAGATTGATGGAGAAGTAAAAGTCTTCCCAGACAAGGAAACACTCAAAGAATACATTAGAACAAACCCAGCCTTACAAAAGATCCTTGCCGACTCAGTATGGGCAGAACAACAACACTCACCAAGCATAAATAAGAGACCACCACATAGAACAACCTCACCCAAGGGGCAACAAAGAGAAAACAGATCCCAAGATAGCATTGGCATAAGGATGGAAAGAACTCAAGAATGATGAACACGCACATGCACAACAGGCTAATGAGAAGGGAAAGTAGGACAACACCCAACAAAAAGGGTATAAGATGACATCACAGAGTCTGCAGATGAAGAGAATAACCATGAGTATCAATGGCCTGAAGTCAGGCATTAAAAGGCTGAGGCTAGCAGACTGGCTTAGAAAACACACCCATCAATCTGCTGCCTACAGGAGACACATCTCAATGCTACAGACAAAAATTGGCTGAGAATTAAAGGCTGGAGAAAGGCATACCAAGCAAACACAATTTTTAAAAATCAGAGGTTGTAATACTAATATCAGATAAAATTGACCTCAAAGTGCAAACCATAAAAAGAGATAAAGAGGGACACCATATAATGCTCAAGGGAATGATAGACAAAGAACCACTAAGCATTGTAAACATATTCCTCAAATAAGAGACCCGCTGAATATGTCAACCAAACATTCCAAAAGATGAAGAAGAAATCACAGCCTCAACAATTATAGTGTTTTACTTCAATACACCTCTCTCTGAGAAAGATAGATCACAGTTAAAGAAACGCAATAAGTAGGCTAGAGATCTAAACACTACATTTAGACAATTTGACCTGACAGATATTTACAAAGGTTTTGATCTAAATACAAAAAATACACTCTTTTCAAGCCCGCGTGGCACATATTTAAAGATAAGACACATGCTGGGACTAAAGGCAGAAAACTTAAGCACATTGATATCATACAGACCTCTGTCTCTAACCACTGTGGCATAAGGCTGGAAATTAACAAAAGGAAGATGAAGAAAACAAGAGCAAACAGTTGAAGGATGAATAAGTCTCTATTTCAAAAGGAGTGCATAGTAGTACAGAGCAGAGATGAAATTAGCAAATTTCTAGAAACCAACAAGGATGAGAGCAAGACGTACCAAAACTTATAGGATTCAGCAAAGGCAGTTATCACAGGAAGTTTCATAGCAATACAGACACACCTGAGAAAGGAAGAGAGACTCATGATTGAGATGCTGGCACAAAATTTACAACTACAGCAGAGTCAAAAGGACAATTCCACTAATAGCAAAAGGAAAGGAATTATAAAAATCAGGACTGAGCGTCAGGAGAGGGAAAATAAGAAAACTATGGAAAAATTAGTGCTGCCAAAAGTCGGTTCTTTAAAAGGCTAAACAGAATCAACAGACTGCTGGCACACCTAACCAAAGAAAGGAGAGAACATATTTCAATAGCAAGAATGAGGGATGAAAGAGGGGACATTACAACAGACCCTAATGAAACCAAAAGGATAATTACACAGTACTACAAAGGATTGTACTCCAATGAATTCCACAGCTTTGAAGACATAGAGAAATTCTTCTAAAAACAACCCCTCCCTATACTATCCCCAAAGGGCATCAAGAATCTCAACAGCCCTAAAACAATAGAAGAAGTAGACAAGGCTATCAAGGGATTACAAAAAAAAATCCCCTGGACTAGATTGCTTCACGGGAGAAGTCTACCAACCATTTAGGGAAGAACTAACTCCAATCCTACACAAACTCTTCCAGACACTATATCTTTTGATTGCCGGGTACCATCAGCTTATGCACCTGCTTTGTCTTCAGTAATTGTGTTGGGAAGGTGAGCATCACAGAATGCCAGTTTAAACAACAAAGTATTATTGCATTGAGGGAGTATTTACGTGGAGGCCCAATGTCCATCTGATACCTTAATACTAAACCTATGAATATATGCATAGAGATCTATTTCCCCATCCTCATATATAAATATATTTGCATATATACATGCCTGTATTTAGTCCTCTATAAGTGTCCTTTGCCTCCTAGCTCTTTCTTCTAATTCCTTTGACTTTCCTCTTGTCCCACTATCATGCTCAGTCTTTGTTTGGGTTTCAGTAATTCCTCTCAGTTAGATTACCCTTGATCGCACCCTACCAGACCTCCCACACCCTCCTCACTGCCTATTTGGATCACTTGTTGTTCCCTTGTTCCTGGGTTTGTTAACACCACTACCTTTGCCCCGACCTCCCCTCTCCCATACCCCCCGGAGCTGTCCATCCAGTTGTTTTCTCCTCCAGATTGTTCTTCCAGTCTATCTTATTTAGACAGGCCTGTGGAGATAATAACATGCACAAAAACAAGACAGCAAAACCAAGCAACAAAAGAAAACAACAACAGCAAACCAATGGGGGAACACTCATAACAACACAAAAAAAGAAAAGCTTGTAGTTAGTTCAAGAACTGTTTGTTGGCCTTTAGGAGTGTTTTCTGGTTGAGTCTAATGGGGTGGCAAGCTCTGGCCCCAAACTCTATTTTCAGTATCCCCTGGGCACATCGTTGCTCTGTTCCCCTTGTTGTTCACTTGCACACCCTTAGTATTTTGCCTCGGTGTGGTGGGATCAGACTGGGTGGAATTCCCACACTGTGTCTCGAGTGTTATCCCTGCTAACAATGTGAATGTTTCAGTATAAATGACCATGGTATATGATAAACCATTTTAATTTTCCTTTAATACAGATTTCTAGGTCAATGGAGTTGTCAAGACCCACTGACTATTTACCGTTTGTGTCCTTGTGAACTTGAGACTTAGAAAAATTGTTTCCTTTATGTCAAGGAAAGATCTAGATAAACTACTCAAAACTCACTGCCAAGGGGTCTCCTTGACTCATAATAACCCTGTGGTAGTTACATAATCTGTTATTAACTTGAGATTTAAGAGTGAAGGGGTGGGGTTTAGCCTGTGAATGAGACCGCAGCTTGATAATCTCATTTGGAGCAGCTAGGAAGATAAATAGCTCCCTAGAGGTGGGACAGACACACTCCCTGCCAGACATTCCTGTGGCCAAGACACACGGTGTTACCCTAGAGTCCTGGAGCTGGAGGAGCTTCCACTACCATTGGGACCGCAAGACTTTGCACTCACTGGCCTGTCATCTTCCTTCATTCAGTATCATTGCACGTGTTTCATGAGTCTGAAGAGGAATTTATAGATTGGTATCAGACATATGGGTTAATATCAGACTTATGGACTTGATCTGGACTGGATTGGGATGTTTTCTCTATGTACAATTGCTCTTTTATATGAAGCCCTTTCTTTTCTTTTAAAAAAATCATTTTTATTGGGGGTTTATACAGTTCTTATTATAATCCATACATCCATCCATTGTCTCAAGCACATTTGTACATTTGTTGCCATCATAATTTTCAAAACATTTTCCTTCTACTGGAGTCCTTGGTATCAGCTCTCATTTTTTCCCTCCCTCACTCCCTCCCTCATGAACCTTTGATGATTTATAAATTATTATTATTTTTCATGTATTACATTGACCGATGTGTCCCCTCTCTCATTTTTCTGTTGTCCATCCCCCTGGGAGGGGGTTATATATAGATCATTGTGATAGGTTCCTCCTTTCTCCCCCCACCTTCCCATTACCCTCCTGGTATTGCTACTCTCATTATTGGTCTGGAGGGGTTTATCTGTCCTGGATTCCCTGTGTTTCCAGCTCTTAACTGTACTAGGATACATGCTCTAGTCTAGCCAGATTTTTAAGGTAGAATTTGGGTCATGATAGTGGGGGGTGGAAGCATTAAAGAACTTAAGGAAAGTTGTATGTTTCATCGATACTTTACTGCACCCTGACTGGCTCATCTTTCCCTTTTGACCCTTCAGTAAGGGGATGTCCAATTGTCTCCATACGAGTTTTGGGTCTCCACCCTTCACTCCCCATCATTCACAATGATATGATTTTTTTGTTCTGGGTCTTTGATGCTGATACCTGATCCCATCGACACCTCATGATCACACAGACTGGTGTGCTTCTTCCATGTGGGCTTTTTTACTTCTGAGCTAGATGGCCTCTTGTTTACCTTCAAGCCTTTAAGACCCCAGATGCTATATCTTCTGATAACCAAGCACCATCAGCTTTCTTCCCCATATTTGCTTATGCACCCAATTTGTTTTCAGCAATCATGTCAGGAAGGTGAACATCATGGACTGTCAGTTTAATAGAACAAAGTGTTCTTGCATTGATGGAGTACTTGAGTTAGGCCAAATGTCCATCTGCTACCTTAATACTAAACCTTTAAATATATTCACATAGATCTATTTCCCCATCATCATATATTAATATATTTACATATATCCATGCCTGTATGTAGGCCTCTATAAATGCCTTTTGCCTCCTAGTTCTTTCCTCTATTTCCTTTTACTTTCCTCTTTTCCCACTACCATGTTTCACCTTCATTCAGGTTTCAATAATTCCTCTTAGTTACATTGCCCTTGATCAAGCCCTACCAGGCATCCTATGCCCTCCTTGTTATCCATTTTAGATCACTTGTTGTTCCCTTGTCCCTGGGTTTTTTATCACCCACTTCCTTTCCCGTGCCTCCCTTTCTCCCAAGTCCCCTTGGCACCATTAGTCCCTTTGTTTTCTCCTTCAGATTGTTTATTCCACATATCTTGTCTAGACAGACTGTCAGAAATAATAATATGCCCCAAAACAAGACAGCAAAACAAAACAACAAAAGAAAACAAACACACAAAAAAACACGCCCTGGTCCCAAAGTCTATTTTGGTATTCCATGGGTACATCATTTCTTTGCTCCCCTTTCTGTTCTGTTGCACACCTTTAGCATGTCACCCTGATGTGGTGGGATCAGATCAGGCACAATTCCCACACTGTGTCTCCAGTGTTGTTTCTTGAGTGATATGGGTCAGTGAAAGAGCATGGACAGCATATGACAGTTGACAGGAGATTATGTAACTGCCACAGACCACCCCTTGTCAACTCGACACTTCCACACAACTCTTTAGCCCTACATAAATTTTTACAAAACAAGGATGCAATCATATCTGTACCTAACAGGATAAAACTAAAATGCATGCAACTCAATATGAGCCAAAGCTTCCTTTAAACATATCGTATATACCCAAGTATAAGCCAACCCGAATATTAGCCGAGAAACTAATTTTGCCACAAAAATTGCATAAAAATGTGCTGAAAAAACTCGGCTAATACACGAGTATATATGGTAATATTCTATAAGTGAAAAAACACAACAATATTCTATGCCTACAATTGCAGTTCAGTGAACACCAACCCCATAATCCTATGAATATATTTCCCCACCTATGAAAGTTTGTAAGTCAGCCACTTCATGCTGTTATCCCCCCAATTTTGGGTATCCAATTTCTATACTGCCCACTTACATCAACCCAGTGCTCTGAGGAGACAATCATATTCTTTGACGTGAAGAATCTACTTTCCAGTTGGAACCTTGTGAAGTCTGCATTCATAAGCAAAGTCAAATCAGGACAGGCCATCCATAAAGTCAGCAGCAATATGCACCAGTACACAAACTCAAAAATCTTCTCTTCATCTGGTCGTGTCTGGTCAGCTCAATGTGGGCTGCTGCACTCAGCCTCATCAGGGTGCCCGTTTATTGCCTTGCCTTAAGACCATGGGCACGGTCCCAAATTCTCAACCACCTTAGCCCCCAGTCAACCCACTCTCATCTTCTCCTCTAGTCCCTGTGAACCAGGTCCATGGGTGTCAGTGGCCAGACTCAAACCATCTCTCTATTGCTGCATTTCCCCCACTTTCACTCAACAAGTGGATCCAGGTGGTCACCTAGCCAGCATTTCAGCCTGTCCACAGGGTACCACTAACGTTCAGTGCTAGAGAGGAGTTTCTTCAGGGTTCCAGATATTTTTCAGGTTCCAGCACAAACCACTAGTTCAAAATTCAAAAAGCCCAAATGTTCCTTTTCCCTTCAGTCTGTCCACAGCACCCCGGGGAGGTCTCTTCACCTTTGAATGTCCTGAGCACTCAAGACACTGGGCGGGGCTGAGCTTCTCAGAGCCTTCCTCGCAGGCATGTCCTAACCCACTTAAATATTCAAATTACTGATGGAAGGCAAGTGGGCTTACTAGCTCGCTATTTTCATACCCCCAATAATCATTTCTGTTAGTCCTTCTATCAATAACAATATGCAGAAGAAAACAGTATAAACTTAGGACCGCCAGATCCTAAACTCAGTTCTTAAAAGTCATGTTCAATCCGTATCTGTCTTATCTTAATCCTTATCTAAATTATTCCATTGATACAAAATATGGCCTTAGGTCTCTGACTGAATCAAGTAGGAGCTTGGCTTTCGCTGAGCCATTTTGACCCAGTCAGCCATTTTTACTAAGCAGCCTGGTTTCTGAGAAATTCAAGGGGAGATTTTGCCCCCTGAGCTCAAAATATACATTAATCACATTCATTTTCACCATTTCAAACAGGAATAACCAAAGACAACATCCAAATGAAAGAATCAAAACTTTAACTTCCCATACTTTTTTTCAGAAAACAACCCAGTAAATGACATGACCATATGTGACCTCTGGCTAGCCAATGAAGAAAAACTACCCTGAGGCAGAGGTTAAAAGAGCATCCCCTCTCCATCTTCATGATCTGTTTCTCAGTACCACACTCCCAAGGTACCATAATGTGTTAGACAGGTTGACTAGAGAAACAAATCCAGTGACACTCATATGTGTCGAAGAGAAAACTATATATCAAAGAGCATTTGCACATTAACCAAACATCCCAGCCCAGTCCAGGTGAAGTCCATACATGCAATGTCACCCCATATGTCAACACTAGTTCATAAATTCCTCTCTAGACTCACGCAGCCATGCAATGATGCTGAATGCAGGAAGATCACAGGCCAGTGTGTGGAAAGTCTTTTGGATCCAGTGGTGGTGGGAGCATCTCAGCGCTGGTGTGGTTCTCCACATGGCTCCTCCAGCTCCAGGGCTCTGGCTGCACCAGCGTAGCTCCATGTGTCTTGCTATCAGGAATACAAAGCAGAGTGTATCCGGCCTCCAGTGAGCTATTTATCTCCTTCACGCCTTCCTCCAAATGAGGTTATCAAGCTGCAACATGATTGACACATTAGACTCCACCCCTTAGCAAGTTGACAGGAGTTTATATAACTGCCACACAGCCCCACAAAAAGCATCACTCCATTTTCTCTTAATGATAATATCCTATGTGAGATAAGGAAAAAAAATGGTCATGTGTGTGCTTGGGATCAGAAACGTGGACCATCAGGGAAGCTCAGTGAGGACAAAAGGCATGCCACGTTAAGCCTCTCAGGACAGTGGTTTATGGGTGGTTCTGCCTGTCCCCTGGATCCTCTGTCTCTACAACACGAGCCTTGAGCTTAGGGAGAAACTGGGCTCCCATTTCTACATCCTGGGAAGGGAGGAAGCAAGGCTGGCGGTGGGCTGGCCATCATCCACGTGGCTCACAGTTGTCTCTTCCTTATGTCCTGGCTTCTCGTACTTTGGGGCTCTCGGAAGAGTCATGACGATGAGGGGGGAAATGGTCCCCTCAGGACTGACCTGGGAAGGCACTTTGCAAGTACTGATGCCCAATTGTCACCTTGGGTACCAATCCTCTCTCCCAGTTAGCAAGAAGACAGACTTGGAGTATGAAGGGACTGTAAAGCTTCCCTCAGTGGAGGACACAGATATTCCAGATGTGTGCAGGGAAAATCTGATTAGTAGCAGGGTTGGGGCCAGACCTGGAATTTCGGCCTCCTTCTCCTCCTTCTTGATGCTTCCATCCCAATTCCCTCATGGCCTTCTGTTCATACCTACTCACATCCAGCTACCAGCTTTAAGATACATTCTTGATAATAATTGTGAAGTAAAAGATTAACCTCCGGGGAATTAACCTCTGGGGAATACTCTGGCCGTGGAAGGTAGGTGTTAGAGTATAAAAAGCTAAGTTTTCATTGAATGAATATAAAGAGGTTTATTTAAAGTTCAAACCAGAGTAGCCCATGGACATGGAACCATGAAGTGCAGGCGCAGCGATTCGAAGAGATCTGGCTGAAGCAAAGAAGGGGAAGGGGCTTCAATATCCTGATTGGCTTGCTAGTGATCTATAAAAGTCCAAAGTGAAGGGACAAAAGCAAGGTCTTTATGGCTGCTTCAAAGGATTCCTGTTGACCAGGCACTACTTGGTGACGGGTACTTGCTTATTCCACATTGCTTCTGACCTTTGGGCCTGTACAGCAGGGGGGTTTGCAGGACGTTTGCAGCCCTTCGCTATGGGGAGTGTGGAGGTTACACAAAGTCTCCTTGGGAACCAACTGCAAACACTTATTCTTGACTTGCTTAAGGAGAACATTTTCTTAGACTCTAGATTAAGTCTATTTAAAGTTTTAAGGGTAAAACAGGCTTTAAGTTGAGATATGATGAGGTAACCTTCTTTTAATCATGCAAAGGCCTCAAAAAATTTAACTTTAGGCTGTGGTCTCTCATGGGTTAGGATATGAATAAGAGACAAGGGAGCAGTTAGGAAGCCAAGGAGCTCGGAATGATAAATCAAACACTGGCTACAGGAGACATTTTCACAGCCCCAGAGGGCCTGCCCTCGAAAGGGACTCAGGGTGGAGTCCTCCTGGGCGGCATCGGCCCTGCACTCTGAGGGTTCAGAGCAGCCACCGCTGAATCTCACAGAGAATGACTGGGCTCTCGGATCTTCTCCCCCCATTTAAAAACACAGTATTTTAAAATTTCTAAAATTAAAACCCCAATCAACCCCAATTTCCCCCTGACCTCGTCGTGCGCAGAGGCCTGCATTGTGCCTGCTGTCTGGAGGCTAGAACCGCGCAGGCTCGGTTTCCTATGTGGGTTTTTGTATAGCTCGTCTGTCGCTTCAAGACTAGCTCATTAATGGAACGATTTCCATCCCTTTTAAACTTTTTCTCCTGCTACATTTATCATATTTGACATGCATTCTTGAATTCACTTGTAGCTTTGAAAGTCACAGTGAAGCTTTGTGGTTTTACATGAATTTGACACAAATATTACTATTTCCTGAAACAGGCTCTTTGAATGTGTGTGTGTGTGTGTGTGTGTGTGTGTGTTATTTCTGCTTCATAGTCGATGTCCATTTTGATGGAGTGAGAACGACTTCATAATATTTCATTGTGTCACTCGCTGCATTTGACTTGTGCACCTGATTCAGGGGAGGTGCTAGGTTCTCTCTAAGTCCCACTCCTACTCCCACGGGGGTGGGTGTCTCCGCCGGCCGGGTCCCGGAATTTACTTCTCTGTGGTTTCTCACACTGACGTCATCCTCCCCGCGTGCACTCCAGAGCGGCTCGTCTTTGACTCTCCTGCCTGCAGAAGGAGGACTCTTGTTTTTCTCAAGTCCTCCCACATGTGGGCCCCTTCTTGGCAAACACAGCTTACTTGTCTTTCCCAACAAGATATGCTTCGTAGCCCATTTTTATTTTAATCCTTATTTTTCCTGCTTACCCTTGATTTTCAATGATGGTTGCCAGTTTCATGCAAAGCATTATATTAAGGAAGTAAAGGGACTTATGTATTAACATAGAAACTCTATATCTATCAATATCGTCTGTCAACTATGAGAGCTTGTAAGTCATTTTTTTGTCAGGTGTCATTGAGTCATTTCTGATCCACCGTGTCCCTACACACAACAGAACAAAACACTTCCTGGTCTGGCCTCCCACGCAATTGTTCTGATTCCTGAGCCCAATGCTACAGCCACGGAGTCAATCAATCATGTCCAGTGACTTACATTTCCCCCTCATGTCTGTAGTTCCACCTGCAGCTGTCCTGTGTTGATCTACTGGCCAATCTTGCTTCTAAGACAGTTTCCGGTGGATTCTGAGTCCTAACTAATTTCTGAATTAGGCTGAATTTCTGTCAATCCTTGGGCAGCACTATGACCTCATGCTGGTGATCTTCCCCATCCAGATGGTGTGTCTTTGTCCTGGTTAAGACCAAATAAATGAGTTTCCTTAACTTTACGTGTTCTTTTCTCTGTTCTCACAGTATTGAAGACACGTGTCTTGCAGCAGAAGACAAAGGGCTGATACGGGTCCTGTGGACACCGCTCCATGTGGTAAAGCAGAGGGTCAGTAAAAACGAAGAAGACCCTCCATGAGATGAAGAGACACAGTGGGCTCGAGGGGAACAAGAACAGTACTGATGGACTAGAACTGGGCAGTGTTTGTTGTTTTTTGGGGGGGTACGTTTCTATAGTCTGTTGGGTCACTACAAGTAAGAACTGACTCAATAAAACCTAACAATAACAACAAGCACAGTCGGAAATCCCTTTCAGTCATCCTAGTTTCTAAATTTTTAAATATTTCGTCTCTTTGGGCGGTCAAGAGAAAGAAATGAGTCCAGAGGGCAAATACTCCCAATTCTGAAATATTTTTCAAAGTGGGTTGTGACCTGTGATCCTGATGGAAGGACAATCTTTGGGTGCACTCTCTGGAGGAGCCTTTGATGATGACAGCCTGATTTATCTGGGCTTGTTCAGGATGCTGGGAGCAAGGGCCTCTCTGCTGGGGGGCTGCAGCTTCTGTAGCTTGTGGCCGTTATGGGACATCTCTCCTCTGCTCATGCCCAGGTCTTTACTTGGTAGACAGACAGCAGGGCTGGAGAAAGGAAAGCCCCAATTAATGAGACCAGAATTCAACAGACACCAAAATCCTAGCAATTGGGGCAGGTCTCCTAGGACAAAAGGAAAAAGAAGGGGAAACAGTATGAGGAGCAACAGGTAAGGAGTGGATGCTCACCCACACCGTCATCATTATTCCATTGCGCACAGACTCATAGCAGCTGCTTTTGAGGCCCATCCAATCTGCTGGGACTCAGGCAAGACTCTCAAGGGGATGCGGCTCTCCCAGGGCCAAGGGAGCCCATGGGGAAGTAGGAGACTATGATCAAGTATTCAAAAGTGATGGTAAATGAAGGGTAAGCATTTCCCATCAAAAAAGAGCTGAACTCACTCTCTCTCTCTCTCCTTCTGTATTTGCTTTCTTCTTATCCAGGAGCACCGGAGCTGACAGCTCACACTGGGAATACATGTTCTAGCATGACGTGGGCTTATGAAGTCCTGGGAGTCCAAGATCATGAGTGAGTCCAAATGCTATGAGATGCTGTGGTGAAATGTGTCATGACAGCAAGGAAAAGGACATGGTGAGAGGGAGGTGGAGGAGTTTCTGGGAGGGGACTAGTCAGCCATTCTACAGATGGAGTGCTCAGTCGGAATGCAGTCTTGGGATTACAGAAGACTCAGCGACTACAGAAGAACCATGGGAGCACGGCGTCAGAGGGACACAGAAGGACCCAGTGCTGCCAATGGTCCACGGACATGTGTGCAGTCTCCCCCTAGGCCTAGTCCCTCTCTCCGGGTGAGCAAAGTTAGATTTCACCACTTTTGCATTTGACAAAGCAAACGAACCCTTCCATTTTACAGCTAATTCTAGAAGAGCATTTCTTTTTAAAAATCAATTTATTGGGGGCTCGTACAATTCTTATCACAATCCATACATACGTCCATTGTGTAAAGCACATATGTACATTTGTTGCCATCATCATTCTCAAAACATTTGCCTTCTACTTGAGCCCTTAATATCTGCTGCTCATTTCCCCCCTCCCTCCCCGCTCCCCCCTACCTCATGAACCCTTCATCATTCATATATTATTATTATTTTGTCATATATTACACTGTCTGATGTCTCCCCCTGCCTCTTCTCTGCTGTCCCTCCCCCAGGGAGGAAGCTATATGTAGATTCCTGTAATCAGTGCCCCCTTTCTACCCCACATTCTCTCCACCCTCCAGGCATCGCCACTCTCATCACTGGTCCTGGAGGAGTCATCTGTCCTGGATTCCCTGTGTTTCCAGTTCCTATCTGTAGCAATGTACATCCTCTGTTCTAGCCAGATTTGCAAGGTAGAATTGGGATCATGATAGTGGGGGGTGGGGGAGGAGGAAGTATTTAAGGACTAGAGGAAAGTTATACAGTTCATCGTTGCTGCCATTGGGCTTTGAGTCTCCACTCTGCACTCACCCACATTTTCAACGATATGATTTTTTGTTCCTTGATGCTTGATACCTGATCAATGGAAGCCCAATTCACCCCGGGGAGAGGAACTGCTGAGGATGATGCTGCTTTCCCTGTAACTTCTGAGTTCTGCCCCCAAACACCACTGGGCATTGCGCCTCAGCTGCATGTTACACACGTGAAGGTTTGAAACAGACTTTGAAGGTCATTGAAATGGCAGAGTGAACCTACTTCCAGTCCCTAGACTTTTGATGACTGCTGTGTTCATAGTTACTGATAAAATTGAGCTGTCTGTTAAAGAAATCTTTCCAATCATTAATCTTTTATGGTCTGGAAACTAGGTATTATTGAAAAACAAACAAACCAACAGTTTATGATTTATTCTGAATAGTTTCCGTTTCTGTGTCTTCCAGTCAGGAAACAAGGGGTGTACCCTAAGCAAAAGAGGGCATTTTAAGCAGAGTCCACTCTGCTCCAGTCATGTGCCTTCGTAATTTACACAGAGCTCTGGGTCTCTCCTAATTTCCATTGTTCTCCTCCCTCCATTAGCACGTCTTTACTTTTTGTCTCTTATTGGGTTTTTGAGTGTTTCAACTTCCTTTTGAATAAAAGTTACCCTTGCTTATTTTAACAATGCCAGGTGTGATTTCTCCACTGACACACTGCAGAAGCAATTACATAGTTGTAATTTTTTACATAGTTGTAAAAAGCAAGAGGGAGATAAGGACAGTGCCAACACAGATGGGAGAACAGCATAAAGATCAACCGCTGAGAGATAAGTATTGCTTGTGTGTCCCAGAGGTCATCGTCAATCTCTTGATCCCTGGAAGTAAATGATTTGGATGACAGTTTGCAGTTTACAGTGCATGCTTTGAATGAGGTGTATTATGGCCTGTGCTGATACACCTGCCTGGAAATTTTACTAATCACGGTCACCTCCTTAATCATCTATTTCAGTCTATACTGTGTGTGTGTGTGTGTGTGTGTGTGTGTGTGTGTGTGTGTGTGTGTGTGTGTGTGTGGTGTATCCATGCTCTGGGGAACATAAACACAGTCAGGGACCGTTGTGGGACCTACATGCTAGCCAGGGGAACAAGAATGATCCTGGTGAAGTGACTAGTGTGAAAAACAAAACCGAGATCTTACGTTGATTTCAAAGGTTTTCTCTTACACATGTGGCCATTTTTCAGGGAACAAGTTAGAGCAGGATGAGGATTTTCCTTGTAAGCTTCTCTCGGATAAGAAATCAGATGCATTGAATGAGCCCCAATAAATTGTTAAAAAAATAAAATTAAATTAAAAAAAAAAGAAATCAGATGCAGTTAGTTGGCTAGGGTAAACACCTTTCACCTAAAGCATCCTCAAAAATAGACTCAAGGATTGACAGACTGGTGGTCAATACATCTGGTCTAGATGGGACTCGCACCACTTGTCTGTCTGTGGCGCTGTGGTAGCTTGTGTGTTATGTGCCAATAGGGGTCACATAACGTGAACAGGTTTTAGCGGGGCTTCCAGACTGTAGACAGACTCTGAAGAAGAAACAGACTGTCAACTTCTGAGGGATCAGTCACTAAAACCTTATCAAGAGCAGGAGAACGATGTCAGACACAGTGCCAGGAGATGAGTCCCTCAGGTCAGCAGGTACTCAGAACTTGACCGAGGAAGAGCTGCCTTCTCCAAGCAGAACTGGTCATAATGGTGTGGCTGTAGGAAAGCCTGCAGGAGCAAAGCCTTCCGAACCTTCATTTGCTGAGGGGTCACTACTTAAAATGAGGAGAAATAGCTGAAATATATATTAATAATCAGAACTTGGAATGTACAACCTATGAATCTAGGAAAATTGAAAATCATCCAAAGTGAAATAGAATGCATAAAGATCGATAGTCTAGGTGTTACTGAGCTGAAATGGATTGTTATTGGCCACTTAAGAAGTAGTTTTTAAGTTTATGCTCCAACCACTAAAGTTAGTGATGCATAACTGAAGAATTCTACCAATTTCTTCACCATGAATTTGATCAAACATGCATCCATCATGCATTGATAATTATTGGTGATTGGAATGCAATACAAAAGTGGGAAACAGTAAAGAACTAGAGGAAAGTTGTATGTTTCATTGGTGCTATAATGCACCCTGACTGGCTGGTCTATTCCTTGTGACCCTTCTGTAAGGGGATGTCCAATTGTCTACAGGTGGACTTTGGGTCTCTATTCTGCACTCCCCCTCATTCACATTGATATGCTTATTTGTTCTGGGTCTTTGATACTTGATGTCTAATCCCATCGACAGACACCTCGTGATCACAAAGGCTGGTGTGCTTCTTCCCTGGGGACTTTGTTGCTTCATAGCTAGATGGCCGCTTGTTTATCTTTAAGACCCCAGGTGCTATATCTTTTGATAGCCAGGCACTATCAGTTTTCTTCCCCACATTTGCTCACGTACCCATTTTGTCTTCAGTGGTTGTGTGGGAAAGCTAAGCATCACTGAATGCTAGGTTCTTAGAACAGAGTGTTCTTGTGTTGAGGGAGTACTTGAGTAGAATCCCAATGTCCATCTGCTACCTTGATACTTAACATATAAATATGTATATCAATATTTATATATAGATAGATACATAGATCTATGTATATCTATGTATATATATATATAGATACATAGATCTATCTAGATCTCTACAGATCTAGATAGATTTGCCTATCATTATATATAAATATATTTAGATATGTACGTGCCTTAAATGCTCACTTCCTAGTTCTTTCCTGTATTTCCTTTTACTTTCCTCTGTTCGCTACCATGTTTGACCTCCAATCAGGTTTCAGTAATTCTTCTCCATTACATTGACTTGATTAAGCCCTACGAGGCATCCTCTGCCCTCCTTGCCATCCATTTTAGATCACTTGTTGTTCCCTTGTCCCTGGGTTTGTTAACACCCACTTCCTTTCCATCACCTCCCCCTCTCCTGTGTCCCCCTGGAATCTTCAGTCCCTTTGTTTTCTCCTCCAGATTGTTTATCTGCCTATATTATTTAGATAAACATGCAGAAACAATAATATGAACAAAACAAGATAGAGCAAAACAAAACAACAAAGGAAAACAAACAAAGCCCACCAAAAACAAAAACTGATGACTAAAAAAGCGTGCCTATAAATAGTTCAAGGTCTGTTTGCTGACCTTTGGGAGTGTTTTCCAGTGGAGTGTGATGGGTGCCATGCCCTGGTCCCAAAGTCTATTTTTGGGATTCCTTGGGGGATTTTATTGCTTTGCTCCCCTTGCTGCTCTGTTGCAAGCTCTTAGCATTTCACCCTGGTGTGGTGGGGTCTGATCAGGCACAATTTCCACAGAAGCCTCCAGTGTTGTGGGCCAGTGAGGGATAACTTGTCTCATGGTGGGGCTGGCCCTCTGGTTCTCTATGAGCATCTGCTGCTTTGAACAGGAATATCAGGACTTGGTGCAGCAGGATGTGTTCCACTCTCCCTCCTTCCGTCTTTTTTTGCTCCTATGTGCTCTGATGAGATGGGCCCCTCTCCCTGAGCTGTAGCTTCAGTGCTGTCCTCTGTAGTGCATTCTTCTTGGAGGGCAGAGGGGAGGTCCATGTAATTAGTATTGGGGCCAGCCCTGTGGATCTCTCTATTGATTCCCTGCTTCAAGGGGCCTGGTTAATTCTGTTGAAAGTATCATTAATTTGATAATGATATAGAATTTGAAATATTGTGGAAAGAAGGAAAGTATACACATATATGAGAGCTTTTAGACTACAATACATGGATTATTGAGTCTTACAGATTAAAAAGTTAAGTGATTGGACACTCTTTATATGACGATGATTGTTGGAAATGGGGGAATCTTTTAATAATGCTCACTCACAAAGCCAGAACTATGTCTGCTAGAGCAAGACGTGTCATAAAAAAAGGAATAGAGTACAAAACTGGAGCAAATACATGGTGGTCTTGAGTTGCTACCTATTGGGCTCCCTCAAAGCAAGAGCTTTGAACCAAAGCCCAATGACTTCCAAATCCACAATCTTGGGATAGTGGTTGTGGTAGCTAACCTGGTGTCAACTTGCAAAGGGGTGGAGTCCAGCCTGTCATGTCAAAGCTTGATGACCTAATCTGGAGGCACCACGGCGATAAAGAGCTGACTGAAGGCCAGCTACACACAGACTCTCTCAGCTTCGTCTTCCTGCTGACAAGACACATGGAGCCCTGGAGCTGAGGGAGCCACGTGGAGACCCCTTCCAGCGCTGAGATGCTTCCACCACCACTGGATCCACAAGACTTTCCACCCACTGACCTGTGATCTTCCTGCTTTTGGCATCATTGCATGTGTTGCAGAAGTCTGAAGAGGAATTTATAGACTGGTCTCAGACATATGGGTTAATATCAGACTTATGGACTTGAACTGGGCTGGGCTGGGATACTTTCTTAATATACAATTACTCTTTGATGTAAAGGTATCTCTTATATGTATATGAGTGGTGATGGCTTTATTTCTCTAGTCCACCCAGACTAACATGGGGCTCATCGGAGTCTCACACTTGAGGGTTTCAGCCTTAAGTCCAAGGAAGCATTTACGTTCCTGTAATCCGTTATGTGTTTAAGGTAAAGTCCTGTTCAATCAGCGGGGTTTCCGAATTGGAAACTACTGTTGTGGCCTGTGCAGGATATTCTTTCTCTTGAAAGAAGAGAGCCGTAAGTCGCAGTCTACTCTGTAGAACGTAGCCTGGGCCACTGAGGGCTAGTTAGAGACTTGGTCAAAAGTGCCCAATTAGGAATGTAACACCATGTGTAGTCTCCCATGGAAGTCTTTCTGATCTTGTCTATTGCATTCTATTCTTCACTCAAGTTGTTGTTAAGTGCTGGTCATGGAGCCACTAAATCGATATCATGGTTTCAGCCATGCAGCATCAAGCACACTGATTATAGTGCAGGGCTCTTCTCCGTGTAAATCTCAACTAGCCTGAATGTGAAAGGGTAGAAGCAAAACCTGGTCAGAGACTGGATGTGGAGTGTGAGGCAATAGAGACCTTTGCGAGCCCAGAAACGAGTGAGGGTTAGAGCCCCGGGCTTATTTTCATTGAATCACCTTCAGGAAAGTTTGAGGGGAAATTAGCAAACCAATTTATCCCAGGAAAATAGGTTTCAGTTTCCACCTGATCCATGGAGATGGTCCTGGGAAGATAATATTATAAGGGGACGGGTAGGGACGCCCCTCCCTCGCCTCGTTAATCTCACTTATGGAGGAAAGATCGAGGGCCTGGTAGAAGAGAGAAGTTTTCCCAAGACAGGTACCACCTGATGTGAGAGGGACTCAAAGGATCAGTAAGGAGCCTTGGTGTCTGGTAAAGAGCTTGGCCGCTAACCCAGCGTCTGAGGTTCGAACCTGGTTACATGCTATCTGTCACCCTGGGTGTCTGTGAACCCTAATGGAGTCATGGACACACAACAGCAACAAAAGCTTGTGGAGATAATGGAGAACGTTGTTCCCTGAGAGTATTTTCTGGGCTGGACTCAGAGTTCTATGCTATGCCATGCGGTGCTTGGGCTTTCTCCTTACTGAGAGCACACAGGTCTTATGCCAGGGCTCCGCTTTGTAATGATTTTACACTAGTGTGGTGATTAGACAAAGTGTCATCATAGAAGCACCTTACCAGCCCTTGGAAGCCGAGGGGGACCGTGATCAGCAGAGGACACTCCAGAGAGGTGACTCTTCCCTTTCAAACCTCAAAGCTCAAATCCAGACAGGCGTGTTCAGGAAGGACAGCAGGGAGGTGGGTGATGCTTTGAGGTGACCTTAGGAAGAGCAGAGAGAGACCCCAAGGGGAGAAACTGGAAAACAACCACCTTGGCCCGGGATCACTCCCCTCCTCTCGCCCCCCCCCCCGCAAAACCCCGCCCCCTTCTCTTGCCTTGCATTCAAGTTCAGGCTGAAGTGCTGCTCCAGCTCACTGCTTTGTCCTCCCAGTTCCCCGTCCTTGCTCCTGCCCAAGGCTAACAGGAAGGAGCTTCATTCTAACAACCTTCACTTTCTACTCATGGAATCCATACAGGTTCCCAGAGGGCCCTCACAGGATTTCACCCTGTTCTCTCTGGGCCCCGGTTGCCCATGGTGATCCCTTGAGTCCTGCCAGCGCACAGAGCAGATGTGATACTGGCAGAGCACTAGAGCAGTGCGTCCTGCCACTGACACCTGCTGCCTCTCTGCTAAGTCCCACCTGCCAGGAGCCCTGCGCTCAGTCAATGCACAACCTCTTAGAGACATCCTGGGACAAAGGCAGACCCTCAGAGGGGTATCAGAAATGCACTAGCTTCAGGGTCTATGTGACCCCACTCAGTTCGGCACCACCCTGCTAGGAGCTCCTGTGCCTTGGACTCAGTCTTGGTCCCCCTGCCCTCTTGTAAGCGCTGAGCCTCCCAGAACCTGTGCCTCCAACTTAAGACCTTTCTTCCTCCAGATTCCTCTGATTCTGGATGTGCTGGGCCTCTACACAACTCTCCCGCTGTCTCTTTCTCACATGTTCATTTAAATCCACCTCAGGTCAATCCAATGACCTCCCCTTTCAGGGCCCCTCCTGGACAGCAGGGCCCTGCAGGATAGAGATGCACTCCGGGGTCACTTGTACTGTCCTGAGTTCAGTGACACTCTTCATCTGGGGCTGGCAGATCACAAACAACTGCTTGGGGGTCGCCTAGTTCTTGTCTACCCTTTCTCTGAAAGTACGGTGGTTCCTCTCTGTGCCCTCCCAGGATTGCAGCCCCTGAGGAGTGAGTCTTTCTCTCTCATCTCAGGACCTAGAGCAGAGCCTAGCAGGTGGACGGTGCTCAAAATATAGGTGAGGAATGAATGAGACCTCATCCTTAAACCTCCGTGCTCCCTCCCTCCTCACTCATACATGAACCTTGCTGGTGTGGTCACAGAACAGGACAGGTGGTTGTGTTAGGTAGATAGGCAGGGATGGGATGCCCATTGACACATACCCAGAGCCAAGCACGAGAAAAAAGGTCGGCACACTGCGCTTGCTCAGAGGCCTAGGTTCCTCATCCCCCCTCCCCCGTCCACCTCCACCCCCCACCCCCCCACCCCCCCCCACCCCCGCAGTGGGCATGGGTGGGTATTAAACCTGGATCGGCCCACCTGGGCCAGGTGATTGAAATTCAGCCAATGGGGTCTATCTGGGTGTCACTTGCCACGCCTCCCCTTGGATTCCTTGAAAAGGCAGGAGCCCAGAGGGAGAGAGGACTTTGGAGGAGAACTTGGGAGAGAGATCTTTGCGTGACAGTGAGCAGTCTCTGCCAGGCAGCATGGTCGGGAGGAATCCTATGGCTGCTGTGTAAAACCTGAAACTTCCTCTAACTTTCCTAAAACTTACTTGGATCACGAGCCAGGCTTCTTTGTGAATTCTTTCTCTTTTGGAGCTAAGGACCCAGGTGTAACTCTATCCCCAGAGAGATCTAACAGTTAGGTGAGAACTGACTCCAATCCCACACCATTTGGCTCCAAGGCTATATTCTTGAGTGAGTAGCTACACTTGGATTGGAGGGGCTTCTGTATTGATGCAATGGAGGATCTGGGAAGAACTCTGAAGCGGGGGTGTGGAGCCCCAAGACATCAAGTCTGAGCACTAGAGGGAGAGGCAGACTCCAAAGATCTCACTCACTTCCAGGTTCTTGTGTCTCTACAAGGTTGACCCAAGTCCCCAGGCACCCAGCCAGGCCTCATTTTCACATCTTCAAAGGTGCAGAAGAAACCTCTGTCAGGTAAAACTGGAAAACAGTATCAGGAGACCTATGTCACCTGTTTGACCATACGTCAAACATGGGAGCCCTGTTCCCTGGGCAGGAGGAGGATGGGGAGCCTGGACTGCATCACTGATTCTCTGTAAGGCTAGAATAATACCCTGGTTTCTATGGTAACCAGAGCGCTGTAATAAAGTATAAAATTCTAAGCCCCTGAACAGTGACTTCCCCACTCATCCCTGACTCCTGCTCTCCCCACGGGGTTTCTCCCAGTGTCTTGGCTGCCTAGACCTTCTCCATTCTCCTCCGTAACACCATTGGTCTTCATTTCTGGAAGAGCATTATACATGGCTGCACCTGGTCACCTGCGGCAGTTACATAGTCTCCTGTCTGGTGGAGTGAGGGGGTGGTGTCTAGCCTGTCAATCAGGTCATAGGCAATGATGCCTCTGTGGGGGCATGGGCTTCTCTTGACGATTCTGGGAATTCCTGTCTTCTGCCCTGGAGGCACAACAGACACACTCTCTGCTTCACCTTTTGTTCACAAACCACATGGAACCACACTAGTGGCTGCCAGAGCCCTGGAGATGCTTCCATTGCCACTGAAGCCACAAGACTTTCCACCCATTGGCCTGTGGTCTTCCTGCATTCAGTTCATTGCATGTGTTGCATGAGTCTGAAGAGGAATTCATAGACTGGTATCAGGCATATGGGCTCAGATCAGATTGATGGACTTGATCTAGCCTTCGGTGGATGTCTTATTGGTATAAAGTCCTCTCTCACACATATATGGGTGTCTCTGATTTGTTTCTCTAGTCCTCCCAGTCTAATCACCACCCACTTCCTCTACCTCCTTGGCCTCAATCACAGAGATGCACAGGCTCAGAATTTGCTCCCTGTTGCTGCCACCTTGTTCCTTATCTCTGCAGCACTGGGTGTTCTCAATTTGCTTGAAATCCATCTCTCTATAGTGATAGCATCTGTACCTTCTGTGTGAAGCTGGTTCTACGTGCCTGTGGATTCTTTGGAAGACAGGATTCTTGCTACAGACCTGGAGCTCCTGCGTGTTTCCCTAAACCTGCATGTGCCTGGGAGCTGCATCGTGGGCTGGGGTGTGTACCTAGGCCACACGCAGTGTGGGCAGAAGTGGCCCCTGCACTGCAGGAGGCTTTCTCTCATGGGCCTTTTTCTCCCTGTTCCGTCACATTTCTCCTCGGTGCCTGAGGACACTTTGACCTGCTCCTGCTCCTGGGCTCTCAGGGTGCTATAGCCTCATGACCTGTATTAAAATATAAATTATAAAAAACTGATGTTAACAGTTGATGGCATTTCCAAAAATAGATGCAGAAATAGCCATATTGGAACCCCTTGACTTCTGTGAGAAGGGAGGAGGATCGATTGCCCTTTTGCCTAAGGATGATGCCTGAGGCAGAGAGGTCAGACCTGGCACCGTCCTCAACCTTCGTTATCCTGTTATGATATCCGCTGTCTCCCTCACAGTCCTCTGCTTCTTGTCTGCGTTTGATAATCTATTGCAATGCCACACAAACTCACAGTATTCACAATGATGAGGGTTACTAGGGAAGTTAACAGGTTACAAGTCAGTAACAGGAATGCTTTGCATACATTTCTTTTGCTCAAAGCATTTCTTCTCAGCCATGCTGCAGGCACATCTCTCTTGGGCCCTGGCTTCTTGGTCTCTGCCCTCTTAGGGCAAGATTTACAAAGCGCTATTAGCCCTCATACATGCCCAAAGGGCACCTGCTCTGCTCGTCAACCTCCTGCCTGCAGGCACATGGGCACACAAACACTGCTTCTGTTGGCTGAGAAACCTGCCCTCTAGCTCATGCTTTTGGTGCTCTGACCTTGGCGCCTCTGCTGTCACCTCCTCTTCTGCGCTCAGGGCCCTTGGGTGCTCTCTGCTAGTGGCTCTTCTCTCCTGGACGCTGTGAGGTTCTCCCCTTCTGCTTCTGAGCTGACTCACTTTATACCCAGTGAAATGGCAAAATCGATGATTTGCAGACATTCGGTGGAGTTACACAGCCTATGCATAGTTGAGCTCAATCAAGTAACTTCACTTCATTGTCCTGAAATAATGATTTCAAGATCCCGATAACATTTTTACTAATAAAATACTTAATAATGAGCTGAGAAACCTTCATGCACTCCCATAATAAATCTTGTCAGCATTGACATGGAAGATAAAAGGTTGGAACAGAATTGATACGTAACTTTGTGGTCAGGAAGGATTTTCATAAGATTGTCTTGAACAAAATCGATGGCTTTACCCAAATCATAACTCCTAATCTGATCCTTGGAGCACTTTTCCTGAAATGGACACCATTCTTCAAACGGCTACAGTGCCCAAGTCAAAGCAGTCTTATTAATCTACCTGTGGTTTGATTAGCTTAAAGCCAGGAGCCCTGGTGGCTTAGTGGGTTATCTGTTTGGTTGCTACCCTCGGGTGGGCAGTTCCAAACCATCAGCTGCCCCACAGGGGAAGATGGGACTTTCTACTCCTGAACAGACTCAGTCTCAGAAATCCACAGAGGCAGCTCGACTCCGTTCTCTCAGAGCAACCTGACTGCGCTGCAGTGCGTTTTGGAGTAGTTACCCTAGAGCATGGCCTCACTTACAGGCGACTCCAAGGAATCACTCTTTCTGAGTCTCAAGGTTCAAAGGACAACCAAGGCAAATACCCGGGAGGGTCTCCCCAACTCCATTGGCCCAGATATATGAGTTCAAGGGAAAGCAAAGTGGTTTATCACCTGTTGGGGCCGTTTGTGCTGAAGCGTTCAGTGTGCGCAGTCAGCCACAGTGCTCAGAGAAGTAGAAGGATGGAGAGGAAACCCTCTCTTCTCTTTCCTGTTTCTTTCTTTCTTTCTTTCTTTTTTTCCAATCCAAAATAGCCATTTACTGGAATTAAGATATTTCATTAAACCTGATCTCATTTCATGTAGAAAACAATAACAACCAACTAAATTATTAGTCTCTCAACTCACTGCCATCGAGTCTCTAACTGTTTACCGGAGTAGCATGTCTAGTCTTTCTTTTCCTTTTGAAGTTTCATTGGCACTTCTTCCACATACCAGACAATTCGACAGTTGAACCACATCAACCAGAGTTGTACAATTTTTGCAACCAATTTTAGAACATTTTCTTTCCTTTTAAAAAAACATCATTTTATTAGGGGCACATATACCTCATCCATATATACATCAATTGTGTCAAGCACATTTGTACATTCATTGCACTCATCATTCTCAAAACATTTGCTCTCCACTTAGCCCCTGGCATAAGCTCCTCATTTCCCGTCTCCCTCCCTGTTCCTCCCTCCCTCATGAACACTTGATAATTTATAAATTATTATTTTTTCATATCTTACACTTTCTGATGTCTCCCTTCACCCACTTTTGTGTTGTCCGTCCCACAGGGAGGAGATTATATGTAGATCCTTGTAATCGGTTCCCCCTTTCTAACCCACCCCCCCCATCCTCCTGATATCACTCACACCACTGGTCCTGAAGGGATCATCCACCCTGAATTTCCTGTGTTTCCATTTCCTATATTTACCAGTGTACATCCAGTGGTCTAGCCAGATTTGTAAGGTATAATTGGAATCATGATAGTGGGGAAAGTTGGGGGTGTGACGCATTTAGGAACTAGACAAAATTTGTATGTCTCATCGTTGCTACATCGCAACCTGACTAGCTGGTCTCCTCCCCGTGACCCTTCTGTAAGGGGATGTGCAGCTGTCCCCACTCCGCACTCCCCCTCATTCACAAGGATTTGATTTTGTGTTCTTTGATGCCTGATACTTGATCCCTTCAAGATCTCATGATCACACAGGTTGGTGTGCTTGAAAATTTTCTTTTCTCCATTCTCATTGTTATTCATGTAACTTGTTTTTCAATTTTGGACAAAATAGACACAACAAAACATTCATCAATTAAACAACGTTTATGTGTATAATTCAGTGCCATTGAGCACACTCTTGGTGCTGTACAACCATTATTGTTATCCCTCTCCAAAGTGTTCTGCCACCATGAACATGAACTCAATGCCCCCAAGCAGAAAGTCTTCCTCAAAAAGGATGGAGCTTCCACGAGCACCTGTAACTGGTCAGGGTTTACCCCGGAACACAGGGAGGGAGGCTGGACAATGAAGCACACTGGAGAACAAGAGGGGAAGCACGATGTCTGCAAAATGGATAATTTTGGAGAGATTGGGTAGATTCGTCTTACTAGAACAGAAGCTCTGACCTACAGAAAAATAGGACATAAGACTGAAAAAATATTTCAAGGACCTAAGCTAACGAGTTTACATTTTATCTCGTATGTAAAGTATGATATTGAAGAAATTGAGCTAGAAAGTGACAATAAAATGGTTTGAATACCACTCTTTTGACAGCAGTATTAAGAATGAATTAGAGGAGGGTGATACAAAGGGCAATAATTATAATTTAGGAGGCTTTTGCAGTAACTTAGGGCTGAATGGACAATGATTTAAACCAGATCGGGATGTAACAGGAATGCAAGGAAGGAAGACACCTTTTGATGGAAGAATCAATGGAGCAGCGTTTACTCCACTCCCTTCCTGCGTTTGCTCTTTCCTTTCTCCTTCTGCACCCTCCGCAACCTTGTCCTTGCGTACCCACCACCACCCCGCTGAGCTCACATTGTGACCTGTTCTAGAATGGGCACGTCTGCCTGGTGTTACTGCTCCCCTGGGAACTGTCTATTGTTCGGCTGGAAAGGGAGCCGACTGTCAGGGTGTATTCACTTCCAGACCTGAAAGGTGTCAAGTTCATAATCTCCTCTCTATCGGAGACCCTCTGGTTTCTGGTGGAAAGTGCTTTCCCTTCATTTACTGGAAGCTTTAAAAATGTCTCACAGCCTCCCCACCCTTGTCACCCCTCCCCAGTGAGTGTCAGTCTCTTCCTTGAGCCACATCTACATAGGAATCTTGATTAGCCTCCTAGGTGTGAGAATTATGACCCTTTTGATCCCAAGGGGCATCTTGTCCACCCTTTCCATGAGCCCCTTGACATCAAAATATGTTCATTACTGTTTTCCGGGAAATGCATATGATCTTCGGAGAGCAGTCAGCAAGCTTACCTGGTTTCATTTTCATTTCTTATAAATACAGGCTTCAACAAGTGGCCAAGATCTAAAGGGTGGAGCTAACTGATTCTGTAGGCTGCCACACACTCAGCCTTGTTCAACTTTTTCTCTGTGCAACCACATAAGCACACAGGACGTGGATTTCCTCTGTGTTCAAGTTCAGGTCTGTGGAAAGGTTCAGAGTTGAGGAATTTTTCAAGTCCTTTGCCAGACTCAGATTTTTTTTTTTTCTGGCTGTATCCTGGGAAGAGTCTAAGCTTGCTTCTGACACCAGAAAGATCTTTGCTTCCCGGAGCTGGTGAGTGAGAAAACATTCTAGATCTGTAGTAATCTGGTACTGGTTTGGGTGCCTGAAGTGCTGAGATTGGAAAAGCAAATGTAGAGAAGGTCAGGTTTATGGGTGAAGGGAGGGCAGAGAAGCCACAAGAACACGGAAGGTGGCTCTCATTCCTCAGAGGAGGAAATAAAGTATGTGTGTGAACTTGAAGTTGCCTTTCAACCTCTTGATCACTTTCATTTGAATTTCAAAATGGAAATAATTCTACTGTCTTTGTGGTGAAATGAGAAATCGATGTAAGATTTATCGGTTTGATTTTCCTACATTCTTCCTGTTTATCCCCTCTCACATGCAATGGACACAGTCCATGCGGCAGAGCAGGCCTGGGGGTCCTGAACCAATGATCACCCTGCTTATCACAGCAACAATGCAGGCAACCTCGGGAAAGCTGATCTGAACAACAGGGGAGGGCTTTGTGTGGTTGAACCTGCTCAGGACATGGACTACAGATGTTTATGTTTTCTTGTTCTCCAAGATCTGTCACTCGGAGGTTGGTTTCCGTGCTCCCTCATCCCACTTCCTTGGGTCTCCCTGCTCTGGGTATTTGCCTCCTGTCTCACTCTGTTGGTTGCTCAGTGCTCAGCATGACAGCCATCCTCTAGGGCTGTCGGAGGGAAAGCAGTTCCCTGGAGTCCTGAGCCGGGTGCATGGGATCCCAGAAATGGGGGAAGAAACAATCACTGCTGCGAGTCTGTCTGCAGATGAGTGATGTCTCTCGGTTAGAGACGCAGAAGGCTTGTGCATCTTGCCCGCTGTTTCTCACACTGGCTCCCTGTTCTATTCTAATTAACTCAGGAGACCTCCCTCACTTGCCGGGGCTGAGTTTCTTCTGACCCATAGTGAGTCTATGTGCAACAGAATGACACACTGCTAAGTCCTGCCCCGTCCTCACGATTGCTCCTAGGCCGGAGCCCATTGTTGCAGCCAGTGTGTCAGACCATCATGTCAAGGGCCTTCCTCTCTTTTTGTTGCCCCTCTACTGTACCAAGCACAAAGTCCTTCTCCAGGGACTGGTCTCTCTCGACAACATGTCCAAAGTATGTAAGATGAAGTCTCACTATCTTTGCTGCTAAGGAGCAATCTGGTGTTACTTCTTCCAAGACAGGTCTGTTTGTCCTTTTATCAGTTCATTGTACTTTCAATATTCTTCTCTAGCATCACTATTTGTTTATTTATTTATTACAGGATCATTTTATGGGTGGGTCTTACAACTCTTATAACTATCCATATGTGTTAGACCAGGTGCTCCAGAGAGACAAAACCAGATTGCTAGTAATTATATATATATATATATATATTTATAAAGATAGAGAGATATATAACACAAAAAATGAACCGTTAAATTATATACAGATAGATAGATAGGTAATACAAGAAATTAACAGTTAAATTATAAAGCAGTGAGACACTAGCAGTCTTTTAAGTCTTGAGAGCTGCCAGTTCCTTTTCTGTAGAGAGAGCTGGGCTATATATACCCAGGCAGCAAACAGCAAGGCAGGTCACAAACTGTCACCAACTGTCGATCTCCACCTCCAGAGATGAACATTCCAATCGTGTGGGCTTAAAGGGACCTTAACTTAAAGCAACACAGTCCACAGGCTAGGCATCCCACAGATAGTGTACCCTTTAAATTGAGGTACAAAACTAGCAAGGCAAGGCTCACCGAGCCATTTATCTCTCTGCCCTTCAGTTAATCCTACTTGTGTTTATCGGTCAGGCTGGCACAATAAACTATCGCAATCCACCCCTAGCCAACCTGGCACCTGTACACAATTCTTTAGCCATATATACTTATATAATTTCCAGATATAAATGAAATCACACTTATACTTATCATCAATCATCTATCATACATATAAATGAAAACACACTGAGTCAAATTGTATCTGATATATCATACCTGAACAAAGGAAATCTATGCAATAATCACATAAAAGAAAATACATGGAAACCATACATCGATTGTATCAAGCATATTTGTACATCTGTTTCCATTGTTCTGTTTTAGACATTTACTTTTGATTGGGCCCATGGTATCAGCTGTTCTCTTCTCCCTCCCTCCCCTATCCCCCTGTGACTCCTTGATAAATCCAGCACCACAATTAAAGTGCATCAATTCTCTCTGTTTACCTAATTCAATGTCCAGCTTTCATATGTGTGAGGCAATTGAAAACACTGTGGCAGGGGTCAGGATCACTTTGGTCCTCAATGTAGCATCTGTGCTTCTGAATACTCTAAAGAGGTCCTGTGAGCAGATGAAGCTAGTGCCATGTGTCTGGTGATCTCGTGGCTGCTGCTTCCACGAGCGTCGATGAAGACCCAGCAAGAGAAAATACTTGACAACCTCAAGGTGAGACTAGCTTGTCCTGCTTGCACTCTCACCTGGTCCTGGAGAGTTTCCTTTTTTCAGGCTCCCGTGCCTGTCATGGAACACAGACTTTTGCTTGAGGAGAGCCGTCCCTCTCCTAATGGACACGATCTATAGAGGCCTTAACTCCCCCAAAGGGCCACACACCTCCAATAAATCAAGGTGAATTCCCTACAAGTTGAGAGAAACTCTCCACCTTCCAAGGAACCCTCAAGATTTGTTACCCCCAGGATATCTTTTTATCAGATCACATACCCATCACTGACTTCCCTTAACTGTGCCAAATTAGGGAAGTTTCTCTCTCATATTTGGGATTCATTGTCATCCAGTCTCACGTGTTCAGAGTAGAGGGTTGTGTGCAGGAGCAGTGGTCGGGATGATTTCTCTCCTTTCTCTGATTCACAGAAAGGCACATACGTACACACATTCACACCCACAACACTGACCTTTTGTCCTCGTAGGATGAATAATTCTCCCCATTTTCTCTGTAACTGGAGTAAGGTTCCCGCTTCTCTACTAGGACACAGTGGAGTCCTTTGGATCAAGGAGGGATGGTTTACCTCAGCTCCTCTTTCTCCATGTGGCCCCGACTCTTCAGTGTCTCATTTGTTCTTCCCCGCTGGGGACAATGGGGGTGGTTCTGAAGGACCCAAGTGGCCAGTCCTGTCTCCTCTCTTTCTGTAGATTAAGTTCTCCAATGGCCTTTCTACTTTGTTCATTCCTGCAATGTATCTGCATAAACAAGTGTGTCATTGCAGAATGAATCAGTGACGTCTGCCGGCTTCTCCAGTTCCTTAGCATCTATCACAGTATCCTTGTGGCGCAGGCAAAAACCCAGGAGAAGCTCATGGTCAGGGACTAGGGGGAACATCCTCCACATCAGCGTGCTCTTCTCTTGGTTGTGTCTCCGTGGTCAAATGATGCACACAAAGCTGGGCTGGAAATGCGGATGCGTCCAGATTCTGGAACAAGTCTCAGAGGAGGAGTCGTTCCTCCCTTGGACTTAGCAGTGTGTTTCCGCTAACATAAGCATTCCTTAGATTGTGTCTTTGTTATCGGGTGGTGCTACAAAAGAAATATTGCAAGTAGATGACGATAATAGACAGACATGCGTTTTCTCAAAGTGTGGTTATGCACAGGATGAAATAAATGATGCCTTAATAAATAAAAAGCCATCAAGAGTCCCAGTAGCAATGTACATTCTGGGGGTGGCACAGCAAGGAGGAACACACGTCTGGGAATCTTGATGGCTTTTTCTTTCTGGCCCCACAGGAGGACTGGTAGTCATCTCACTTTTTGACCCAACTGTCTTGCTGTCAAGTTATGAGCTACATCTTTGTCCGGATATCCCTCTTTTGTTCGCTTTCCACAGTTTGCCGACGGCCTTTTGGTATAGGAGAGGGCAGGAGGAATGGATGGCCCCGCTCCTTCAAATTCAGGTGCTTTCTACCTAGAAAAATATAAGAAGCCACATCTTCATCATCTTTTTTATTTATTAAGGCATCATTTATCTCATCCCGTGCATAACCCATGGTGACCATGATATCTATTTTTTATGTTATTGAAATCTAGTTCAGGCTCTGTGTATGGCTTTAGTTCTTCTTCTTTATGACCAGCATTCATTCATTATTTGCCTAGAACTTGGGGGATGGTTCTCTAGAAGGCTGTGTCCTAACCAGCAGGGAGTCCATGTCAGAAAGTCCCATTGCTACATTCCAAGATGCCTCTCTTGATTGGATTCAAAATAATTTCTTCAGAGGATTTCCACAGTCTGTGGACCTGTAGAAGGGAATGCGGTAATTAAGTCATAAGACTCACTTCCTTTAAATTCTGGCCATCAAATGGCAATGAGCCACTGAGCACTGTTTAAGGAATGATTCCCAGACTCCACGCGTCCACTTCAGGGCCATCGTACTTCTTTCCTTGGAAAATCTCGGGAGCAGCCTAGGGTGGGCTTCCACAAAATGTATCCAATTTGTTTCCAACTGTAAATTCATTACTAAAACCACAGTCAGCAATTTGACTATTCACATCAGCATCACGGAGAAGGTTCTCAGTCTTAAGATGGCGATGAACAGTGGATTTTTATGACAATACCGTACAGCTGATACAATCCCCACTGGCGTATTCCACGATGAAATAGAGGGTCTTCTCTGTTTCAATAACTTCAAATGGCTTTACTCTATTAGGATGGTTCGGTATCCTCAGGATTCATACTCCTGGAAACACCTTCTGCAGACGGGTAGGATTTAGCAACCTCTTTGGCACATGCCCTGCCAATTGCACTTTGCCAACATTTCCTTTCCCTGTTGTTTTTGTAATAGATCGTTTCCAAGGTGCGGCTGCTCATCTGTTGCTGACTTAACGGAGTTTCTACCGGGGGAATGTTCTGTTTTGGAAGGCTGGCTGTGTGGTTCTCTACCGCCTTCCACAGACCTGAGTCTGTGTCCTGCTGGTTCGCCGAGGGCAATGACGTCCGGGCCACCATTTAGTGCGGAGGGCTGTGTCGCGCCCGGGGCTCGCTCGCAGGGCTGGGGTGCGGTCCCGCAGACCAGAGGAAGGGGGTGCAGACGCGAGCGCAAGGCCGGCACCCGGCTGGGGAGAGGCCCCCGCAGACCGCGGGCGGTGCAACCAGCGGCCCGGCGGGAGAGGGGAGGAGGACGCGCAGGAAGAGCAGGGGGAGCCGCTGCCGGAGCTGGACGGGTGCGGGGCGGGGAGGAGGGCAAGGGGAGCCTGGGCGGTCCCGACCCCTCTAGGCTCCTGGGCCAAGGCGGAAGGGGAATGTGGCGCCGCGTCCCAGGTGTGCGGGGCACCCGACCGGCCACATCCCTGAGCGGGGCCACAGCGGCGGCGCCCAGCCCCCGGGCCCGCGCCCCTGGCGCGCCGGCTCCCGCACGGTCCCCGCCGCCGGCGCCGCCTCTGTCAATGGATTTTTTGACTCCTGCTTCTATAAGCATTGATTGTGGATGCAAGCAAAATAAAATCTTTGACAACGTTGTGTTTTTTTTTTATTGTATATTATGATGTTGTCTACTGGTCCAGTTTGGAAGGTTTTTTACGTCTTTATATCGATTTATAATCCATACTGATGCCTCCTTATTTTTAGCAATCAGGCTTGTGTCATCTGCATATTGGAGGTTGTTAATAAGCCTTACATTCCTGATGCAACCTTCTTCCTATACTCCAGCTTCGCGGATTATGGCTCAGCATATAGATTGAATAAGTATGGCCAAAGGATAAAACTCTGATAGGGCCACATTCTCTTGGAATGGGCACAGCACGGATCTCTTCCAGTCGGTTGGTAAGGCTCTTGTTCCATTTTGGAGGTTGATATCCTGTTTTGCCAGCACCGTTTGTTGAAAATGGCCTCCGCTTTCCATTTGATATTGTTGGCCCTTGTCAAAGAGCAGTTGTGTGTACGCTGCTGTTTTGATTTCTGGGTTTTCTGTTCTTATCCAGTGGTCCGAGTATCTGTCACTGTACCAGGACCATGCTGTGTTCTTACAGCTGTGGCTGTATCATCAGTTTAAAGTCAGCTAATGCAAGCCACCCACTGTGCTCTTCTTGAGGAATTCTTTGCCAATTCTGGGCTTCTCTTTCCCTATCAAGTTGGTAGTCAGCTTTTCCATTTCAATTGACATCTTTACAGTGAGTCTTCCAATGCAGGAGCATGGAACAGTCTTCCATTTGTGAAGGCCCCATTTGTTTTCTTCAAATTGCCAAGGATTTAATTTCCCTTGGATCCACAAGCAATGTTCAGGGAAGCAGCAGTCAAGAAAAATTGCATTGGGCAAATCTGCTACACAAGACCTGATATAATTAAAGTTTATTGTGCCAACCTGGCCAATAAACACATGTGGGGTTAATTGAAGGGTGGAGAGATAAATGGCTTGGTGAGCCTTGCCTTTCTAGTTCTCGGGTCTCTTGCTTTGTGATGGTCAGACCAGGGTGCAGCTGCCTTAGCAGTTCCCTGCTTCAGCTGGCAAGGCTCACTTCCTGCAAGACATCCCCAAGGAGAAGCCACATGGAACTACCCCGATGCAGCCCTGGGTGCTGGAGCAGCTATGTGAAGACTCCTGCCAGCGCTGAGATGCTTACACGTTCACTGACTCAGCTTACCTCCTTCGGTCGGTATCATTGTGTGTGGTTTATGAGATGAAGGAGGATTTTGTGGATTGGTGTTGGACATAGGGGTTAATGGGTTAATGTTGGACTTGTGGGCTTAGGCAGCTCTGGGTTGGGATGTTTTCTTGATGTGCACTTACCCTTTATATAAAACCCTCTCTTATACATGAGTTTCTGTGGGTTTGTTTCTCTAAAGTACCCAGACTTGCACAAGACTACTTTAAAGTGTTGAAAAGCAAGGAGGTTACTTTGAGGACTAAGGTGTGACTGTCCCCAGCCATGGCATTTTCAGTCACCTTACATGCATGTGAAAGTGTGGCATTGAAGAAGGAAGACTGAAGAAGAATCGATGCCTTTGAATTATGATGCCAGCGAAGGATATTGATTCTTGAACTTTCCAAGAACTGCCAGAAAAACAAACAAATCTGTCTTGATGGAAGACAGCCAGAGTGCTTCTTTTAGGCAAGGATGACATTGTCTCGTATACTTTATTTTAATATTATTTTAAAGTAATATTTTATTAACATATCTTACTCATGCCAGTCATCCCTGAGGTGGGATGGGTGCCATGGTGAAAGGAGGTAACCAGAATGTCTGCTTCTATAGGGAGAGAGAAACAACCATTCTAAGGCAGCATAGCTGCTAGGGGAGAATCCGTGGGAATGATATTTAAAGCAGGACAATGTACTTGGACTTTATTTCTGCCTTACCAAAGTGGTGGCTTTCCTACCGTGGAATGCTAGCTTTCCAGATTCCCTCTGTTATAAGTTAGGGAATATAACCCTAGTCATATTTCCCTCAGTGCTATTTCCCACATAATGTCATTTTCCTTGTACAGGTCTTTTTGTTGTTGGTAGGTATTTCCCTAGATATTTCAATTTGTACTTGACTATTTTGAAGTGTACTACTTTTAAAAAATCTTTTGCTGTAATCGCATCAGTGTTATATATCAATCCAATTGATTTCCATTTCTTCATCTTATATCCTGCCACTCCACCATTGAATCATGTTATCTGCAAACAAAGATAATTTTGTTTCTGCTTTCCCCAGACACACACCTGTGATATCCTTCTGTTGCCTTCCATGATTAGCTAGGATCTCGAGGATGCTGTTGAATAGAAGTCAGGACAATGGGCATCCTTGACATCCTTGTTAGGTGCCCCTTTTCAATGGGAACATTTTCATATTTTCTCCATCAATTTTAACATTGCCAGTTGGTTTTTCATATTTAGCTTTTATTATATTGAGGTAATTTCTATGTTTTTAAAAATCATTTTATTGGGGGGATCACACAGCTCTTATCACAATCCATACATACATACATCCATGTGTCAAGCACATTTGTACATTTGTTGCCATCATCATTCTCAAAACACTTTTTTTCTACTTGAGCCCTTCATATCTGGTTCTCATGTTTCCATTTCCTCCCCCACCCTCCCTCCCTCGTGACCCCTTGATAATTTTTTTTTTATGTCTTACACCAGGGGTCCTCAAACTTTTTAAACAGGGAGCCAGTTCACTCTCCCTCAGACCGTTGTAGGGCCGGACTATAGTTTTTTTTTTTAACTATGAACAAATTCTTATGCACACTGCACATATCTTATTTTGAAATTAAAAAAAAAAAGGCAAAAGCACCCGGCAAGCCAGATAAATGTCCTCGGCAGACCCCATGTGGCCGGCGGGACATAGTTTGAGGACCCCGGTCTTACACTGACTTTCACCCTTCACCTTACACTTACATGTCTCCCTTCACCTACTTTTCTGTTGTCTGTCCCCTGGGAAGGGATTATATGTAGATCATTATGATCAGTCAGTTTCCCCTTTCTCCCCCCACCTTCCTCCACCCCTCCTGTGGTTGCTACTCTCATTATTGGTCCTGAGGGGTTTATCTGTCCTGGATTCCCTGTATTTCCCACTCTTATCTGTACCTGTGTACATGCTCTAGTCTAGCCGGATTTGTAAGATAGAATTGGGGTCATGATAGTGGGGGAAAGCATTAAAGAACTAGAGGAAAGTTGCATGTTTCCTCAGTGCTATACTGCACCCTGATTGCCTCTTCTCTTCCTTGTGACCCTTGTGTAAGGAGATATCCAATTGTCTACAGATGGGCTTTGGGTCTCTACTCCACACACCCACTCATTCACATTGATATGCTTTTATGTTCTGGGTCTTTGATGCCTGGTACCTGATCCCATAGACACCTAATGATCACACAGGCTGGTGTGCTTCTTCCATGTGGATTTTGTTGCTTCTCAGCTAGATGGCTGCTTGTTTGTCTTCAGTCCTTTAAGACTGCAGGTGCTATATCTTTTGATAGCTGGGCAACATCAGATTTCTCCACCACATTTGCTCATGTACCCATTTTGTCTTCAGCGATCTTGTTGGGAAAGTAAGCATCACAGAATGCCAGGTTACTAGAACGAAGTTTTCTTGCATTGAAGGAATACTTGACTAGAGGCCAAAAGTCCATTTGCTAACTCAATACTTAACATATAAATATATGTACATATATCTGTTTCCCTATCGTTATATATAAGTACATTTACATATGTCCATGCCTGTATTTAGACCTGTATAAGCGCCCTTTCCTCTTATTTCTTTCCTCTATTTCCTTTTACTTTCTATTGAGGTAATTTCCCTCCAATTCTGTCTTCTTGAGTGTCTTAATTAGAAATAGGTATTGAATGTTGTCAAATCTTTTTTCTGCATCTATTGATTTTATCATGTGTTTCTTATCCTTTTTCCGGTCAATGTGATGGATAATGTTGATGGCTTTTCTTTTTTATTAATCATTTTATTGGGGGGCTCTTACAAATCTTATAAGAATCCATCATTCAGTTGTATTCAGCACACTTGTACATATATTGCCATCAATGTTGATGACTTTTTGGATGTTGCGTCATCCCTGATATGAATTCCACTTGGTTATGATGGATTTTTTTCATGTACTTTTGTATCGTTTTGCCCAAGATTTTGCTAAGGACTTTTGCATCTAAGTTCATTAGAGATATTGGCCTGCAGTTCTCTATTCTTGTGGAATCCTTGCCCAGCTTTGGTATCAATGTTGAACTAGTTTCTTAGTATGTATTTGGGAGTTTACTGTCCTTTGTTTGTTCTGGAAGAGTTTGCATAGAATTGGTGTGAGCTCTACCCTGAATGCTTGGTAGAATTCCCCTGTGAAGCTATCTGGGCAGGGTTTTGTTGTTTTAAGTGGATATTTCCTTCATAACCTTGAAAACCTTAAGTTTCTTCTTTTGTTATGGGTATATTCAAGTTCTTGATGCCCATATGAGACAATTTGGGGAGGGTTTGTTTTTCCAGGTATCTGTCCATATCTTCCAAGTTGTTGAATTCATTGGAGAACAATCCTTCATAGTAGTGTGTAATTAGTCTTTTAATTTCATTCGGGTTCGTTGTAATTTCCCCTTTCATCCCCCATCTTGGATGTTGATGTCTGCTCCTGGTTATCCTTTGTTTCCTAGCACTTTGTTGATTCTGTTGATCCTTTAGGAGAAGCAACATTTTACTGAGTTTATTTTTCCAATTTTTGTTGTTGTGGTTGTTTACCTACTCATTTATCTCCGCCATGATTTTTATAAATGGCTTTTCTTTTACTATTAGAAGGATTATTCTGCTGACGCTGTTCCAACTGCTGAAGGTTTTGTGAGAACGTATTGACTATTAGACTCTCGCTCTTCTTCGTAGGTGCATCTATCACTATCTAGAATACTCTGATAGCTGCCTTTCTGTGCCCCGTAGGTTTGGGTATGTTGTATTCTCATTCTTATTATTTTCTAAAAGTTCCCTAATTTCATCTCTAGTTTGGGCCATTACATACTCCTTTTGAAGAAGTATGTTATTTAGCCTCCATGTATTTGCCTTTGTATTTTTGGTCTTTCTGTTGTTGATTTCCAACTTTTGGCATGGTGGTCAGAGAAGGAAGTCTGTGTGACCTCTATATGTTTGAATGTACTCAAGCTTGACTTGTGTCCCAGCATTTGGTCTATTTTCAAATATGTCCCATGTGCACTTGAAAAAAATGTCTATTTTTTACTTGCAGTTGGGTGGAGATCTGTGACTATATCAGGCTGAGGTGTCTGATTGTAGAATTTAGTTCTGTAGCTTCTTTGTTGTTGAGCTTCTTTCCCGCTGATCTGTCTTTCTTGGGAAGGGGTGCACTGAAGTCTCCTACTATGATGTTCAATCCTGTGATTTCTCTTTTTCATCTTTTGAAGGGTTTGATTGGTGCTTTTTGTGGGTCTCCATTGGGTGTGTGTGTATGTTTATTATGCTTGCTGGCTCTTGGTCTACTGATCCCTTAAGCATCATATAGTGACCATACGTATCTCTACTTATCTCCTGCATCTTCAGTGATGAGAATAGCAGCTCCTACTGTTTTTCAGATTTCCATTTGCTTTTAAAACATTTTTATTAACTACTTTTACTGGGGGCACTTACATCTTTTATCACAATCTATGCATTCGTCCAGTGTGTCTAGCACATTTGTACACATGCTGCTTTCATCATTTTGAAAGCATTCTTTTCCCACTTGACCCTTTGATATCAGCTCCCCATTTCTTCCCGCTCCCTCCCTTCCCCAATGTCCCTCCCTCACAAACCCTTGATAAGTTATAGATTATTATTTTCATATCTTATACGGTCCTCTGTCACCCCTGACCCACTTTTCAGTAGTTTGTCCCACTGAAAGGGGGTTATAGTTTGACCCTTTTGATTGTTTCCCGATTTCTCCCCCCCACCCTCCCCTAATCTGCCTAGTATCTCCACTCTCATTGTTGGTTCTTATCTGTAGCAGTGTGCATGTTCTCATCTAATCCGATTTGTAAGGTAGACTTGAGGTCACAATAGTGGGGGAAAGGAAGCACCAAAGAACTAGAGAAAAGTTGTGTGTTTCATCAGTGCTCTATTGCACCCTGACTGACTCAGTTCTTCCCTGAGACCCCTCTGTAAGGGGATGTCTAATGGTCTACAGATGGGCATTGTGTCTCACTCTCTGCCCCTCCTCCCCCGACCTTTCCCCATCCCCCATTCATCTTGGGTATGATTTTGTTCTGTGTCTTAGATGCCTGGTACCTGATCCCATCAACAACCCCATTATAACACAGGCAGGTGTGCTTCTTCCATGTAGGCTTCTCGGCTAGATGGCCACTTGTTTATCTTCAAGCCTTTGAGACCCCAGATGCTATATCTTTTGATAGCCAGGCACCATCAGTTTTCTTCACCACATTTACTTATGCACCCATTTTGTCTTCAGCGATCATGTTGGGAAGATGAGCATTACAAAATGCTTATTTTATGTATGCCACTAGGTTCAGATCCTCTTTGGACATTTCAATCTGTTTCTCTTACTTTCCTTTATTGGCTACTGATGTGAGTTGTGTCTGTATGGTATTGTGTTGGTGCTGCAGCTATTACGTTGTGTGGTGTATACAGGGCTGGGGACAGTGCTGGCGGGGTCCATGTGTGGCAAGAGCAGCTCTACTTTTTGGGCTGTGGTGGCATGGGCTGTGTGAAAGGTGGCATGAGTGCCCCAAGTGGGCCTCGTGCTGTGAAACGCAGTGGCAAATTGCTGGCTGCACCAGCTGTGTGGTTGCTCAGTCTGCCCTGGCCAGGACCTTTAGCCATGGACCTCTTAGGCTACACAGGCAGTGCTGACTGAGGGGCAGAACTCATTGCAGATGCAAGTCCTGGGCAGCACCAGAGGCTTGGGCCCCTAGACCAGGTTGTCCGATTAATGGACGGCTAAGGCCCTGTAAGCAGTATGGACTGGGGCCAGAGTTCTCTGTAGACATGTCTCCCAGGTGACACAAACAGCGTGGGTAGCAGGTCTGCAGTCCTCTCACACACTCTCTGGTGGGGCTGTCGGACGGCAGGGGCTCCACAGTCGTGGTATATCCTCTTCTAGCAGCGTGGGCTGTGCAGACCGAGCCAGCTCAATCCGTGGACCACCCAGATTCTGCCAGTGATTTGGGCAGACATGCAGCTTGTACCTCAGCCATGAATCGTGGGTAGGATAAATGGTGCAAGTGGCACCGGGTACTATGGTCTGGGTGTTAGGCTGCAAGCTGTGGCAGCTCAGCATCGTGGATGGCAAGGCAGGGCAAAAGTGAGCCACGGGAACTGTCATCCCATGTAGTGGGACAGAGCCCTGCGGGGCTGCTAGGACCAAATGTGCATTCCAGAGCCCCCACGTAGACTCTCAGTCCCCCAACCCAGCAATCACTCACAGAGCTCCCAACGTGGTCACCCTTCCCTGGGCACCATCCTCCTGGAAGTGTCCCCATCCACGTTAGCATGTTGTCAGGAGAGAGCAATCCCTAGAGAAGGACATCAGGCTTGGGAAAGTGGAGGGGCGGTGCAGAAGAGAAAGCCCCCAGAGAAGGTGACTAGGCACACTAGCTGTGATCCTGGGCTCAGCATAGGAAGGACGGTGGGGGCGGTGCAGGAGGGGCGGTGTTGGGTTTGAGTGCACATTGGGTTGCTCTGAGTTGGAACCAACTCCAGGCGCCTCACAAGCAATGTGCATGGTCCACACACCTGTTTCTGAGACTTCACGTCCCGAAGGAGTCCATTTTTCTGACACTCCTTTTGGTGTTTTGTGCTTTCGTTCAAGGTGATTACAGGAGGTCACAGACTTCCACCAATGTCCTTTTCCCTCAGCGGCACATGAGCTCTGAGTGAGGCCGAACAGAAATGAAGGTTTCTTTCAGTTCTTTAGACATCTCCAGGCAGGCCACATCAGAAACACACTATCACTTGTGAATCATGTTTGCTGTCCCCTTCCAGTGCCAGAAATGAGGCTTGTGTTCAGGATTGAAGGATACCAAGGACTCAGGGACTCGTCCCAAGTCAAACAGGTGCCAGAGGGCAGCACACAGAAAGTTCATAGCTCTCCTAACATGTGACAGCACTTCCCACTTGAAGTTGTTTTATTCCAATGTTTTGCTTAGTTTTGTGATCATTTTAATTGTTTCCAAGGTTATGACGAAGTTTTCCCATCAGCTTCTGCCTAAACTGGGTGAGTCATTGAAATATAATGGACACCATTATCTAAGTTTTTTCAACAAGCAGAGCATTCCAAGGTAAAGTGCTATCTCAGCCATGTAAACTTTATATCAATCCAGGAATCTAGACAAAACTTGCATTCAAAAAGAATAGACAGCTTTGTCTATACACTGAGATGAGTATTGGTACCACTTTCTCTACTAATATCTTTTTATTTCCTTTTTCTTCCCTCTCTTTAGTGTCCTATACTACTCACAACAATGGGCCAGTCATTTTCCAATACATCCGCTGATCCAAAGAATAAAAATTGGGCCTCTAGTGTCGAGGAATTTTTTAAGGATTTCAAGATGGAAAGCCAAATGCTCTCTTCTGAAATTATCAATTTGATTAAATCAAATATGGAAAAAGGGGATGTTAAAAGGACAGCTAATGTGATCAGTGACGCAATGAAAAAGATTGAGAATGCCACAATAAATATTGCTGTGACAGGTGAGTCTGGGTCAGGAAAATCTAGTTTCATTAATGCCCTGAGAGGTGTTGGGCATGAAGAGACAGATGCAGCTGCCTGTGGGGTAGTGGAGACCACGATGGAGAGAAAGTCATACACACACCCAAAGATCCCCAATGTGAAACTGTGGGACCTGCCTGGCATTGGGACCACTAAATTTCAGCCTCAAGAGTATCTGAAGAAAATGAACTTTAATGAGTATGACTTTTTTATTATCATCTGTGCTACACGCTTTAAAGAAAACGATTCAAAATTGGCCACAGTCATTAAAAAAATGAAGAAGAATTTCTACTTGGTCCGATCCAGGGTGGACAGTGATATATATAATCAAAAAAGAGCTAAACCCAAGACCTTCCGTAAGGAGAAAACCCTACAAATGATCCGAGAGGACTGCTTGGATAACCTGCGGGCCATTGACGTTTACGATGCTCCGGTCTTTTTAATCTCCAGTTTTGAATTGTCTGAGTACGATTTCCCAAAGCTGGAGAGCACCCTTCTGGAGGAGCTTCCAGCTTATAAACGCCACATCTTCATGCAGTGCCTTCCTTGTGTTACGGATGCTGCCATTGAACGGAGGAAGGATTGTTTGAGGCAGAAGATCTGGCTGGAGGCCCTGAAGTGTGGAGCACTTGCCACGATTCCTGTCATGGGATACATCAGTGACCACGACATACAGAAATTGGAGGAGAACTTAACTTTCTATCGGTCTTATTTTGGGGTGGATGATGCATCTCTGGAACATATAGCAAAGGACTTGCACTTGTCAGTAGAAGAACTCAAGACAAACTTGAAGTCTCCATATTTGCTATCAGTTGAGAAAGATGACGGTCTCCTAGGGGACAAACTATTGAAAATTTTGGAGAAATTCTGCGCTATCAGTGGAGGATTTCTTGCTACTGGCCTCTACTTTAGAAAGACTTTCTATTTGCAGAATCATTTTCTTGACGCTGTGGTGGATGATGCTAAATTTCTTTTGCAGAGAGCAGTCATTAAAGAGCAGGATTAGGTCTTCATAGGCCAACTGCTTCTGGATGGTGGGACTCCATGTGAGAAGCATGAAGGACCCAGCCCCTGACTCATGCAAACTGAGTCCATGAACTGGTGTATTGGGAATGGCCTTGGCTTTCCTTGAAGTGTCCCTGTTGCACTGCTCTAAGGGAGGAGGATGGACATTTTTGTGAACACTCCTGAATCAACCACCACTAGAATGACTTCTGTTTAGAAGATGACTAATCGGTTGAAAAGCATCTTTTTTAGACATTTTCTCAGGAAAGTGGAGGATGATAGTATGGTGGTTATATTTTATGTCAACTTGAACCTGCGTGAAAATATCGGGGTGGAATGCTACCAATCACGTGGTAGCCTGGTGATACCTCCTGGGGTGCGTGACTTTTAATGAGAGACACAGGGAACTTGTCTCTCTCTCTGCTCTGTGGCTGCCTTCATGGGAACCCCATGTGGGGCACCAACCCCAAGGAGTTTCTGCACCTTGTCGTGTTTCCCCCAACTCTGGATGCATGAGACTCATCACGTATTGGCCTGTGATCTCTCTGCTTCCTGCTGCACCTTTTTACATCATTGACTGACAGCTACTTGGGTCTAGAGAGCTCTCTGTCTAGCATCAGACTCGTGAACTTGAGTTGCATTATGCTGATTTGCCTGCCTTCTTGACATAAAATTACTGGTTGATGTGTGGCTCTTTTTTATACATATGTGAGTGCCATAGGTTTAGCTTCTATAACAACCAAGCCGAACATGGTAATATAGAAGTTTATCCTCAGAAAACAGCATCTATCACTATGAAATGTCGTTCCAGTCCAGAAATGAACTTCTTTCAGACATACTAGAAAATTCTGCAGTTCATTCAGTAGGTTTTTCTAAAAATTTCATTTGAACGAATGTGCACATAGTCTATTTTTGGAATTCCTGATATTCTATGATATCGCTCATTCTTACTATTACCAGATCAGTTAATGTCAACTGTTACCTTCTTTGTTCCATTGTAGATTAATCATTTTAGCTGAAAATTATAAAATAAAAGATAATGAGTTGAACAAACATATAAAAGATTATAAATGTCATTAATTGCTAGAGGTATAGAAACCAAAACTTCAATACAGGACCATTTAATATTTGACATGTGTTCCATTATCAGGAAATAGAAGATAACAAGTGTTGGTGAGGATGTGGAGAAATAGAAATTCTCATTCATTACTGGTTGAAATGCAAAATGGTACATCCTCCATGAAAAGCAGGTTGGTGGTTCCTCCGAAAATGAAACATCGGATTGCCACAGAATCTCCCTGCTTTGCATCCATCCCAAAGCTGACAGTTCCTTGCACAACAAAGTTGGCTGCAGCATTAATTACAATGACAAAAAGGTGGAAACCCACCAAGTGCCCAGGAACAGATGAGTAGGTAAACACAATGTGTTACACACATACAATTCAGCCATAAAGAGAAATACATTCCTCTACGTATGGAATATGAGAACATTATAGTCTCTGTCCTTGAGTCAATACCACCTCCAAGCATCCCTATAGGGCAAGGCAGCACTTCCCTGTGAGATTCTGAGACAGTAACACTTCATGAGAGTTGTAAGTCTCACCTTTTTCCTTTGGAGTGGCTGCTGGGTTTGAACTGCTTCTTACAGCATAACATGCAATCACTACATTCCCAGAGTTCCTTTCAGTTATCGCCGTCAGATGCACACACACAGGCATTGTGTCTACTAGTATGAGTTGTCCAGATGAGGCAAATCCAGTGACATAAATATTAGCATTTACTAGGGGTGCGACATAGGGAAAATGGGGAAGCTAAATTTATTTTCTCTGTGGCATGGTGGGATAGGAATTGATCTGATTACTGCAAGGTGGGCAGGTAAAATCCACCAGTCTCAGAGAGGGTCACATTATGATTCGGCTTCGACTGGATGGCAGTGAGTTTGGTCAAGAAGGGAAACCATGAAAACACATAGTTCACCCCCCACTGCTGACCTAGACCTTGGCTACCTCTGGTGGATGACACGTGTGTAAAGTTGGTAGCACCGATGGTTCGTGCACATGCACAACGTTGATGTGTTCTTATTCTCCTTGTCATTCAGCTGTACTACACTGACGTTCTCCTTAGGAGATGTCTGTGTGTGTTTATGATTTCTTATAACTCCTTATATCTAAGGTGGTCTAATGACAGACCTAGGAGTGTTTTCTTTGAGAATCAGCTTTAGATCCCAAGTGGTCTTCTATTGATTTGGATTTGATCACACATCTCACCTCCATGGAAATACGGGTGCTCTTCAGCTCTGTGCCTGGGTTTCACCTTACCACGGTCTTGGCAGTGCTCTCTCAGGGCACGCCGTTTCTCACAGCTCTCCAGAAAAGTGTGAACTCGTCAGTCTCATGGGGGTCCACTCTGCTTCCTGTCTCATTGACACATATTTCAATGGGGGCATCTTTTAGAATAATAATCTTCTTAATGTTGAAGTCTTTAGTAGGAGGGTTTTATCTGATCATCTCTGTCACACCAAACATATATTTACATATAATACTAAACTTCTCTCAGAAGGATCTTACCTGAGATTTCATGCATGTATTTTTCACATGGATTTCAATTTACTAGAGCAGAATTTTTTTTGAATGGAAAACCAATTTATTCTGTAACGTTTTAAACCCTAATAATTTTTGTGTATGTTTTTATCCTTTTTCTTGGTTTTAAAAAAATCATTTTATTGGGGCTCACAACTCTTATCACAATCCATACATTCAACAATTGTGTAAAACACGCTTACACATTCATTGCCCTCATCATTCTCAAAATTCGCTTTCTGCTTAGGTTCCTGGAATCAGTTGCTCATTTTCCTTTTTTCTATCCCCCTCCCTCCTCGCTCCCCCCTCCTTCATGAACCCTTTATAATTGATCAATTATTATTTCATCTTATCTTACACTTCCTGTCATCTCCTTTCAACCACTTTTCTGTTGTCCATCCCCCGGAGAGGAGGTTACATGAAGATCCTTGTGATCGGTTCCCCCTTTCTACCCTCCTTTCCCTCCCAGTATCGCCACTCTCTCCGTCGGTCCTGAGGGGTTCATCTGTCCTACATTCCCTGTGCTTCCAGTTCCCATCTGTACTGCTGTGCATCCTCTGGTCTAAAGTGGTTTGCCAGGTAGAATTGGGATCATGATAGTGGTGGGAGTAAGTGTTTAAGATCTAGAGGAAGGTTGTGAGTTTCATTATTGCTGCATTGAACACAGAGTGACTCATCTCTTTCCCCACTACCCCTCTGCAAAGGATGTACAGTTGTCTACAGATGGGCATTGGGTCCCCATCACGCACTCCCCTCATTCACGATGATATAACTCCCCCCTCCCACCTTTGGTGCTTGAAACCTGGTCCCCTCGGCCCATCATGATCACACATGTTGGTGTGCTGCTTCCATGTGGGTTTTGCTACTTATGGGCTAGATGGCCGCTTGTTTACTTTCAAGCTTTTAAGAACCCAGATGCTGTATCTCTTGATAGCCGGGCACCATAAGCCTTCTTCACCACACTTACTTACACACACATTCGTCTTCAGCGTTTATGTGGAGAAGGTGATCACACAATGATGGTGTTTGTTCTTTGGTGTCTGCTACCTGGTCCATTCAACACCTTGTGTTTGCACAGGCTTGTCTGCTTCTTCTCTGTGAGTTTTGTTGCTTCTGAGCTAGATGGCTGCTTGTTTGCCTTCAAGTCTTTAAGAACCCAGATGCTATATAGCCGGGCACCATCACATGTGCTTATGTACGTATCTGGCTTCAGCGATCATGTCGGAAAGGTGGGTATCATGGAATGACTGTTTAGCAGAGCAAGGTGCTCTTTAAGGGAATGCGTGCGAGGAGGGCCCAATGTCCACCTGACACTCTTCTACTAAACCTATAAATATATTCACATAGTTCTATTTCCCCCATAATCACAAGTATATTTACATATGTACATGTCTGTATTTAGGCTTCTATGTATGCCCTTTACTTCCTGCTCCTTTCCTCTGTTTCCTTACGCTTTCCTCCTGTCCCACTACCATGTTCAGCCTTCATTCTGGTTTCAGTAATTCCTCTCAGGTACCTTGCCCTTGGTCACTCCCTACCAGTCCTCCCATCCCCTCCTGCCACTGATTTTGAACCACTCCTTGTGCCCTTGTCCTTGTGTTGGCCAACACCTCTTCCTACCCCTACCTCCCACACTCTCATGTCCCTCCGGGACCGTTGGTCCCATTATTTTCTTCTCACATTGTTTGTCCAGCCTATCTTATCTAGGTGGACCTGCAGATATATTAATAGGTGCATAAAATTGAGGATGGCTTTGACAGCACCAAAGTGTCACATAAGTACACGGGGATGACGGCAGCAACACTGACAAGCTAACAAACCAAAAAGCCACTGTCATAGAAAATTTAAAAGAAAGGAAAAAGAGAATAAAACAAAACAAAAAGACAGAAAAAAGGGAGGGGAAACAAGGAAAGCCTGGTTGTAGTTCAAGGTCTGTTTCTTGACCCTTAGGAGTGTTTTCCAGACTAGTCTGAGGATCTCCATGCTCTGCTCACGCGCCGTTCCATTGCACGCCCCTAGTGTTTTGCCACAATGTGATAGGGTCAGCTCAGTCACACATCCCACAATGTTTCTCCGATGTTGTCCCATGTAGGGCCATGGGTCAGTGCAGGGTGTCACATCTCGCCGTGGGATCAGCTATATGGTCCTCTCTGTACATTGAGCCATCGGAGCCGGGCTATTGTCCTCTAAGCTTGGTGGGCCCAGGTGTGCTCTGCTCCATTCTTCCTCCTTCCTTTGTTTCAGCCTCCTTTTGGGTGTGGTGTGGTGGGCCAGTTCTTTTCCCACACCAGACAATCTCCTTTCATTTTCTGTGGTACTCCATTCGATGGTGGGTGTTGGGCTAATTCTAGTTAGGGCTGATGTATGGTCCAGTCTGTTTGTGGATTCCTCTGCACTTTACTTTGCCCTCCTGGTTTAGTGTGTCGTGGTGGGGTCTGTATGCATGTTCCAGTTCTGTGGGGACACAACCAATACTCTCCCCCTGGGGTGTGTTAGTGCCCTGTTCCCCCCATGTCATCAACTCCGTTTCTCCTCACCCCGCTTCTCCCTCCGCCTGCCCCCCTTCCCCTTCTTTATGTTGGACTCTCATGTACCTCCCTAGGTGTGACCTGCGCTCCCTCCAACTATCTATGTTTCCACCTGTTTATTGTGAGATAGATGTTTATTCTTCTATTCCTGGCATGCTGATTGTACTTACCTCAGGGGACTCATTTTATACCTCTCCTTTTGAGTTTGGCTTACCTTGCTTAACATGATTCCTTCCAGCTCTTCCCAAAAAACGACATGTTTCATGTGATTGTTCATGCTTTTCAGTGCTGCATAATACTCCATTGTGGGTATGTGCCAGAATTTACTAATCCACTCATCTATCAATGGAAACTTAGGCTGTTTCCAAGTCTTTGCTTGTGTGAATTGTGCCGCAATAAACATTGGAGCGCAGATGACTGGTCGTGTTTTATTTGTTGCTTCCACCAGTTATATGCCCAGTAGAGGGATGACTAGGTCATAAGGTAGATCAATTTCCATTTTCTTTAAGTATCGCCAGATTGCTTTCCACAGTGGCTGTACAAATCTACACAGCCACCAGCAGTGGAGGAGGGTTCCTACTTCACCATAGCCCCTCCAACACTTGTTGCTCTCTGATTTGCTGAATTGGGCTAACCTCAAGGATGTTAGGTGGTATCTCATGGTTGTTTTGATTTGCATTTCTCTTATGGCTAATGACCTGGAACACTTTCTCGTACGCTTATTGGCCATATGGGTCTCCTCCCTAGTGAAAGTTCTTTTCAGTTCTTTTGCCCACTTCCTTAGGGGGTTAACTGTTTTCCTCTTTTTGCAGGTCATGATGGTGTTGTAGATTTTAGTAAGGAAGCCTTTTGTCCGATGTGTCATTACTAAAAATCCTCTCCCAGTCTGTGGGTTGTCTTATCACTCTCTTGATGAAGTCTTTCAAGGTGCACAAGTGCTTTATTCTTATTAAATCCCATTTGTTGATTTCCATTCACCTGTGTGTGTAACCTTCGCTATTGCAGTGAGCCTATGTGCTCCCTGGGCCAGTGCTCTGAGGTTAGTCTCACTTCTCTCCTTGATGGTCCTGATGGTTTGGGGTTTAACTTCTAGGTCTGTGATCCACCTTGAGTCTGTTCTTGTGCATGGGGTGTACATCCCTTGTTTCCAGCACCACTTGTTAAAAAGGGCATGTGCTTCCCACTTGATGGTTTGTGGACTCATATTGAAGATCAGTTGACTATATGCTGGTGGTTTTATTCTTGGGCTTTCTATTCTTTCCTACTGGTCTGAGTGTCTGTGGTTGTGCCAGTCCCACGCTGTTTTGACCACTGTAGCAATGGAATAGGCATTAAAATCAGGTAAGGTGAGTCCTGCAACTGTGTCCTTCTTCTTGAGAAGTTCTCAAGAACTCTCTGGGTTTCTTCCCTCTCCATATGAAATTGGTGGTCAGTGTTTCCAATTCTTTGAAGAAGGTTGATGGTATTTGAATTGGTGTAGCATTGAACTTGTAAAGTACTTTAGGTAGAATTGTCATCTTTACTATGTTAAGCCTTCCAATCTAACAGGGGATGGATGGTCTTCCATTTGTGGAGGTCGCTTTTGATTTCCTGTAGTAGGGCTTATAGTTTTCCTTGTATAGGTCTTTAGTATTTTTTGTTAAATATATTCCTAGGTATTTCCATTTGTTCTTAGCTACTGTGAAGGGTACTTCCTTCTTAATCCCCTCTTCCATGGTCCTGTCTGATGTGCATAGAAAACTTACCGACTTCTGTTCATTGATCTTGTATCCTGCTACTCTTCCGTATTCCTCTATCTCTGTAAGCACTTCAGCAGTGGAGCTTTTGGGATTTTCAATGTACAGGATCATGTCATCTGCTAATAGCGATAGTTTCACCTCCTCCTCTCCCATTTGGATCCCTTTGATGTCCTTCCGCTGTCTTATGTTGTTAGCCAGAACCTCCAAAACGATATCGAATAGAGGTTGGGACAAGGGGCATCCTTGTCTTACACCCTTTTTCAGTAGGATTGTTTTTGTCTTTTCTCCATTTCCTATGATGTTGGCTGTTGGTCTTTCATGGATAGCTTGTATTAGCTTGAGGAACTTACCTTCCAATCCTATCTTCATGAGTGTCTTGATTAGGAATGGGTGCTGGATGTTGTCAAATGCTTTTTCTGCGTCTATGGATATTATCATATGAATTTTATCCTTTTTCTTCTCGATGTGGTGTATGATATTGATGGATTTTCGCATGTTAAACCATCCCTGCATCTCTGGGATTAATCCTACCTGGTAGTTGTGGATGATATGTTTTATATACTTTTGTATTCTATTGGCCAATATTTTGTTAAGGATTTTTGCATCTATGTTCATTAGAGATATTGGTCTGTAATTCTCTATACCTGTGGAGTCTTTGCCCTGCTTGGGTATCAAAGTAATGCTGGCTTTGTAAAATTAGTTTGGGAGTTTGCCATCCTCTTCTATGTATGGAATACTCTGTGGAGGATCAGTGTCAACTTTTCCCTGAATGCTTGGTAGAATTCTGCTGTGAAGCCATCTGGCCCGGGACTTTTTTTGTTGGTAGGTTTTTTGATGACCCTCTCTATTTCTTCTTTCGTTATGGGTTTGTTGAGGTTCTTGATCTCTGTCTGAGATAATCTAGGGAGAGAATGTTTTTCCAAATATTTATCCATGTCTTCCATGTCTGAATTTATTAACATACAGACCTTCATAGTATTTTGTGATTATCCTTTTAATCTCTTTGGGGCCTGTTATTATTTCCCCTGATTCACCCCTCATCCTGGCTTTTGATTTTTGCTCCTTTCCATCCTTGGTAAGCTTTGCCAGAGGACTGTCAATTTTGTTAATTCTTTCGTAGAACCCGTGTTTAGCTGCATTTATCTTTTGCATTGTTCTCTTGTCTTCCCACTGTTAATTAACTCTTCCCTGATTTTTATTATTTCTTTTCTCTTGCTATTGGAGGGGTTGTTCTGCTGACTCTGTTCTAGCTGTTGGAGGTGTTGTGTTAACGTATCTGTCATATGCCTTTCGTCTTTTTTCATGTATGCATTTTATGATATCAAGCTGCCTCTGATAAACTGCCTTCTCAGTGTCCCATAAGTTTTGATGCGCTGTATGCTCATTCTCATTCGTTTCTAAAAACTTCCTTATATCCTCTCTAATCTGGGCCTGTACCCATTCATGTCACAGGAGATCGTTGTTCATCCTCCAATTGTTTGCCCTTGCTTTTCTGGACATACTCTTGTTAATTTCCAGCTTTATGGCTGAGAAAGATGTCTGGATAATATCTATGTTTTTTAATTTACTCAGGCTGGACTTGTGTCCCAGAATGTGGTCTATTCTTGAAAAAGATCCCTGTGGACTTGAGAACAATGCGAAATCCTTTTCACTTTAATGGAAAGCTCTATAAATGTCTACCAGGTCCTGTTGTCTAATTACATTGTTTAGCTCTATGGCCTCTTTGCTGAGCTTCTTTACCAGTGATCTGTCTTTCTCTGATAGCGGAGTTTTAAAGTCAACTACTATGACTGTTGAGTCCGTGGTTTCTTTTTTCATTTTATCAATAGTTTGTTTGACGAATTTCGCCGCACCATTATTTGGAGCGCAAATTTTCAATGTGCTAAGTTTGCTTCTTGGTTTACTGAACCTTTGAGCATTATGTAGTGTCCCTTCATGGTTTGGATCTTGAGGTCCATTTGGTCAGAGATTAAGAAAGCCGCCCTGCCTTTTTGAGTTGCAATTTAATTGATAAACTTTATGCCAACCCTTTATTCTTAGCATATTCTTGTCTGTGCGCTTTAGATGTGTCTCTTGCAGGCAACAGATTGATGGATTATGTTTTCTGAATCAGTCCTCAGCCCTGTCCTTTTAATGTATGATTTGAGTCTGAGCAGAAAATTTATATTAGTTGCCCACTCTTTAAGACTACAGAAAAATTCTTGGAAGTACTTCACATGGAATATTTTTTAAAGCATTTCAGCAATGAATTAAGCATGCAATTTGGAGATGAGTTTTTGGTAGAAGTACTGGCAGATGTAATTGTGGGCATGGTGTCCTCACCAGCAAATTATGAATACACGCATTTACAGCACATCAAAGTTACTATGCACACTGCCATCTGCAATACTTTGATTTGTGCCATACCCCACAACCCCATCTAACCCCTTATCTGAAAAGTGAATTTCTCAAATTGCCCAAAGGCAAGGAGGAAAGTGAAAGCATATTGTTTCTGAAATGAAAAGAAAGCCACATGGGGTCATATAAAGAATCCTAAAACAGGCACAAACCATTGTAGTTAAGAAGAAACAGAGCTTCAAAAGGCCATTATTTTTCAACAGAAATCCAGGTTCTGCGCCTGTGTCATCTCTAAAGACACATAAATCTGGAGACTTCTACAAAGATGGATATATAGCCACCCCCACCACCCAGGCGGCCAAATAAAAGAAAGGTGGGTTAAGGGAGACAACAGACAGTGTAAGACACAAAACAGCAACAAAAATATATAATTGATCAAGGATTCACAAGGGTGGGAAGCAGAGGGAGGGAGGGGACAAAAGAGGAGTTGATACCAGGGGCTCAAGTCGAAAGAAATTGTTTTGGAGATGGTGGTGTAACATGCATACAAGTGTGCTTAATACCACTGGATGATGGATTGTTACAAGATATGTAGGAGCTCCCGAGTAAAATTATTAATTTAAAAAATTATACATATCTGATTTGCAAAACCAACCCTGAGACTGATGTGAAGAGCACACACTGAGGGAAGGAGTGTGGAGAAGGAGTGTGAATGGCGATGATGATGACTGCCAGAAGCAGGACACAGCCACCCAGTGACAAAGTGTCTCATTTCTGCGCATGCTAATTTATATTGGCTACATGCCCTGTGCAGCTGGAGTCTCACTCGTATTCACAGTTGTTATGCTTCCGTGGAATCGGTCTTTTTAATACCAACAGGTGTGTGCTAATTCATAGCTGTGTTTTTTATCATGTGAATTGTATCCAGGAATGTTGGGGAAAGTACAGCTGAAAGTGATGTTACCTGGCCACAGGCTCTGATTTCTGAATGAGTCTCCAATATGTAGACAGTTAAAATTCTCCACTAGAAAACCCACTAGGGTATCCCAATGCTGTGTTTTCTTGAACTAGCAGATAATGGTAGAAATTCCATTGAAAAGCACTCCTCTCTGAACTTGAGTATCCTCACTCCACTAGTCAGAGCGGCGGCTGGAGTAGAATCCCTGCACGCATGCGTTAACTTGAGTGGCGTGAAACTCAGCATGAGAACCATCTGTGGTGCTACTTGAGCTTCTCTTTACAGCAGGCGTCCTCAAACTGAGGCCCGCGGGCCACATGCGGCCCGCCGAGGACATTTATCCGCCCGGCTAGGTGTTTCCCACCCCACCCCACCCCGCTTTTTTTTTTACTTCAAATAAGATACGTGCAGTGTGCATAGGAGTTTGTTCATAGTCCTTGTTTACACTATTTTCCGACCCTACAACGGGCCTGAGGGACAGTGAACTGGCCCCCTGTTTACAAAGTTTGAGGACTCCTACTTTAGAGGTTCCATTCAGCAGACAGAGAAGAACACAGCAACAACCACATCTCCTCGATGTGGATAAGACACAGTGTTGCCTTCTGTACTGGAGACCATCTCCTCCTAGAAAGACAGAACTGCAGACTCTCTACTTACATTGTTCCTTCCAATCTTCACCCCTCGGAAGGACCCTTTGAGGACTAGTTTTCTAAAATTATGGCAAGACAGCTTTTCCATGTCCTCCCGAACAGTCCAGACTGAAAATGGGCAGAAAAGAGTCCAGGAGATAAATGGGATCTCTAATATCCTCTGTGAAACACAGGATAGTTTGGGAACCTAGATAATTTGATTCAAGGCAACTCAAGAAAATTAATGCAGAGTATTGAGTTAGCTTTACTTATTTGTTGTATTTTTAAGCTGTTTTTGTGATGAGGAAGATAGGCTATTTCATGAGTGGTGAGTTTGATAAGGATAAAGACACATAGAGCCGTCTTGGGTCTACCAGCCAGTCTTTGAAAGTTGGAGGCCTGCTCACTACGCACCACCGTCTACACTGCCTTAAACCTTTTCAAAGGAAGATAGAATTATGACTCTCATAACAATATGCAATGCACACAGGTAAAGGACTCTACTCACTAATTCTTAATGAAGGAATCAGGCAAATGTTACGACTACTTTAGAGGAGAATCCCAAAGCCAAGAACTATTTATAGCAAAGGAATATTAAAGGAATTGCAAATGAAGACAAAATGCCCTTCTATATTTGAAAAAGTTATATCAACTGAGCTTCTACACACATTTTATTTGCATGCCTATGCCAGGGAATAATGCCGCATTTCTCACAGTTAGTGAGAACATATAAAGTGAAAAAAAACAAACGCCACTGCTGTCGAGTTGTGCATTTGTTTTTAATCATTCTATTGGGGGCTCATACAACTCATCACAATCCACACCTCCATCCATTGTGTCAAGCACATTTGTACATTTGCTGCCATTATCATTCTCAAAACATTTTCTACTTGAGTCCTTGGTATCAGCTCCTCATTTTTGCCCTTCCTTCACCACATGCCCCCTATGAACCCTTAATAATTTATAAATCATTATTATTTTCTCATGTCCAAACTGTCAGTTTTTACAACAGTAGAAAGCCACGTCTTTCTCCCATGGACCAATTGGTGATTTTGAACGGCTGATGCTCTGGTTAGCAGCCTGATCCCTAATCCACTAAACCACCAGGCTCTTAAATGTAAGATTAGCTCAGAAAATTCAGAAGCATGTGCATTCCACTATGCACAGTGGAGACATGCTCTGTGGGCTTTTTTGTTTATTTTAAATTTGGTTGCTCACTTCCTCATAAAGAGCAGTGCTTCCTTCCGTTGGGTGTAGCGTTGTTATCAGTCAGAACTTTTTCTAATGTGCAACAACAAGAAGCTTTCATGATTTAGTTGAACTTCATCTGTCCTAAAAGCTAACACTGGGATTCCAGAAGAAGAACTTCACTCTCAGGGTGTGTCAAATAAACTCTCACTTGATCTTCTAGTCTGTAACTTCCAGCCTCCTGAATTCTGACCCCAAAGTGTTGGAGTTTAGAATCAGCCTCTTGCTATTTGGATATAAAACTCATGGTCCCCATTAGCTCATGAGCCAGTCCTTAAAAAAAGTCAATTTTGATCTCTCTCTCTCTCTCTCTCTCTCTCTCTCTCTCTCTCTCTCTCTCTCTTTTATCTGCCTACTAAATCTCTTTATCTAATATTTACTAATCTGTAAATTTATAGAGTCCTTGGATTGTGCAAATGGTCAGTTTGTTTAGCTGTGAGCTGAAATGCTGGAGGTTCTGTTCTACACAGAGCCATCTCAGGAAGACGTCTGGGTCATCTACTTGTGAAAATTCAGCCATCAATAAGTCACTGGGGGACATTGTGACTCCAACGCACTAGTACAGGGGCAGTGTGGCTGCCAGGAAACCAGCAGTAACTGTGGGAAAGGTCCACTTGCAGGGACATCCTGCACTTCCTGGCAGGCAGAGATTCAACTTAAAAGCTAAGTAGACCAGTTTCTTCAAGGGCAGAGCAGCAACACCTGCACAGACTCCCCTTTCCCACGGACCAGCAGCGAGAGCAGCTTCGGTGAACACTGCCTTCTTTGGCACAGCCCCTTTCGCCACCCCCTGAGGCAATCCAGCCAGCAAAATCTCCGCCTTCACGGGGCTCTGGAGGCCCTGCTGGGCAGCGGATTGGGTGGGCAGCCTGGTGCAGCCATAATCAGTACCCAAGAAGCCTCACTTGTCCTCATTTCCCATCTTCTTCCCTGCTTCGTTTTCCAGCGCCATCCTCTCCCAAGTGCCCCACCTCTCCCATGCAGCACTTGTGTTCACACAATAACACGACCAAAGGAGTAGGACTCCCACCCCCACAGCTCAGCTTTAGTTTTTCTTTTGTTTCCATAATGTTTGTACTTTTGTTCTGTTGTGTTTAGTATTTTCTTTGTTCTCTCCCATTTCCTCTTTCTGTGTCCTCTTAGGATACCTCCCCACCCACCTGATAATGTGCATTCTCACCTGGCAAAAACCGGCAGGCCTGTAGATTCCAGGACATCCACCCAAACAAGGCCTCCTCCCACGCACTGGGTGTACAGACGTGCCCACCTTCACACTGCTTTAGCAACAGAACTCCAGCATTCACACTGAAGCCATACCGAGTCTTTCTCTCCCTTGCCTCTTCTTTTTTTGCTGGAGATCCACCCATCATCCTTTCCTGCATTGTCCCTCCCTCCTCATGAAATAGACTTCCATGAAACTTACTAATGCTGATTTCCTGATTTTTCCTCTTAAATACATTTCCCCATTATTTTCACATATCTGTTGGCCACTCCAGACAGTCCCTTATTATTACTATAATTATTTATTTTATTCTCTCTCTTCTTCCCTCTTAATTTACCCTGTACCCAGGGTACAGGGTAATGAACGAATTAGACAAATGTTACAACTACTTTAGAGGAGAATTCCAAAGCAAAGAACTATTTATAGCACAGGAATATTAAAGGAATTGCAAATGAAGACAAAATTTTCTTCTATATTTACAAAAGTTATATCAACTGAGCTTCTACACACATTTTATTTGCATGCCTATGCCACGGAATAATGCCGCATTTCTCACAGTTAGTGAAAACATATAAAGTGAAAAAACTCCATTGCAGTCGAGGTGTGCATTTGTTTTTAATTATTCTATTGGGGGCTCATACAACTCATCACAATCCACACCTCCATCTATTGTGTCAAGCACATTTGTACATTTGTTGCCATCATCATTCTCAAAATATTTTCTTTCTACATGAGCCGTTGGTATCAGTTCCACATTTTTGTCTCCTTATCTCTTTTTATGGTTTGCACTTTGAGGCCAATTTTATCTGAGATTAGGATTACAAACCCTGCTTTTTTTTAATTGCTGTTTTCTTGGTATGCTTCTCTCAAACCATTGATTTTCAGCCTATTTTTGTCTGTAGTCTTGAGATGTGTCTCCTGTAAGCAGCAGATTAATGGTTTGTGTTTTTTAAACCAGTCTGCTAACCTCTCTATTTTAATGACTGAATTCAGTTTATTGATATTCAGTTTTAGTATCTCCATCTGTGGACTCTGTGATGTCATTTTATACCTTTTGTGTTGGGTGTTTCCCTACCTCTCTTTCTTATCAGTGTGTTGTGATTGTGTGTGTGTGTGTGTGTTTCAGTCTTAACGTATTTCCATCCTTAAGCCAATACTATCTTGGGTTCTGTTTTCTCTTTGTTGCCCTCTGGGTAAGGTTGTTTTATGTGGCGGTCTCTTAATTATGCTTGGTGGGTGTTGTTCTTCTGTCTATACTGTGTTGGCAAGGATTTGTTGTAAGACTGGGTTTCTTTTCGTGTGTTCATTGAATTTTTCCTTGTCTGTGAAGACTCTTACTTCTCCATCTATCTTGATCGATAATTTGGCTCGGGAGAGTGTTCTTGGGTTTGCATTGCTTTCCTTCAATTTTGGGAATATGTTACTCCACTCTGTCCTCTTCTTCATAGTTTCTTCTGATAGGTCTGAGCATATTCTTATTTGGGAACTTTTATATGTGATTGCTTCTTTTTCCCTAGCTGCTCTCATGATTTTCTCATTTTCCTCAAAGTTGGAGAGGTTTTTTGTTTGTTTTGAACCTTTAATGAGAAAAATATATATATACTATCAAGATCAAAGGCAGTCTTGTGTTGCGTGTGTCACTGGGTAAAGGGTCGTGGATGCAAACGACAGGCAGGCAGCCAACATACAAGGGACACAACAGAAATACAAGGTCACAGAATGGAATCAGTGCCTGGCTGGCTTAAGTCTCCGTTTCCTCGTTGTTCCACAGCATGTTGGGGATCCCGCGGCTGATGGGGAAGAGCCTGCTGGACGCCGGGCACTGCAGGGTGCCTTCCAACACGTCCACCTCCAGCAACACGTGGTGCATCTTCCTCAGAAATTCTTCATCCCGCTCGTATCCCTCCACTGGCGCGCTGGAGACCTTGGTCAGATGCAAGGTTTCGGCCGCCTCCAGAAGCGTGACCACTCCACCTTGGGGATCATCTGCACCACAAAGTCGCGATTGAATTCCACGGGGTTGACGCGGACCTCGGAAGCCTGCAGCCACAGCGGGAAGCCGCAGGGCCCCAAGTTCCGCACGTGGGAACTCAGCAGGTTGTGGGTGATCCAAAGTTGGATAGTTTAAGTATTATGTGCCTTGGTGACTTCTTCTTGGGATTCAGTCTAGCTGGTGTTCTTTCAGAGTCCTGAATGGTTGCCTGGTTTTCATTCATTAAGCTGGAGGAGTTTTCCTCCAAAAATCCTCTCACTATTGTTGCAGATGACTTCTTTGTTGTGTCTTCCTCCAGTAATCCAATCATTCTGATGCCGTTCCTCTTCATAGCATCAGACATAGCTCTTAAGTTTTCATCAGCTTCTCTGATGATCTTATTAGATTTTTGTTTGCTTTTGTTAAAGTCTGCTTGACTGTCTTCCACATCACTGGTGCAGTTCTCTGCCTTCTCCAGTCGATTGACGATGTCCATGAGTCTGCTACTGGTTTTTGTTTTCTCGGAGCTAAGCTCTTGTATTTCCCTTTGGTGTATGGACTTTATCTCCTCTATCATTTCATCCTTTTTTTGTATTGTTTACCTCATATCCTGTATGACTCCAAGCAGCATTCTGAAATTTTCTTTCTCTAGCAGATCAGTGTCTGCTTCTTCAGCCATTGCCTTTTGTTTCTCCTGTTGTTGTTTTTTTTTCCCCGTTGAGGTCATTGGGACTGATTGCTGTTTGCATTGTGTTGTTTTAGAGGAGCCAGGTGCCGTTTTCCAGGGAGGTAAAGAGCACTGGCTTTCTCTGGAAGACTCATAGGAATGCTTCTCTGCACTGCATGCAGTTAATTTCACTATGGAATTGGCCTACCACTTTATCCTCCTGTGGCTTCACTGTTTCCCTAGTCAACCAGTATTCTGGTATTCGTAGAACAAGTTGGATGATCCTCTCAGGGGATGCTGCTTGGGTTGTTGTGGACCCATGAGGATAGTGCTGTACTGGGTAATCTCCAAGAAGCCATGATGGTGGTGCCCACGGCAACTTGGGGTGCTGCAGGGGGTGTGTGGGGGTGCCCGCTGCAACTGGAGTGTCACAGACGGCTGGTGGTTCGCCTACTTTGGTGTAGAACACCATGAATGGTGGCCAGAGTTGCTACGGAGGTTAGGCAGATGTTTCTGAAGCAACGTGGAATGTTGGTGAGTGTTGGATGAGCTGCCTTGGGCCATGTGACACACTACAGCAGGCGAGAGGAAGTTCCCTCCGTTACATAGGACCACAGAGGATGAATAGGAGCTCCCCAGCCATGCAGGCAGGATTTCTCCCAAATAAGGTGGTCAGGATTTCCCCAGCCACATATTAAACACTTCAGAGGGTGGGCAGGTGGAATTTCCCTGGGAAGAAGGTGGGCGGGATTTCCTCTGGAAGAAGTTGGACAGGATATTCCCTGGTGGGGGCTGGATGGGCTTTCCCCAACCTTGGGTTACACTGCAGATGGCAGAGTTCTGGGTGAAGGGCAGGTGCAAATGCCCTAGGCTAAGGGGAGTGGTCTGGAGTTTGGAAGTGGTGTGTGAGGGAAAGGGAAGAGAGAAAGAAAAAATAGTAAAAGAAAAAAAATTAGCCCATTGAAACGGTGGGGGGGGGGTATAGAGAGAAGAGGGGAAAACAAGAGTAATAATATAGCTGATCCCTGATCCCTGACCATGGGGCTGGAGGGGTTTGAACACTGCCCCAAGGGGGTGGCAATCTGTGCCTGTGTTGAGATAGATCCCCTGGGATGGCTCCAAATGATCTTGACTCCATTCCAGACAGTGGTGGGGCTAAAGTCAAATCCTAGCCAGCCTCCACTGTGGTAAACCAAAAGCCCCCAGCAATTCAAAACCTAGTGGATCTGTGCCTACTTATCTTTATGATGTTCCTCCTGTGACCGGCAGTGTGGAATTTTCCTCTTAGTAACTCTCTTGTGCTGATTTCTGCGGAGTTCCTCTGGTATCACCCTAATTACTTTCTTCAACCATGTGCACTTACTTAAATTTTTAACCTGTATAAGTGAACACCTCGTCCCATGTATTTTACTTTTAAAAAGTTTTATAATACATATATATATACATATATTAAAATAATTCCTTTTTCAGAAGTATTTTATAATCTATACCATTGGCTACATTAACAATATACATAGAATTACCAAATGACTAAGGTAGGTTACTTAAATTTTTTCTAAAGCTGATAATGCTGCCTCTATTATGGACTTGGAATATACATAAACTTTAGATATACAGATGGATTTTGAGTTTGCACTTAATCATAAGACCTAATTGAAGAACAGTTCTTTGTTTTAAATTATTTCATTGGAGGCTCAAAAACTCTTATCATAATCCATATATACATCAATAGTATAAAGCATATTTGTACATCCGTTACCCTCATTATTCTCAAAACATTTGCTCTCCGCATAAGCCCCTGGAATCAGTTCCTCATTTCCCCCTCCCTCCCCGCTCCCCCCTCCCTCATGAACCCTTGATAATTTATAAATTATTATTTTGTCATATCTTACACTGTCCGAAGTCTCATTTCACCCACTGTTGTGTTTTCAGTTCCCCAGGGAGGAGGCTATATGTAAATCCCTGTAATCAGTTCCCCTTTTCTGTGCCACCCGCCCTCCACCCTCCCGGTATCGCCACTCTCACCACTGGCCCTGAAGGGATCATATGTCCTGGATTCCGTGTTTCCAGTTCCTATCTGTACCAGTGTACATCCTCTGGTCTAGCCATATTAGTAAGGCAGAATTGGGGTCATGATAGTAGGGGTGCGGGAAGCATTTAGGAACTAGAGGAAAGTTGTATGTTTCATCGATGCTACACTGCACCCTGACTGGCTTGTCTCCTCCCTGCGACCTTATAAGGGGATGTCCAGTTGCCCACAGATGGGCTTTGAGTCCCCAATCCACACTCCCTCCCTCATTCGCAATGATATTATTTTTGTTCTTTGATGCCTGATACCTCATCCCTTCGACACCTCATGATCACACAGGCTGGTGTGCTTCTTCCGTGTGGGCTTTGTTGCTTCGGAGCTACATGGCTGCTTGTGTACCTTCAAGCCTTTAAGACCCCAGATGCTATGTCTTTTGATAGCAGGACACCGTCAGCTTTCTTCAGCACATTTGCTTATGCACCCACTTTGTCTTCAACAATTGTATTGCAGAGGTGATCACACAATAATATGATTTTTTGTTCTTTGATGCATGATAACTGATCCCTTCAGCACCCCATAATCACATAGGCTGGTGTGCTTGTTCACTGTGGGCTTTGTTGCTTCTGAGCTAGATGGCTGCTTGATTACCTTCAAGCCTTTAACACCCCAGGCACTATATCTTTTGATAGCCGGGCACCATCCGCTTTCTTCACCACATTTGTTTATGCACCTGCTTTGTCTTCAGCGATTGTGTGGGGAAGGTGAGTATCATGGAATGCCAGTTTAATAGAATAAAGTATTCTTGCATTGAGAGAGTACTTGAGTGGAGGCCCAATGTCCATCAGCTACCTTAATACTAAACGTATAAATATATGCTCATAAATCTATTTCCCCATCCTCATTTATAAATATATTTACATATGTACATGCCTTTATTTAGACCTCTATAAATGCCCTTTGCCTCCTAGCTCTTTCCTCTATTTCCTTTTACTTTCCTCTTGTCCCACTATCATGCTCAGACTTCATTTGGGTTTCAGTAATTCCTTTAGGTTACATTGCCATTGATCAAGCCCTATCAGGCTCTCTACACCCTCCTCGCCAACAATTTGGATTACTTGTTGTTTCCTTGTGCCTGGGTTTGTGAACACCACTTCCTTCCCTGCCCCACCCCCACCTCTCCTCTCCCATGCCCCCACAGAACTGTCGGTCTCATTGTTTTCTCCTCTAGATTGTTCATCCAGACTATCATATTTAGACAGACCTGTGAAGATAATAACATGCACAAAAAGAAAAACAACAACAAAAGCAAAAATACAGTGACAAAAAACCCCACACACAACAACAAAAAAGAAAAGCTTGTAGTTACTTCAAGGACTATTTGCTGAACTTTAAAAGTATTTTCCTGTCGAGGCTGATGTGGTGCCAAGCCCTAGCCCCAAAGTCCATTTTTGGTATTTCCTAGGACTCCACTGTGTCTCCAGTGTTGTTCACTGTAGGGCTATGGGTCAGTGAGGGATATCGTGTCTCATAGTGGGGCCGGCCATATGGTCTTCTCTGCGGATTGACTGCTCTGAGCGGGAATATTGTCCTCAAGGTCTGGTGGGCCAGGATGTGCTCCACTCTCCCTTCCTCCCCCTTCATCCGCTCTGGTGTGCTCTGATCAGACATGTCCCTCCCCCTGAGCTGCAGCGACAGTGCTGTCCTCTGAAATAAAGTCTTCTTGAGGGAGCACAGCTGTCCACGTACTTGGGATTGGGGCCAGTCCCTCAGACCTCTCCACTGGTTCCCTACTTCATGCGGGCATGGTGCATTCACATCTTGGAGCACCAGGTTGAAGTCTGGTCTCTCTTTCCCTGTGGAGATATAAACAATACCAGTCCCTTGGGTCGGTCAATTCCCTATTCCCCCACTACCGATTTGTTTTTTATTTTTTCTTTCCCCCTCTCCCTTTTTGGTTGGCTACCATGTGTATCCCTGGATTTGGTCTGGCCCTACCATACTACCTGGTCCTCACCCCAGGAATGTTTGTATATTGTAGCTTTTTTCCCTATGCCCCTTTTGCATTTTTTTAAGCTTACCTCAGTGGACTCATGTTGTATTTGTCCTTTCGTGCTTGGCTTACTTCGCTTAGCATGATTTCCTCCAGTTCTTCTCATGTAGATGATGTGCTTCATACATTCATCACAACATTTTAGCGATGTGTAGTACTCCATTATATATATGTACCAGTTTTTTAATGCACTCTTCAGTTGATGGAAATTTGGGTTGTTTCCAACTCCTTGAAATTATAAACTGTGCCGCAATGAACATTGGAGCACAGATGTCTGACCATGGTTTGTTTTGCGTCTTCTGGGTATATGCCCAGTAGGGGGATTGCTGGGACATTAGGCAGCTCGATTTCTATCTGTTTTAGATATTGCCAGATTGATTTCCACAGTGGCTGTACATACCTACAGCTCCACCAGCAGTGGATGAGAGTTCCTATCTCACCACAGCCCCTCCAACAGTTGTTGCTTTCTGGTTTTTTGAATTGGGCTATCTTTGAGGTTAGGTGGTATCTCATAGATGTTTTGATTTGCATTTTTCTTGTGGCTAAAGATCGGGAACATTTTCTCATATGTTTGTTTGCCATTCGGATTTCTGCCCCTTTAAAACTTCTGCTCAGGTCCTTTACCCACGTCCTCAGTGGACAATTCATTTTTTTTTCTTTTTGGAAGCTAGCAGAGTATTGTAGATTTTAGTAATAAGGCCTTTGTCTGATGTGTCATTGCTAAAGATGTTTTTCCCAGTCGGTGGACTCTCTTACTTCTCGGTGAATTATCTCGATGTACACAGATGTTTTTTCTTCAGTATATCCCACTTGTCAATTTGTGCCTCCTCTGTGTTTGTGTCCTTCCTTATTTCTTATAGCTCATGTATTTCTTGTGCCAAACTTCTCAAGTTGGTACCAATCCCCTCACTGATGGCCTAATACTTTGGGAGTTTACCTCGAGGTTTGTGATCCAACTTGAGTTTATTCTTGTGTACGGAGTGAAATAAGGGTCTTGCTTCATTTTTCTGCAGGTAGATATCCACTTTTTCCAGCACCACTTGTTAAAGAGGGCATCTGCTTCCCATTGGATATTTTTGGGGCCCTTATCAAAGATCAGTTGTCTGTATGCTGATGATTTTATTTCTGGGTTTCCATTTTTCTTCCATTGTTCTGAGTATCTGTCATTATACCAATACCATGCGGTTTTGACAACTGTGGCTGTATTGTATGTGCTAAAGTCAGGCAAAAGAAGCCCTCCCACTGTGTCCTTCTTCTTGAGGCGTTCTCTGCTAATTCTTCCCTCTCCATATGAAGTTGGTAATCAGTTTTTCTATTTCTCTGAAGAAAAATGAGGGTAATTGTATTGAGATTGCATTAAACTTATTTGGTGCCTTGGGCAGAACTGACATCTTTACTACATTGAGTCTTCCAATCCACGAGCATGGGATATTCTTCCATTTGTTGTGGTCACTCTTGTTTTTTTGTAATAGTGTTCTGTAGTTTTCCTCTTATAGATCTTTTGTTCTTTTAGTCAGGTATATCCCTAGATATTTCCATTTGTACTTGGCTATTGTGAAGGGCACCACCTTTTTGATCTCCTCTTCTGTGCTTTTATCCTATGTGTATAGCAGTCCGATGAACTTCTGTTTGTTGATCTTGTATCCTGCTGCTCTTCAAACTCCTCTGTTCCTTCCAGTACTTCCCTTGTGGAGTTTTTGGGCTTCACTAGTAATTTCTCATTCTCTAGTTCCTACCTCAGAAGGGTTTATTCTGCGATTCCATGCAGAGAGAAGCCCTGGAAGTCTGATAATAAAGCAAGATTGCAATAAAAGTAAAACAGTCCGTACAGAAAAGGGAGAGACAGAAAGAAAGAAAAGGAAGAGACTTCTGATGTCGTTTGTAGCTATGAAGTCAATCCCAGAATGTGGAGACTGACTCTCTATCTACCTCGCCCATCTGCATTCTATTTGTAAGGAAAATATACTAAAGCAAAAGCAAAAACCCAACAACTTAAAACATTAAAAAAAAAAAACTGTTGGGAAACTAGCAATCCTGAACTGGTGAAAGCTCGATTCCTCCCAGCTGTAACACTAGGGGGCACTATGCAATGGTGTAATAGGAGGGAGCACTGTATGCAATGGTGTCTTGTGAAAACAGGGCATTCCTGAGAGGAAGAACAGGATCAGATAACAGAGCAGGATGCTGGGAGTCCAGGTTCTGACAGGTGCCCCAATGAATTCTTCTGCAAACCGAAGTTGCAAATTCCTGCCTTGAGTGATCAGACAGAGACGTGGACAACACCTATCTGAGGGAAAAGTGCAGAGGAGAAAATCTGAGGAATTAATCAGATCAGTGTGCAGCCATTACTGTGAACAGGTGGCAGGAGGTCACGCTGGTATCCAGGGATTTTCAGCACTGGATATGAGGGAGAGGCTTTCAGGTCAGGCAACCGCAGGTGTTGGCTGGTGGACATACCCTTAGAGCAACTTTGGAAGTGAATGAGGACGCTTCTAAGTCACGTGCCTACTGAGGCTCTGGACATGGAGTCTCCTGCTGTGCCCAGTAGATTCCTGCAGCTGGCACAGTGCAGTTTTTCTTCTTACTCAAAACATATACAATACTGGTGTGTACAAGAGCTGACATCTGAACAACTGATTCATTGATATCTTCACACTCAAAACATACTATCTTCAGATGTCAACGCATATTGCAGATGGTTAACATGCTGTTCTCCAATTCTGATGCCACACTCTTCTTCATATAATGAGCTTCTCTGGTGATTTGATCAGCATCGAGATTGAACAAGCATGGTGAGAGGATACAATCCATCTGATGTCAGCAACGATACCCTTTGTTTCACATCCTCTTCTGAATCTGCTTGAACTTCTGGGAGCTCCCTGATAATGTACTGCTGCAACCATTGTTGAATGATCTTCAGCAACCTTTTCCTTGCATGTGATATTAATGATGCCATTCTATAGTTTGGGCATTATCTTGGATCATCCTTCTTTGAAATGGGCACAAATACAGATCTCTTCCACTCAGTAGGCCAAGTACTCAGCAAATGAGGATCTCAAAGGCTCCATTCCCACAGGCTTTGTCCTATTCCTGTCACCATGGTTAACTCTAGTTGGAGAAAGCAGCTCCTCCTCAGTCACATTTAAAGCATTCCTATGATATGATAGTACTTATTTTACCATTCTCTATATTGCATTAATTAGGTGATATCATATAATTTCTATTATATATTAATTATTATGAAATTCCACATAGTATATTGAATGTACTATTGTATTACCTTTTTTTATACTGTGATGGCTTGTGTGTTGCTGGGATGCTGGCAGCTATGTCACTGGTATTTCAAATGCCAGCAGGGACACCCAGAGTGAGCAGGTTTCAGCAGAGCTTTCAAACTAAGGAAAGACCACAAACAGAGAAGAGGCTATCCACGTGTACAAATAGGAATTAGCCTGTGGTTACCAGGCCAATGTGTCACCCTCTAAGCCAACAGAGCTCTATTTAGATGCATTAATTCATTTTGTAATAATGATAGCAGGGGTAAAAGAGTTAGACCAGTGTTATTCAAATACTGGAAATGTAAGAGACATAGCAGCAACCAAAACCCAAACTGTAGCAGCATCTTCTTTTTGCAGTAAAATTTCTATTTAAACTTAATCAACCAAGATGTTCTAATTTCAGCAGATTTGGGCAAACAAAACTATCTAGGCAAGCAAACATCAATCTCTACCACCACGAAATCATAAGAACTTGACCTTGCCTGACTATCACTATCACTAAGAAGGATCACATTAGAAGGTCCTGGATAGAATGGTGTGTGTGTGTATTTGTGTGTGTGTGTGTGTGTGTGTGTGTGTTGGGTCACATATGATTTTCTGATATATATCAGAATATATGTGTATAATATTTATGTCTGATATATTGTGAAATATAAATGTTATCTGATATAATGTGATAGAGGCAAAGCAGGATATGTAAATGCATAATCCTATATATGTGTGAATATATATACATACATATCAAATATATTTTATATATTTGTCTTGTGGTGGCTTGTGTGTTGGTGCGATCTGGGAAGCTACTTCACTGGCATTTCAAATGCCAGCAGGGTCACCCACAGTGAACAGGAGTCATCGGAGCCTCCAGACTGAGAACACACAACGAAGAAGGACTGGGCTCCCCACTGAGGAGGATGTACCCACTCAAAACTTTATGGATAGCATTAAAATCTTGCCAGATACTGTTTTAGGGTATAAAAAGTAAATATTATGATATCGGTATATAATTTGAGACACTGTTAAAAAAAGAAATCATACTAGTGCAGGACAACTATGAACCATAATACATGAATTGTTGACTTGTAGAGATTCTATATCATTGTATGTGATGGTCATGTTGATATGATACCTATATCTAGGTACTGATATAATATATTGGATGCATATATGACATGTATACACATATGTTTATATATGAATATGTATATTCATTCGAAATACCAGTGTCTCACTAGATTGTGGAAGAGAGGGAAAACTTCTAACTGCAGCATGATATCAAGTGCTGAGGCCACAGGACTCACAAATACAATGGAATCAACTAGTAGCAGTTCAAAATCGACATTAATGCGTTGTTTTTTAAAAAGAACTGAATCCATGAGTTATTTTGGCTTCTTCTTTCTTCAGTTTCTCAATCATTAAATATTTCAAGCTAAAAGTCAGTAATAATGTCATTTTAAACTTCCCATTCATTCAGACAGGACAGGTCCTCATTAGTAACAGAGGTGGTGGATATATTAATAATTTTTCTGCAGGACCAGTGAAGATGGTATGACTCTCTTACATTTCTTCCTCGCCATCAAACACTGGTATTCTTGCTTGCTTTGGAGTTATAGTTTAGACTAAAGGGAGCACTTTACTTTTTTTTTAACACAACTTCCTTAGATGTTTTCTTCATACGGCCTGGTACAGACAACAAGGCTGCCGTTGGCTTTGTCAAAGGGCATTTTCATTAACAAAAAATAAGGAATTATTATTCTGTGTACTACTTTCAGTAATGATACTTTCTTTTTTAAATGAAATAATTTTATTTGGGGCTCTTCAGCTCTTATAACTTTCCATTCATCAATTGTATCAAGCATATTTGTGCATGTGTTGCCATCATCATTTTCAAAACATCTTCTAACTTGAGACCTTGCTATAAGCTCCTCCTTTTCCCCCTCCCTTCCACACTCTACCTCCCTTGTGTTGCTTTAATCAATTATATATTGTTATTATTATTTTGTATCTTACACTGTCTGTTGTCTCCCTTCACCCATATTTCTGTTATTTATCCCCTTGGGGGAAGATATATATATACAATCTTGTAATGGGTTCCCCCTTTCTCCTCTTTCCCGCTTTCTGACCATGCCCCCACCCTCATGATATTGCTACTCCCACTACTCTTCCGGAAGGGTTTATCTGTCCTGAATTTGATATATTCAGAGCTCTTATCTGTACCAATGTGTGCTCTCTGCTCTGGCCAGATTTGTAAGTTAGAACTGGGTCGTGGTGGGGGGGGGGGGTGTTACATCCGTGCTATACTGCACTTTGGTTGAATCATCCCTTCCTTATCACCCTTCTGTTGGGGGATATCCAATTGTCTGCCAATGGGCTTTGGGTCTCCACTCCAAACCACCTCTTTCACATCAATGTACTTATTTGTTTTGGATGTTTTGATACCTAATACTTGATCCCTTCGACACCTCATGATCACACAGGCTGGTGTGCTTCTTCCATGTGCGCTTATTTGCTTCCCTGATGGGTGGCTGCTTGTTTAATTTCAAGCCTTTAAGACCCCAGATGCTATATCTTTTGAGGACCAGGCTCCATCTGCTCTCTTCACCACATTTGCTTATGCACCCACTGTGTCTTCAGTGATTGTGTTGGGAAAGTGAGTATCAAAGAGTGCCAGGTTATTAGAACAAAGTGTTCTTGTGTTAAGGGAGGCCTTGAGTAGAGATGCAAAGTCCATATGCTATCTCAATACTTAACATGCAGATATATGTACACTGATTTCTATCCCTTTAATTATCAATTAGTATATTTACATATATACATGCCCATAACTATACCTCTCTAAATAGCTTTTGCCTCCTAGTTCTTTCCTCTATTTCCTTTCACCTTCCACCTCTCCCACTATCATGCTCACCCTCCATTCGGCTCATAGTGATTCCTCTCAGATGCATTACACTTGATTAAACCCCACCAGGAGGTAAGTAGTGATACTTTCAAATAACACATTTGTCTGAGGATCAAAAGCAGTTTGGAAACACAAAGTAATATATTTTTTCTTCCAAATTTCGTATCTTGTTTATTTCCATATAAGCATGCCAAACCTTGTTTATTTGCAGCTGCCTAGCAGTATTTGATAAACTGCTGGTATCATCTGTAGAAACATTATTGGTAATTTGGGGGCACCACACAATTCATGTTTAATTAAGTCAAAGTGACTGAAAGTAATTGCTACAGAATCACTGACCAGTTCTTCTAGACAAAAAAAAAGATGAAAATTACAGTTTCTATTAGTCAGAAGAGTGTTTCCTCTGACTAATATAAAGTGACAATATAAAGTGACACTCTCACAGACACTGGGGCAGCGAGAGGATACAGGGTCAGTGAAAGTGTCTTGAGAATCACTTTATGATGTTTCAAAGGCATATTGCTACCACAATGAGCAAACTGTCTTTCCTTCTTGCTTTTCTTGTCAATGTAACTCTGAATCTGTACGATGCTTCTCGGCCCAAACTATTCTGCACGTGTTTCCTTGAAGTGCTGCTTCGGGTTTCCCGGGAATGGTGCTGGGGAAGAACAGGCTGAAGCAGCAGGCTGAGGTGCTGTGCTCCCTCTTCGTGAGTTCTGCCACTCTTGTCACCATCACCGGACAAAATCACTGTTCATGTGGGGGTCCCAGGCTTGCTTTCCTCTCTTTCACGTTGGTCATTTGGGTTGTTCTTTTCCCAGGTAAAATAACTTTCCCATTAGTCTGCAAACAATTCTGTCTGTTATCATCACAATTTACGACAATTCCATTGGAGATTTTTCTACACTTTTACCAACTAATCCTGTATTTTGTGACATCTGTCTTCCAGAATTGTGGTGGACTGACATTCTTAATAGGGTCCGATGGATTCATTCAAAGTCATAGCCTGTCTTCAGGCTCTTTGTGCATCCTTAGAAAAATTAATGCCACAATTTTGATATTTGCTCTATTTTTTTCTGCCTTGCCACGTTTCAGAAGCCTGGGCCATATTGGAAGAGATCCATTTTTGTGTTTATCCCAAAGAAAGGTGTTTTAGACAGGGTTCTCTAGAGAGATAAAACCAGATTGCTGATAAGTTTAAATATATATATTTATAAAGATAGTTAGATATATAACACAAGAACTGAACTGTTAATTATATACAGATAGATATATAATAGAAGAAATAAACAGTTAAAATATAAACAAAAAATAGATATATAATACAAGAAATGAACAGTTAAATTATAAAGCAGTACAAATGACTCGGTGCAACTTACTCCCGTGAAAGGGTTGTGAAACACTGGCAGTCCTTCAAGTCTTGAGGGCCATCAGGTAGTCCTCTGTAGAGAGAGAGAGCTAGGCTACCCCAGCATAGGCAGCAAACAGCAAGGCAGGTCACCAACCATCAGCCAGGTCACCAACTGTCAGTCCCCAGATCCAGAGATGTAAATTCCAATTATATGGTCTTAAAGGGACCTCAACTTACAGCGACACAGTCCACAGCTAGGCATCCAACAGCTAGTGTACCCTTTAAGTTGAGGCACATAACAAGCAAGACAGCTGCATACTGGTCCAACGATTAAAGAACGAGAGACAAGAAAGGCGAGGCTCACTGAGCCATTTCTCTCTCTGGCCTTCAATTAATCCCACTTGTGTTTATCGGCCAGGCTGGCACAATAAACTATCTCAAAAGGCAACCCCAGATGTGGAAATGGCTAAACAAGATCTTTAATATAAAAATATCATTGATCTAGTAACAGACAAGTAGCATTTGGCTGAAGATAATTCAACAATAGTTGCAGTAGTGCACCATCAGGGAGATGTCAGGAATTCAAGCCAAATTGTGAAGCGGATGTCCTTATGAATGACAAATGGACCTTAGCTCTAATTGTGTCAAATTTTTTTTTGAAGCAGATAGCAGAGGAGAAAAGGACTGCTAGGTCCTACAATGACATATCTGCTGTGTTTTCTCTTAATTTCAGGCTCCAGCTGTGATTCGAATCCTTCTGATGGCTTCATTATACATTCAGCACCAAGTAGCTGCCTTGGCTTTACAGGATTAGTGTCAATTTTTGGACTTGAAGAGGGTATTCTTTCTTTGGGGCTATGTTCTTACTGCTGTTACCTGGGCATTAGCATGCTGAAAACGTCTATGATGAACATAATGATGCATTGTGTGTTTTCATTCAATTTCTTGTTGGTGCTGACTGTGGCAAGTCCAATTGGGTTGCCTTTTAAAGTTTTAAAACTTTCGGTCTTGTTTCATCTTACATATGTCTTCAAAATGAAATTGACCAGAACTAGCAGCAAATACATTCAGATCAATGATGTGACTCTCTGCTTTTTGAGGTTTCAGGAACTTCATCTACACAGAATAGAGTTGTCCCATCTTCATCTGTGTCTCCTTCACTTTCTCCTCCATGATCACAATTCAAGACTTTTTAAAAATCGTTTTATTAGGGGCTCATACAACTTTTATCACAATCCACACATACATCAATTGTGTAAAGCACAATCCACACGTACATCAATTGTGTAAAGCACATTTGTACGTTCATTGCCCTCATCATTCTCAAAACATCAGCTCCTCATTTTGTCCCCCCTCCCTCCCTGCTCCCCCATCCCTCATGAACCCTTGATAATTTATAAATTATCATTTTGTCATATCTTACACTGTCCAATGTCTCCCTTAACCCACTTTTCTGTTGTCCATGCCCCAGGGAGGAGGTTATGTGTAGATCCTTGTAATCAGTTTCCCCTTTCCAACCCACCCTCTCTATATGCTCCCAGTATCGTCACTCGCACCACTGGACCTGAAGAGATCATTCGCCCTGGATTTCCTGTGTTTCCAGTTCCTATCTGTACCAGCGTACATCCTCTGGTCTAGCCAGACTTGCAAGGGAGAATTCGATCATGATAGTTGCATGGGAGGGGACGAAGCATGTAGGAACTAGAGGAAAGTTGTATTTTTCACCGTTGCTATATTGTGCCCTAACTGGCTCCTCTCCTCCCCGAGATCCCTCTGCAAGGGGATCTCCAGTAGCCTACAAATGGGTTTTGAATCTCCACTCCACACTACCCCCTCATTCACTATGGTAAGATTTTTTTTTTGATGATGTCTGATATCTCATCCCTTCACCACCTCATGATCACACAGGCTAGTGTGCTTCTTCCATGTGGACCTTGTTGTTTCTGAGCTAGGTGGCCTCTTGTTTACCTTCAAGCCTTTAAGACCCCAGACGCTATATCTTTTGATAGCTTGGCACCATCAGCTTTCTTCACCACATTTGCTTATGCATCCATTTGTCTTCGGTGATTGTACCAGGGAGGTGAGCACACAATGGTGTGATTTTTTGTTCTTCGATACCTGATAACTGATCCCTTCGGCACCTCATGATCACACAGGCTGGTGTACTTCTTCCATGTGGGTTTTGTTGCTTTTGAGCTAGATGACCTCTTGTTTACCTTCAAGCTTTTAAGACCCCATATGCTATATTTTTTGATAGCTGGGAACCATCAGCTTTCTTCACCACATTTGCTTATTCACCCACTTTGTCTTCAGCAGTTGTGTCAGGAAGGTGAGCATCAGAGAATGCCAATTTAATAGAAGAAAGTATTCTTGCATTGAGGGAGTACTTGAGTGGAGGCCCAATGTCCTTCTGCTACCTTAATAATAAGCCTATAAATATATGCACATCGATCTATTTCCCCATCATCATACATAAAATATTTGCATATGTACACGTCTTTAGCTCGATCTCTATAAATTCCCTTTGCCTCCCAGTTCTTTCCTCTATTTCCCTTGACTTTCCTCCTGTCCCACTAGCATGCTCAGTCCCCACCACAGTTTCAGCAATTCCTTTTTGTTACATTACCCTTGATCATGCCCTACCTGGCCTCTCACACCCTCCTGACCACCAATTTGGATCACTTGTTGTTCCCTTGTCCTTGGGTTTGTTAACACCACTTCCTTCCCACCCCCTTCCTCTCCTCTCCCATGTCCCCCCGGAACTGTCGGTCCCATTGTTTTCTCCTCCAGATTATTCATCCAGCCTATCTTATTGAGACAGACCTGCTGAGATAAAAACATGCACAAAAACAGAGCAAAGCCAAGCAATAATATACAACAAAAAGAAACCAATGACAAAAAACAAAACACAACAAGAAAGAAAAGCTTGTAGTCACTTCAAGGATCATTCGTTGGCCTTTAGGAGTGTTTCCAGTCCAGACTGTTGGGGCACCATGCCCTGGCTCCAAAGTCCACTTTCAGCATTCCCTGGGGACCTCACCGATCCATTCCCTAGCTGTTCTGTTGCACCCCATTAGTGTTGTGCCTCAGTGTGGCGGGATCAGATTGGGTGCAATTCCCACATTGTGTCTCCGGTTTTGTCCCCTGTAGGTCTAATATCTCGTTATTTTTAAAGCCTCCATTTCTCTGAGACTCTGATCTAGCCAGTGTCACTGAGTTTCTTCTGGATCATTGTGACCATATCGTACACAATCAAACCAGTCCATAGGGTTTCTGAGGCGATAAATCTTACGGAAACATGTTGCCTTTATTTTTCCCCACAGAGTGCCTGACTGGTTTATTGGTGGTTGTGAACCACAGACCTCTCTGTTAGCAGCCTAGCCTTTACCCCACTGAGTTCTCAGGGCTCCTTGTGAGTTAACAGTTTACAAATCAGGATCAGAAATGCTCAAGATAAAATCCTTTGGTTAAGATCTACTCTTCTCAGCTGTGCACAGCAAGCAGGCCTGTCTCTCTGGTCCTTGGCCTCTCAGCCATGTGGTTCATTAGCTTCTGCCCTGCTTGGACAATATCACAAAGATTTCTTTTAAGCTGTCAGTGAATATCTAAAAGGCAATCCACTCCACCAGAAGCCTCAACCTAAAAGATCTCTGCTCTAGTTCCAGGAGCGGCCTAATCCCAGCTCGGCAGACCAACTCTATTTCACAAGCAAGCACCCTGCCTGAGACGCTCAGCTTTCTGGCTCCATGGCCTGGACGCCCACTGCTCTGTCTCATCCTCGTGGTGCCTCAGCTGCCTCTGCTCCCTCCTGCTCTCTGGCGTCACAGCTCTCTGTTTCCTGGCTGTACGATGGTCAGTGTTAGGAGATTTTAAGGGTCTTTGCAAAGACCTTGCTCACTCCTGGCTCTCTCTCGATAGTAGAGATTTCCCAGTGGAATTATTTTTCCATGTGTCTTCATTTTGGCCTAGTCTTACCATGAATAGATGTGGTGATGATAATAACCATGAATTACAAGCCTGGGCCTGGAGACACAGTGAGGTATGCATTGAGCTGCTCACCCCCCACATCACATTTAGAGATCACGGGGTCCTCCTCGGGGAACGATACATGTGCAGTTCTGCCCTTTCCTACAGGGTCACTGTCAGTCAGAATAGACTCCAGGACAGTGGGTTTGGTTTCTTGGAGTCTCACAAGATTACTTGGATCAGGGCATATCTTCTCTGAAAGGCTTAATATTATTATCCCTATTTTATAGATTGGAATATGAAGATTAACTGACTTGTTCATGGTCATGCATACATGTGGCAGATGGGATTTTCTGTTAGGATTCTCAACCCCTGAGATATACCACTTTAACTTCACCTCTATTTAATATTCACTTAATTACCCTTCCCAGTGGATGCTTGTGAGACCCTCTGATCAATCCTTCCCTGTGAAGAAAATCCTGGAGATAGTGAAACATTTTCGTTCCTTGGTCTGGTTGAGATAGAGCTACCAAACCGAGACTCTCGCTACAGGGTGACTTCTTCTCAGGTCAAGAGAGTAAAGTGATGGGGTCAGCTGGGCAGTATGCAGAAGGGGGAGGGGGCACTGTATTGAGGATGGAAGGAGGCTCACAATGGAAAAGGCTGGGTGAGGAAGAATGAGGACCTGCTACAGAAAACTTGATATATTTTTAACAAGGGTATCCCGACATGAGAAAAATCTGGAAAGGTGTTTGATCAGCAGGATACTTCACGTGGAGTCCATGCAGTTTGGATGAACTAAACGGCAATGAGGTCATACATAAGTGGGTCAGCCCTGCTTGCAAATTGGTCGGCTAGGTCGGAGGTCAGAAGTTCAAAGTCTCCAGTCAGTCCATGGAAGACAAAAAGACAGGGTTTTCTACTCCTAAAGACGTACAGTCTCAGAAACTCACCAGGCACTGGTACTCTGCCAGAGAGTGTCACTGGGAGTTGGCAAGGACTCATTGGCAGTGTGTGGTTGTTTTTTGGTTTGGTGATCAAAATATATTTCCTATTGCTGGAAACTCCAAGGAAACAAACACATTTTCTAAAACAAATATAATTTGTCAAACACTATTTTTTTTAAATCATTTTATTGGGGGCTTGTAGAACTCTTATCACAATCCATCCTTCCATCCATTGTGTCAAACACATTTGTACATTTGTTGCCTTCATCATTCTCAAAACATTATCAAAGACTATTTTTTATAAGCTTACTTAACTAAGCATAAGGCACAGGCTGTAACTTGATGAAAACTTGGGAGGAAACACCTTAGTAAGATAATGTGGATTTCAAAAGACATACTGTCTTTTCCTTGCAAACACTACCAGAAGCAGTAAGTATGTGTATAAGAGGAGAAAAAAAAACACAGGCATATATTTAAAGTAGTGGAGTTTGCTTCTTATCCTCCACTCAACTTCACCTTGGCTGACAATCCATAATATATTAAGTTCCTTTAGCTAGCATTCATACGTACTTTGTAACTTCATTGGTGCTCCCTCACTAAAATAAGATCTGACGTAAACCATGTAGCAGCAATGGTTATTTAGCCTTGTTTTTGTCAACAAATACCATTTGACTTGGTTTTTCCTCTTCCATCACTAGCCCACGTGACTCTATTGCTGCTCAGTGCCCTTGCTCGAGCTCAGACTTACAGCAATCCTATTACAACAAAGGGAACATGGCTAGGTCCTATACCATCCTCACAATTGTTATCTGTCAGTCCATGGTTGCAGCCACTGTGTCAGTCCATCCCATGGAAAGTTGTCCTCTTTTTACATGGCCTCTACTTTAGTAACTACGATGTCCTTTTCCAGAGAGTGATCTCTCCTGAAAAGCATGTCCAAAGTATGCAAATCAGTCTCATCATTCTCGATTCTATGGAACACCTTACGCACAGTATCTCTGAGACAAATTTGTATGTTCTTCTGACAGTTCAAGTTTCTTTCATTCTTCTGTGGCAACACCACAATTCAAATGCATCAATTCTCCTTTGGTCTTTCTTATTCATGGTCCAGCTTTCATATGAGGCCATTGAGAACACATCATTTGGGTCAGGCACATAATTGTTCTCAGTGCTACAGCTTTGCTCTTTAACCCTTTAAATATAGCTTAGACAGCATGTTTTCCCATGGAGAGCCATCATTTGGTTTCTTGACGGCGACATGCATGAGCACTGCAGCTGTGATCAATCATCCCGGTACCCTGAGAAGGTTATTTTCAATCTGTCCACAAATACTGAAGTGGTGGTGCTGCGGTCTGTGTTTTGTTCTTTCGTGCCATCCTGGGCAGGAAAAGTGAATGGAGCAATGTTTACCCTTTGCTGTGCCGGGCGCTGTGTTCGGTGTGGCATAGTCAGGTGCTGTCTGTGTTAGGCGTGTGTAGTTAGAGTAGGGGACGAGTTTGAACAAGAGGCTGCAAGCATAACACTGTCCGATGGTTTGCAGAGGAAGTGTGAACCCCCACCCAGGAGCTCTGGGAGGTACCACTGGCGAGGGCAGTGAAGGAGCCGCGCTAGGGGAGAGATATGTGGGCCTGTAAGCAAGAAGTTAGTCCAGGGCTCCACTGAGACACAGTGATGCTGAATTAGCAGGATTTGGTGATCTTCTGGAAAGAGTGAGAGAAAAGAACTTTTCAGTGAATGAGAAGAGAGAAGGAGAAGTTGGATAAAACAGAGAGAGACAATGAGTGTAGGAGACAGAGTTCATGGTGACAGTGTACAGAGAAGCTACAGGCACATGCAGCTAGTGGTCACAAGGAATTCAGGAGTGCCATAACATGTATGTGTAAGGACCGCACAGGAGGATGTAATGAAGAATTGACTTTGAAGAGAACGTGTTTGTATTTTTCCTAAAACTAGTCGAGATTGCTCTTCTATTTAATAATTTCATATGGTGTGAACCAGGGCACAATATGCCCCTTGTAGATTCTGGCATCTTCTTTGGGAAATGCTAGAGAGAGGGCTTCACAGGAAGTCAGTGCAGCTGTGAGAAGCTGAAACCGCCACCACAATGTTTTGCAGAGGATGACGGAAGCAGGTGGGTCTCTGCAAGGCCAGAGCCAGAACTGAAAGTGAACTGGAAAACAAGGAGCCTTCAAATGAACAAAAACAACGCATTTCTATGGAATTGGGATATATGTAACACTATGGAAATAAAAAGATATTTTCACTCCTATTAAGAGGCAGCTGATTTAGTTCATGAAATAAATGCTAAGGAGGACAACAATTTATGGTGCTTGGGTACAAAATGAACACACTATTCTATTAACCTCAAGACGTCTAATCCTATGGAAGGGGAAAGGCTGATAAATCCAAAAGAGCAGAAAGCACACGTGGCTGGGAAGAGGACAGAGATTTCCTTGTTTCACACACACACACACACGATTCCTGTGAAAAATGAGCTCTTCACATGATGGAATCTATAAGGATTTTCCTCAAGATAGTCTTGGTGTCCTTCGCAACTTCCTCAAGGAAATAGCTGTGCTTCATCCGTCTGATGTAGTTGGCAACAGGACTACCTAGGAGGGGTATATAGCTAAAAATAGTAGATAAGTAAGAAGTTGTATTAAAATTCATACAATAAATCAGCCAGTCCACATTGCTGAGAGTCTGCAGGTCCTGGGATTTCATGTTTGCTGTGTAATGCTGGACATTAGACTGAAATGTCTGTGCCACATGATGGAGAGATTCATCATCCACACCAAAGAGCAATTTGTACACTTTCAGACACGCTTCGGAATTGTCGGGATCCTCAATGCCATCAATGTCCTGGAAAGACAGTGTGTCGACCTTCTTCTGCAGCAAAGCCTTCTTGTCATTAATGATTGCCTGACAGTTGTCCCACAGTTTCTTGAAGTCATCCTGGTACCTGATGAGGAGGAGGTCCTTTTTCAAGGTTTGCTTGAGTTCTGGGAAGTCATGCAGTGACGGGTCAAAGCTGGAGACCAGGAAGATGGGGGGCTCATGCACCTGCTCCTTCCAGAGAGCTTCAAGGATATACTCTCGGATCATCTTCACGACCTCCTCCTTGCTGAGTACATCTTTGCTAAGGGCCATGTCCAGTTTGTTCCAGACAATGTATAACTTCTTTCCTAACTCCTGGATGGTTTTGGCAAGCACCACATGATTCATGCTGAACTGCTCAGACGCAATGATAACAACGAAGTCATATTGGCTGAAATGCATTTCCTCCATGTAGCTCTCCAGGCTCTTTGAAGAATTACCCATGCCAGGCAGATCCCACAGCATGACATTCGGAAAACAGGAGGATGAATAGGAAGCACGTGTGAAGGTGGTTCTCACTACCCCGGTTGGAGCCGAGGTCTCCTCCTCATGCCCAACATTGCGGAGTGCATTGATGAAGGTAGACAGGCCGTTGCCGGAGGCACCCGTCACAGCAATGTTCAATGTGTCGTTATTGGTCACAGTCTTCCAAGTCTTCTTGGCTTTAGCAATCACATTCAGGAGATTACCATCCATCAAGTCCTTCTCAATACTTGTCTCCCCTGTCTCCAGTAACCCAGAGGATGCAGAGGACAGGTCCTGAGGGGACAGTGGGCACTCTGCCATGTTGGTGACCAGTGGTGGGACCTGTAGAAGGCAGAAGAGCAAGGACGTCAGGAGGCTGGGTGAGCAGGGCAGTGCAGGACTCACTGAGCATTTCAAGCCCCGAGATTGGATGCACACGCAAGGTGACCCGCAGGGGCATTTGAGGCATTGGGAGCATGGATAGAGGTCACATTCACGTCCTGGGGATGGGAAGGGGGCCTTGAGGAAAGCTCTGCTGCTCAGTTGCCAGCAATTGTAGCCCAAAGCAGGACTGTGGACACAGCAGGGCTTAAGCAGCAGAACTTCAAGTGAGTCATTGAGTTCTGAAGGCGGTAAGGGAACCTCCCTAAGAATTCTTCTGCATGATCCGAATGGCCCCATTCGTGTATTCATCCATCTACATATCTATCTACTTAACACTTTTGTGGACATACATTCACATCTCATACAATTCAATATTGAAGTATTTAAAGAGAGTTGTGTATTCATCACACCAATCAATCTCAGAACATTTTCTTCATTCTTGTAGTCATTATCATTAGCTAACCACCCCCTCCCCCGTCTTCCTATCATAGCCCTAAGAAACTATTGACCTAATTGACGTCACTATAGATTTACCTATCCTGCATGTCATATAAAGAAAATCATTTAAGAAAAAAAGCAAGAAATAGGAACAAAAACTGCAAGTTCAACAGACTAAAAGCCAAAAGATCCTCTATTAAAATGGCCACAAAGAAAACACAGTTACAGAGTTTTTTTAAGGAAGGTCAAGGTTACAATTCAGCATCAGAAATGCTCAGAATTTGCCAGTCAGGAGTGCCTCTTCTTAGCTGTGCCCACAGGAATGCCTCTTTCTGGTCTTCAACCTCGGAGCTGGACAGTGTTACAACCCCCTTCTAGCACTGCTGGTAAATGCCCCAAAGGGCATGCCACCCCACCATCAGCCTGTAGCTTCACCAGTTAAGTGTTGGAAGCACCCACTTGAAAAGTCATCCTCCTTCCCTAACGCACTCAGCTTCACTTTCCCCACGGGCCAGGAAGCCCCTCTTTTAAGCTCTTGGCATCACTGTTGGTGCTGCTGCCTCTGCTGTTGCCACTTTTCTGCCACTTCTCTGATGCCACAGCCCTCTGACTCCTGGATTGAAGAGGTTCGACTTAGGAATCTTGAGATCCATCTTCACTTCTGGCTTTTCATGTTTGATAGTAGTCAGACTCCTCCATCCCTCCTTCTGAGATGGCTCACTTGAACCCACTGGCATAAAAAAAGCCAGAGTTTTAAACATCCTATTTGCATGGTCAATACCCCAGCGATCTAGAATAACCATATAAGGAAATCACTATGCCACAGTCTGAATATCTGCCTCCCCCTCTCTCCACCAATGGCATTCTTCCCTCCTTCCCCTCCATGCAGCAGCAGGCAGTTTGATGGGGTGGCTGCTCTAGTGGGAGTTGCCAGCTGGGGCTGCACTCTCAGACAGGGGAGTCCTCTTTAGCTTGGGGGTAGGTTGGGGGGGGGTTAGTTTTGTTAGTTTACTGTCTGCACACTGAGGGGTACTCTTCTGGAGCCCATGATTAACTAGTGCCTTGAGAGAGATTTCCTTGTATTCCAAAGAAGAAACAAGGAGCAGAAGTAGAAAATCCCTGATTGTTGCTCAGGAATTCCTGTTAGCATATAACAAAGTTTGCCTCAAACTGTTTTTATGCTTTTCTAAGGTTTCAGTTTTTTGTAAAAAAAGAATATTAGTCTGTGTCTTGATACATTTCACCAGAGAAAACTCTAGGACCTTCAGTCCACCAGCAGGGTCCAGCTTGTTGCTGGGAAGACCACTGTGGCTGCTGTGGTCTGTGCTCGTCTGTCAGGACAAGGTCAGACCACCCCCAAATGTACCACCTTGTAACCCAAGATTCCTAAAGGATTCATTAAGCATATTTTAGAAAAGCAGCCTTTCGAATGAATAATTGCATCTGTCAAAAGCTTAAACTAAACTAAATAAGAAGTAATTTCTTGGTGAAAAAGGAAGGAGAAGAATTTGATTTTCCGAGTTGCATCATAATATTCAAATGACCCGGCATCAAAGAACAAGAAATCTCATCACTGTGAACAAGGGAGAGTGCAGAGTGTGGACCCATCTGTAGGCAACTGGACACCCTCTTACTGAAGGATCTGGGGAGGAGATGAGTCAATCAGGGTACAGGGAATCAACGATGAAACATACAAGTATCCTCTAGTTCGTAAATACTGCATCCCCCACTGTCATGATCCCAATTCTACTTTAAAAATCCGGCTAGACCAGAGTATGTACACTGGTACAGATAGGACCTGGAAACACAGGGAATGCATCCCTTCAAGACCAGTGGTGAGAGTGGTGAAACCTGGAGGGTGGAGGGATGGTGGGGTGGAAAGGGGGAACCGATTACAAGGATCTACATGTAACCTCGTCCCTGAGAGACAACTGAAAGTGGGTGACGTGAGACATCAGATAGCGTAAGATATGACAAAATAACAATTTATAAATTATCAAGACTTCATGGGGAGGGGGGACCAGAGAGGGAGGGGGGAAAATGAGGATCCGTTATCAAGGGCTCAAGTAGAAAGAAAATGTTTTGAGAATGTTGTTGGCAACAAATGTACAAATGTGCTTGACACAATGGATGGATGGATGGATTGTGATAAGAATTGTATGAGCCCACAATAAAACAATTAAAAATAATAAAAATAATGAAATGTAAAATATTGAAAATGCTAAAAGGCAAATGTAATTTACAAGGCAGAGAAACTCCGAGCACTAGGGTTAATTTTCACATTCTGTATTTGTTCTGTATATGAAAGTGACCTTTCCATTTTGAAAAAAAATTCAAACGCCCCATTTTCAGCCACAACAACAACAACAAAAAAATCAAGACCTACAAAGGCAGGAACGGACAGCTTCATCAAATGAATAATACAAAGAAACAAAACACTGAACTCATGCATAAAAGATCAGATAATGAACATATTAGAAGACTTTAGAACAGCAATCTAAATATATTTATAGAAACAAAGAAACATATGGACAATGACATAAAGGAAAGAAGAAAACTGAGGAACAATGAGAATTTCTAAAAGAAAGAACCCACCACTCACTACCACTGAATTGACTCTGATTCGACCATGACCCTGGATTGCACTTTGGGCTGATAATCATCAGGTCAGCAGCTTGAAACCACCAGCTGTTTGCGGGTAGAAGGGTGAGTTTTCTAGTCCCGTAAGGAGTTAAACCCACAAGACTCGATGAGAACTAGAACGCGATTGAAGTTACTGAGACTAAATAGCAACATCCTTCTGGCCTTCTCTGCTTTCAGCCAAGGCCCGTCTGAATCCAACAATGGGAGCTCTTGTTCCATGTACTCTTCTACCGCCATTCATGAGGGTTACAGTATTTGACAAGGTTTTATCGCATCCAAACAGTTTTCAGTGATTTATTCCTCTGAAGCAGACAGCCCATTCCTTCTTTCTACTCTGTTCTTACTCAGGAAGCTCTGCTGAAACCTATTCATTTTGGGTGACACTGCCAGCATTTGAAATACAAGTGACATAGCTTCCAGAATGAGGCTTATTTGTGTTTTATTGATCATCAAAAGGCATTTGACTCTGTGGACTATGACAAATGATGAAGACCCTTGAGAAGAATGGGAATTCAAAAACACTTCATTGTGCTCATGCAGAAACTGTACATGGCTCAAGAGGCAGTTGTGCAAATAGAACACGAGAATACTACATGATTTAAAATCAAGAAAGTTGTGTGTAAGGGTTGTGTCTTCTAACCATGAGTATTCAGTCATTATGCTGAGCAAATACTCAGAGAAGTTGGAGAACATGAAGAAGAATGCAGCATCAGGATCAAAGAAAAGCTCATTAACAGCCTGTAATATGTAAATAATATTACACTTGCTGAAAGTGAGGAAGACTTGAGACACTGCTTAAGCATTGCTGATGAAGATTACTGCAGCCTTCAGTCGGGAGTACAACTCCATGCACAGAAAGCTAAAATCCTTACAACTGGACCAATAGATCATTTCAAATGATCAATGATAAAAGATTGAAGTTGCCAAAGACTTCATTTTGGTTGGATCCACAATCAATGCTTGTGGTAGCAGTAGCCAAGAGATCAAATGAAATGAATTGGGTGAATCTGTTGCACAAGAACACTTAAAAATATTGAAAAGCAAAGATGCTCTTCTGAAGTTTAAGGTTCGCTTGACTCAGGTAATAGTATTTGCATTCGCCTCATATGCATGCATGTGAGTGTTCTCCATTGAATAGAGAAGACCAAAGAAGAATGTATGCATTTGATTTATAGTGCTGGCAAAGAATATTGGAAATGCCATGGACTGGCAAAAGAAGGAATAAATCTGTTTTGGTAAAAGTACAGTGAGCATGCTCCTTGGAAGCAAGGATGTAAGACTTTGTCTCACAGTCTCTGGACAGGTTATAGGGAAAGACTAGTCTCTAGAAAAGGACATCATACTTGGTAAAGTAGAAGGGTAGCAAAAAAGAGGAAGACCTTCTACAAGATGGATTGACACAGTGGCTGCAATACTGGTCTCAACACTGAGAACAATTGTGACGATGGAACGGGCATTGTTTGATTCTGTTGTGCATAGGCTTTTGATGGGTCAGAACTGACTAAAATGTGCCTAACAACAACGATGAAAAGCAATGTGACGCTCAGTTTGAGGTTTATCTCCAAGATTTGCTGAAGATGAAGCAGAGTCTCTTCAACCTCCATGATTCTCCTCCATGAGTGCCATTGCTTCCTCTCACCAACTGGCCATTCTCTGAAGACACTTGACCACTAAACCGGGAAGATCTTTGACCATGAGGTGGATATTATACTGATCGTTGCCAAAGAAGATTGCAATTTCTAGAAATGAATTACAGAAGGTTAAGATCAAGCTCACCTTTCCTCTGAGAGCCTAGAGAAGGCCCTCCTGTATGAGGTTTCTTTGTCTCTCTTTCTCTCTGTCATCCCTCCCTCCATCCATCCAACCATGCATTCATCCATCACCTCTCTTCACAAAGGAAGAGGGCCTGTGTGGAGAGGAGGGTGGGAAGTGAAAGTGGATGTTTGAACCCTCATCCCCATATCCCCGTATATATGATGGCAGTGGATAATAGAACCAAAGCGTGACAAAGACACACATACAAAAAGATCAAGCTCATGGGTGAACTGGTTAGCCATGCGTCCAGATATGCCAGTTCCCGACAGACGATGAAATGATTTCAAAAATCAATTCTTCAATGAATGTACATTTGCATTTTGCTGTTGTGGGAGGTATGGCAATAAGATGGTGAAAGCTCGTGAGTACCCTTGGGGTATTGTACAAATGGAAAATGAGAACCACCATGACTTTATAATGCTCCAGGAGATGCTCATTTGTACACGCATGGCAGTTCTGTGAGAACAGACACACACCTGGCACTATGAACTTTACTGACATTTCAAGTTGGAGGACCTGGGCTTTAAAGACCTGGCACCTGGGATCAAGCCTGTCAGTGTTCAAGAGACCCACGAACCCCAAACACATGACGTCTATGGTGAGTGTCAGAGGAAAGGTGAGCTCGAGCGATGTCTGTGCAGCGAGCAGAGGAGGAAGAAGCCGTATGGAGAGAGAGCATCGGGCTGATTCGAACACCTGAAAAGCGTTCAGAGAAGGAAACAGGAAGCAAAGAGAAGAGTGGAAGAAGAAATAACTGCTTTTTCTCAAAAGAAAGCCACCTCTTTTTGTCACAACTGGGAGCAGGAAAGACACTGATAAAAACGTAATTCAAAGGTACAAAAATTTTATTACATGTTTGAGAGGTCCAATTTTATATGACAGTCATTCTAGGAGCTGGATATCATGGAAGACTATTACAAGAAAAAGTTATTTAAACACTTATCAAGGGGAGCTGATATCAAAGACTTCTAGAAGGAAGAAAAGGTTTTGAAACTGATTATGGCATCAATTGTACAATACTGCTTGTGGTGATTGAACTATGGAATGTTATGATATCTGTAAGAGCTAACAATAAAATGACCTTTTCTTAAAAGTCAGAAGTACACACTGGTTTTCCTTGCTGTTTTTCTTTTCTGTGTTCCTTACTGTTTCTCCCTCTGGTGAATGGGCATGATAACCACCACATATCAAATATTTTCAAATACAAGGTCAATACATCAGCCAGTGTGGATGGTAAAAATTAGATCACTACTGTTAGACATATGTAAGTTACTGGTAGAGATGATCCTAGATGGTTTCTCCCTGATGCCAACTTGCTGTGAGGCTGCAGGGCATGCTCCCAGAGAAAAGAGTTTCAGTGTCATTTGAAATAGAGACCATCAGAGTATGCCCACCTGATGGCATCTGTCTCCCAAGACAACCTGTTATCTTTTTTATGTGCTAAACATACAGTTTTTGATATATATTTTAAAATATACTACATGTTTGAAACTAACTCAAAAAGTTTTATAGACATTCTTGTTTTTCTATGATGATCTAGTTGATCATGTCCTAAGCTTTTGGATCAAATTATATAATATGATTTCCTTCCAGCCTTTAATGTGACTTATAGTGATTGGTTTATTGAAACAAAAATATGCTTAAAGGTAAAAATATCCAGCGATCAGAACTTTGTTTAGAAAAACCAGTTAGAATAACTTTTCTTCCAGTACAAATACCTTTTGAATCTGGGGGTGTCATGGATGTATTTTATAGTCATTGTTTAAAACTCTGTTCTAGGGAAAATAGGTGGAAGCATTCTGTTATAAACATTTTTTAAAGCGATTATGAACATCCAAATATTATAAGTTTGAAAATGCTGGTGATTCACATCTAAGAGCTCTTTCCGCTCAGAGTGCCTTAGTATTCTCAGACCAAGGCAATGGTTTCTGTCCTTTAGAATACAGTCTCTCTCTCTCTCTCACTAGGTCTATACACTTAACAATGCACAAAAGTGTATATATTTATACACTTAACAATGACATCATTTCTCATTCTTGTGCTTGAATACTTATATATAAAACTGACATTTTCTCTTGAAAAGTAAAATCTGCCTCCATATTGAAAAAATACACGAGCAGCATGAGAAAATTCAGAGAAAACTCGAATCTAACTGCGGGACAAAAACCAGCAGTCACAAAAGCAAAGAGGAAGAACTCATTGAGCATATCTCACCCCGAAAGAACTCCAGCAAACAAATCCAGTCTCGAGTTGCATTACTGAAAGATTCTCTGGACAAAATGTTGAATGATTCAGGAAGCCTCCAAAGAAGATGGAAAGATAACAAAGTCACTGTACCAAAAAGACTATGCAGCATTCAACCATTTCAGGAGGTTGCATATTAGCAAGAGACAATGGTGCTGAAAGAAGTTGTTCAAGTTCCACTGAAAGCATTTACCAAAAAAGAATGCTTCAGGGATTGATGGAATATCAATGGAAATGTTTCCACAAACTGATGAAGCACTGGAAGCACCCATGTATTTATGCTGGGACATTTCAAAGAGAGCTACTTGGCCAACGAACTAGAAAAGATCCATAATTGTGTCCATTCCAGAGAAAGGTGACTCATAGAAATGCTCACGCTACAGAACAATACCACTAATATCACAATGCAAGTAAAATTTTGCTGAACATCATCCAACACGGTTACAGCTGTACATTAACAGGAAACTGCCAGCGATTGAGGCCAGATTCAGAAGAGGACATGGGACAATAGATATTATTGGAGACGTCAGTTGGATTTTGGCTCAAGGCAGGGAATACAAGAAAGATTTTTTTTGTGTTTCATTGACTGTACCAAGGTATTCAACTGTGTGGATTAAAACAAACTCTATAGAAGTTTGTGGAGAACAGGAATTCCAGAACACTGCATATTGCTCATTCAGAACTTGTGCATGGATCAAGAAAGAGTTGAACAAACAGAACAAAGAAATACTGCATGGTTTAAAATCAGGTAAAGTGTGTGTCGGGGTTGTATCCTCTCACCATACCTATTCAAACTTTAGGCTGAGCAAATAACCAAGGAAGTTGGATAATAAAAAGGAGAATACAGCATCATCAGTCAGTCTAAGACATGAAAAGATAGATCTATGTACATATATTTATATGTTAAGTATCAATTGGGCCTTTGTTGATGTACTCCCTCAATGCAAGAACACTTTGTTCTAATAACCTGGCATTGCATGAGGCTCATCTTCCCGACATGATTGCTGAACACAAAGCAGGGGCATAAGCAAATGTGGAAAAGAAAGCTGATGGTGCCTGGCTTTCAAAAGATATAGTGTCTGAGGTCTGAAAGGATTGAGACAAACAAGCAGCCGTCTAGCTGAGAAGCAACAACGTCCACATCGAAGAAACACACCAGTCTGTGTGACCATGAGAGGTCAATGGGATCAAGTATCAGGCACCAAAAACCCAGAACAAAAAATCATATCAATGTGATGAGGGGTAGTGCAAAGTGCAAACCCAAAGTCCATCTGTAAACAATTGGACATCCCCTTACAGAAGGGTCACAAGGAAGAGAGGAGCCAGTCAGGCTCAGTATAGCGCCATTGAAACATACAACTTTCCTCTAGTTCTTTAATGCTTCCTCCCCCACACTATCATGACCCCAATTCTACCTTACAAATCCAACTAGACCAGAGCATGTATACGGGTACAGAGAAGAGCTGGAAACACAGGGAATCCAGGACAGATAAACCCCTCAGCACCAATAAAGAGAGTAGTGATATCAGGAGGGTAAGGGTAAGGTGGGGGGAGATAGAGGGAACCAATCACAATGATCTACATATAACCACTTCCCTGGGAGATGGACAACAGAAAAGTGGGTGAAGGGAGACATCATTCAGTGTAATACATGAAAAAAAAATGTATACATTATCAAGGGTCCATGTCAGAGAGAGGATGGGGAAGGAAGGGGGTAAAAAAAGGAGGAGCTGATCCCAAGGGCTCAAGTAGAAAGAAAATGTTTTGAGAATGATGGTAACAAATGTATAAATGTGCTTGATACAATGGATGGATGGATGTATTGTGATAAGCTCTGTATGAGCACCCAATAAAATGATTTAAGAAAAATTAAATAAAGCCTGAGAGCTGTCCCATTACAAAAAAGACATGAAACATTATGATAATTTATAAATTATCAAGGGCTCATGCAAGAATGAGGGTGGGGTAAAATGAGGAGCTGATACCAAGGGCTCAAGTAGAAAGAAAATGTTTTGAAAATGATGATGGCAACATATGTGCAAATGTGCTTGACACAATGGATGGATGTATGGATTATAATAAGAGCTGTATGAGACCCCAATAAAGTGATTGAAAACAAAAAAGAATACAACATCAAGATCAAAGGAAGAATAATTAATAATCTTCACTATGCAGAGGAGCCAAACTTACTTGCTGAAAGTGAGAAGGACTTGAAACACGTGCAGATGAAGATGAAGGACGGTAGACTTCAGTGCGGATTACAACTCAGTGTGCAGAAAACCCAGATCCTCGCAACTGGATCGATAGGCAACCTCTTAAACGGATTGTGGTTTTGATTGCACAACTCTTCCTGATGTGCCTGATCTATTGAATTGTATGATGTGTGCATTATCTGCCCCCAAAATGTCAAAAATAAAATCTTGTGCCTATACTGGATTATCTCATCCAACCACCCCTGAACGCTGTTAGATAAGTGATACTATTCTGACAAATTGTGAAGAAACAATCTCTCAGACAAGAAAGAAACTAGGCCTCAATGAGACAGCTACTGAAAGAGGGATCTTGTTGTTGAACCCTGGAGTGTGGTTCAGTTTCTCTCCCCGTGGAATGTACAGCTCTGTAGGATGACTCTTGCTGCTTCCTCCCCTAGTTCGGAGGAGCATGGGAACCACTGCTCTCTGTGACCTACCACTCGCACCCTGTATGAGAGGAACAGAATGGCAAGTCTAAGATGCATCACCACAAAAGGGGCCCACTTCTCAGAGCCTATTGTAGGAACTTCACATTTCGTAACTTAGGGAGGCCCCTTATGAATTAGGGATGGTGAGAAATGCCCAGGGTTCAGAGTGAGGGAAGAGACAGAACACCACCATCACAGCTACCTCTGCCTGGGGACCAGAGATCCCTGAAACCTACACTGTCAGGCAGTCTATGCAGGCATCCTGAGAAAGACTCATGGGTCCACGAGACCATGGGAAAGTTGCCCCACCTGAAGAAAGTGAGGGTTTTACTGAGCGAGGTTGGGATGTGTGGTGGGCAGCACCTGAAGGAGCATTATGAGTTGGATGTAAGGAGATGCAGCCCTAGGCTGGGTCCAGGCAGGGAAGACCTTCTGTAATATGTGGACCATGTGGGGACAGCTCTGCAGTGTCAGAGTTCTTGTTGTTAAGTGCAATTCTATTTATCTTTACTTCTTACTGATGGTTTACATTCTGTGTTTTCCATGTTTGTAAGTGTTGCACAGTTCATTCACGAGGGACATATTGGAAGGTGTGCATGGGGTAGGCTGAGTTGACAAAGTAAAACATAAAGCATGTTCAGTCTTTTCAAATTTCCTAAGACAGCCAGCCCCTCCTGTGTCCTGGTGCCCACAGGGTTCTAGAAGGTCTGTCTTGTCTCTTCCCAAGATATAGCTGGGTTTTTGGTAAATGCCTGAGGGATACATGGGCCCTCGGAGGCCTCTCAGCTGTCTGGGCTCAGGGAGCCAGTGTCTTGGCTCAACATTCAGTTTCAGACAGAGGATATTTTCCTAACATCTATGCAAATGACAGATGTGTTCCATTGAAGGTTCTCCTTGCATTGTGACAATAACAGGCTTAAGTTTCTCGTCACTGAGTCTCAGGGACCATACTAGCCAATAAGAAGGGTAGATGGGCAGCCACTCCTGAATAAGTCTCTGTGTTAGTTACATAATCTGGTGTCAATTTGAGAGGATTAGGAGTGAAAGGGTGGAGTCGGGCCTGTCAACCAAGATATAACCAATGAGGCTTCTGTGTGGGCATGGCCTTCCTCTCAGAATTCTGGGAAATTTGTTTTTTCCTCCTTGGAGGCGGCAGACACTTGCCTCTCTCTGTGAGTCTTCCCTGAGGAGAAGCCACAGCCCTGGAAACTGGAGATGCTTACAACGCCAATGGATCCAAATGCTATCTACCCACTGGCCTGTGATCTGCCTGCACTCGGTGTCCTTACATGTGTTTCGCGAGTCTGAAGAGGATTTTATAGATTGGTATCAGACATATGGGCTAATATCAGACTTATGGGCTTGGACTGGACTGGGTTGGGATGCTTCCTTAATGTACAATTACCCTTGATATAAAACTTTCTCTTACACACATATGAGTTTCTATGGACTTGTTTCTCTAGTCTACCCAGACAACCACACTCTCTCTGTTACTTAAATTTGAACACAACCCACCTCATTCATGAATTACTTCATTTGGTGTAAGATGTTTGGCAGCATATTAATACATATGCAGGTCTTGGCATGTGCAATAAACAATTCCTCTAAACTGTCTCTGTGCCGCTAAGTGCCCAGCAACTACATAACACTCTTTTTTTTTTCAATAACAAAGCACAATACACCATTTGTTTCTCCTTATCTAATGAAGTGGCAGAAAATTGACTTTGCCTTTTCACCCTCGTATCCTGATAAGCAAACAGTTGCCCATCCAATCCACTGGGTAGGGGACTAACTGCTTCCTGACAGGTGCACAAGGTTTCATAAAGCCTCTACCTTTCTAGACTTGTGTGTGTGTGTGTGTGTGTGGGTGGGTGGGGGGGGGGTGGGCCCTGTCCAAGCCAGGGCCTCTATACCTGTCAGCATCCCTGAAAGCTAGGTCAGAGGTTCTCAACTTGTGGGTGGTGATGCTTTTGGGGGTTGAATTATACTTTCACAGAAGTCGTCCAATTCATAACAATAGAAAAATTACAGTGATGAAGTAGCAACAAAAATAATTTTATGGTTGGGGGTGTGACCACAACATGTGGAACTGTATGAAAGGGTTGCAGCATGAGGAAGGTTGAGAGCCACTGAGCTAGGGGTAAAATCTGTGTTTATATTTGCAGAGGACTCCCACCTTAAGGAAGGGGCACAGCAGAGAGGGTCAGTCACATTTGGAAAGGAGATTCAGACTGTGAGCAGCATCCTCCAAAAAGTTCCAACATTTCACATAGAAATCAAGCACACGTTCACACATGCATTCATTCACGTACTTGCACACGTCTGAAAATAAGGCATCATCAAGCTTGTGCCTTCTCTCCACTCTGATAGCTTCTATGCATTAGTGAATTTATGTTTAAATGCTACTTATAACCCACTAAGGAGTCTTTATGACCTAAGCCCTGCAGAAAGGAAAAAAGAGAGTGCACGTATTAGTAAATTCCTGTGCGGCCTTCTACATGGCAGTTAAAGAAAAACCCAACCATCCTGTATCCAAAAAAGGGTGCTTGGAGACGTGAGCCCAGGTCCCCAAGGAGCTGTGAGGGCTGAGTATCAGAGACATTCAGAGCCAAGAAGGCAGTGTGGACTGGAACCCCTGAAAATTCTATGCTAAGAAAAGCGTGAGGGAGACTCCCTGTGCTGACTTACTCCAGAAAAACAGGGTCCCATTTCCACAGGAGTGGGAAAGGTGCGGGGAAGAAAATGTTCTAGACAGAAGATGGAAAAGCCCCTGTGGCCCTCACACATTTCAGCTATAAAGGAAAGATCAAGAGCTGTGCAGAAAGACAGGTTCCTCCAATTCAGATGCACATTTGGGCTGAGAAAGAACAAGGGGCTGGTGGCACGAAGGTGAAGCGCTTGTCTGCTGAGCAAAGTGTGGTTGCGTGCACCTGGCAATCCATTGCCATGAGTCTTATGCACTAGGAACCCCCGTGGGGCAGCTCAGCTCTGTCACCTTGGGTAGTTAGGAGTCAAAGGCACAAGCAAACATGGAGTTGGATCCCTCTCACCTTAACTCCTCCCCTGGTCCTTATTCCATGAGCGGTCCAGCCTGGGACTGAGCAAAAAAGGCCCAAGCCATCCCAGCCATTGTAAGGTCTGTCTCCGGGTTGAGACCCAGAGCTGTGGCTCAGGGTCACATTAGCAAGGTGATTCGACAAGTTCCCGGTTTAGGATCACGCTTACCAGCTTCCGGAAGCAGATGCAGGACTTTGGTCACGTTACAGGGACGTTCTGCGTGGTCACCTCTTCAGACAGAGATCACCTCTGCTGGGAGAGATTCACCATCTGGCAGCTTTGTGAGCTCCAAGCCAGGCCCGCTTGTTCAGGCAGGTCAGGAGTGAAGTGTGCAGCCGGGGGTCCTGGTAGGAAGATCAGAGCGGGAAGACGACCTGGAACGCCTGAATTCTTTCTCCTGCCTGGTCTGAAAGAGTCCAGGAGGGCCCTCCCCCTCCTTCACCACCCCTACAGGAAGCATGCATGTGTGCATACAAGTTTCACTTTCTATTCCTGTAAATCACACTAGTTCACCAAGAGCCGGTCACACTGCCAGCAGTCGCCTTTCTGCCTCCACGTGCAGCCCGAGATGTTGGCAAGCAGTCCTGTGGAAAGTCCTTGTCCAATCTGCTCAAAGCCAAGCGTGCAGATGAAAGCAGACTCTCAACGAGCATCCCTATTAGTGGTGCCAGATTTCCCTTAGCGTCAGTGTTTTCCCACAGGGATAGCAGCCCCTCTGACCTGTTCGCATCCTCTGCTCTCTACTGCTTGGCAGCATTGACCCTTCTGGTGCCCTAGCTTCCACCAATGTCAGCACACACACACACACACACACACACACACACACACACACACCCCACCCCATGGAATCCCTGATTCAGAGTGCGCTTTACTTCTTCACTCCCTTATCCCTCTTGTCTTTCACCACATCTGCCTGCAAAGCCTTTCCTGCATAGAGGCAATAGCCCCTGCCCAGGCCTGCTTCTTGGCAGCTGAGTTCTGCAGAGTTGAGCTGTTACCTGGCAGAGGCTCAGCGTTTCAAGCCTCCTCTCTTCTGGAAGGGGAATACTGTGGAAAAGAAATCCAAAGGGCCCTTAGCTCCTCTAAAAGGCCTGCCAACCCAAAGCCAGACCTTATTCTCCGCTAATGGCAGGCCGCCCCCTGGAGGCTGACTTTCTAGGGGGGTGGGGGGTCTGCTACTGGCTGGTCCTCTGAAGAGTACCTCCTCTTTTCAGGTGTGCATCCCAGCTCCCCAGGACCCCACCCCAGCACCTCAGCACTCCACAGTGCATGTGTGTTCCTGTCTCAGATCCCAAACTCCCAAACGCATTCAGTTGTTGTGGGACTTGTACAAACATCCTGTCTTTCTTCCCTTGGCCATTTTATTATCTGCAAAGTCTCCACGTCTCTTGCATTGATAAGGAAATGTGTTACTCTGCTCTTCACTTTCCTTAATGAGCCCTGGTAGCATAGTGGTTACTAAATGGGCTATGATCCGCAAGGTCAGCAGTTTGAATCCACCACCTTCTCTGTGGAGAAAGATGGGGCTTTCTACTCCCATAGAGTTACAGTTTCAGAAACCCACAGAGGCAGTTCTACTTTGTCCCCATGAGTCAGCATCTAATTGATGGTAGTGAGTTCAGTAGTTGGGGTGGGAGGATGTTCCTGATTGGACACTATCAACCTAGTTTCTATCCAGCCCTTGGTGACCCAGGTCCTGTGTTTTAGACTACTGGAATTTTAGGCTCTGTTCTTTGGAGGTGCACAGCATTGTTCATAGTCCAAACAAGAAGGGTTCCATGTGGAAACCCTACCAAGAGAACTAGGCTTTGCCTCAGACTCACCTGTAGCCCTTGCACTTAAAGGTGGAACACCTTAGTGTGAGAAGAAGCCAAAGACTTCTATCACTACGCGATATAGGACATTAGGTCGGGTTCAGAGCTCTTGCGTTGAGTATCAATGAAGGGTGGCCCACGACTGCCATATACTTATTATCTTAATCCCCTCCTTGCTTCATCTGGTAGGCATGGTTCTACTTTTTTTCAATGAGTGTTATTGAAAGATTTTCCCCATTACCAGCTCCCCTTGCTTGAGTAAAGAGAGTGCAGTCACTTACAATGGCTCATAGCAGCCCCATGCTTGTATGAATCCTTTTCTCAACAGTGTTTTGAATTATATACCATTGGCTAAATTAATGACACCATCAATAAAATGATCTTATGCCCCAGGAGGATGAATACTTTTGTTCTCTATCATAAAATGATAATGGTATCTCTAAGGTGAACCAGAGTGATCTATAAACCATAGATATACAAATGGATTTTGGGCTCACATCTAATTCTAGCCCCAATCTAAGAACAATTGGTTCTTACAATGTGGTCCTGTTTGATGCTCAGCCTCATGAACAGATCACTGAAAATATGGGTGCTAGAGCAAACTGTGGTGGGAAAAACTAGATGGTGCCCGGCTCGCAGAAAGAATAGTGTATGAGTTCTTCAAGGCTTGAGTTAAAACAAGCAGCATGCTAAGTGAGGTATCAACTAAGTCCACATGGAGGAAGCACACCAACTTGTGTAATGCAAGGTTTGTAAATAATAAAATCCTCTTGAAGTTATGTTGTATGATTTTTGGTATATGAAACCCAAGATTGATGAGCATAAAGGGGCAGAAGTAGATTAAGGGTTTCGTGGGGGAGAGGTAGAGTGGTGGAGGGTTACAAGGGAGATGTGAAGGAGTCCAGGAAGGAGACGAAGGTTTGAAAACTGATTGTGGTAGCAATTGTATCTTTCTACTTGCCATGATTGAATTATGGAATAATATGTTATAGGTATTAACTCCAAAGGAATAATACAATTTTAAATCCATGTCTGAAGGAGATAATGGTATCAGTGCTTACATGGTGAAGACCTGCCTGGTTGGCAGAAGGCTATGGATGACAGTGGAAGCCCAAATCTATTGCCATGGACCACACATGGATTAAGCCTCAGGTGGATCCTCTCTGACCATAGTATATGGATATGAATAGGCTTCTAATAAGACCGCATTATAAAGTCACTTATGGAAGATGTAGGTTAAAATGCAATATTTTATCATTTGATCACCCTTTTGATCCATCTTAAAGCCCTTTCCATTTAAAAAATAGTTCAAGGGCATACACATGGATTAAGCCTCCGATGACCACAGTCCAGAGCTGTGAACAGCCTCGCTGTGATGCAGATTGCATGGGAAAGTGGATGGTTGCAGGTGAAGCTAGACTGAATTAAACATCGTATCATTTGATCTCCCTTTTGAGCCATTTAAGATTTGTTCTAATTTGTAAAATTTCCTGAATTTTCTCCATTTTATCTTGCTGTTGTTTTCGACATGTTTTTCAATATATGAATCCAGGATAAGCAAAGCTGTAGAGACGGCGACTGGATCAATGGCTTCTTGGGGGCGTGGCACAGGAGGCTGGGGGAAATGGGGACCTAATAGCAATGGTTACAAGAAAGAAGAAAATTTTCTCAAATCGAATGTGGTGATGATTGTACAACTCTTTTTAATATTGAAAAACGATTGAAGTGTATGATGTGTGAATTATATGGCAGTGACATTGTTTGAGAAAGGATAGGATGGGGAACATCTCAAGGGCAGCTATAACAAGGAAGAAGAAAGAAAATGCGTTGAAACTGATGATAGCAGCAATTATACTCTTATGCTTGATCTAATTGCATTGTGGATTGTTATAATATCTGTAAGAGCTCCCCGCAAAATGATTAACTAAAATAAATAAACAAAAGTATGTTCACAGTGGGAAGGAACAAAAAAGATGGACAGCCTTGGAAATCCCACAAAGCATTTATAATCTGTCCGAGAGGTGCTCTGGCGGCACAATGGGCCACTGCCATGGCACCCAGCAACAACTGGATCGGTGAGAGGTAATCCACCTTGTGCCCTTCTCATGTTGCATGTGAGCACACACTCATGCAGCTGTCTGATTTAGCTATTCATGTTTGTATCTCCTCTCATGCAAGATAGCACATATTTCAGTTGTGTATTCCAATTTTCTGACCAACAATTACTGTTAGAGTGGAATGAAACATGGTAATATAATATGATGTGTTGTGGCTTATTGCTAACCCCTGTGGTTTGGGATTTGTTTGGAGTTTCTAAATAAATCTCTGTCAGCATAGTGGATTAAGCTATGGTTGGCTCACTGCAAAGGCAGAAATTTGAATCCATTAGCCACCCAGAGAGAAAGATGAGACTTTCTACTCTCATAAAGATTTACAGCCTCTGAACCTGATAGAGGGACAAGAGGAAAGAAAAAGGAAATAGAGGAAAGAAATAGGAGGTAAAAGACATTTATAGAAGTCTAAACACAGGCATGTACATATGTAAATATGTTTACATATGATGATGTGGAAATAGATCTATGTACATATATTTAAAGGTTTAGTATTAAGGTAGCAAATGGACATTGGACCTCTACTTAAGTACTCCCTGAATGCGGGAACACTTTGTTCTGATAACTGGCATTCCTTGATGCTCACCTTCCCGACAAGATCGCTGGAGACAAAGCATGTGCATAAGCAAATGTGGTAAACAGTTGTGAACACTGAAAAAATTCACCAAGATAATGTAATAGTGACCACAGAATGGGGAAAATATCTTTAGATATATCAGCCAAAGGCCTTATTACTAAAATATACAATACTCTGCTAACTTACAACAAGGAAAAAAAAAACAATTGTCCACTGAGAAAGTGAGCATAGGACCTCAACAGAAGTATTTCAAGGGCAGAAATCCAAATGGCCAATAAATATATGAGGAAATGCTCCAGGTCTCCAGCCATAAGAGAATTGCAAATGAAAACAACTGTGATATACCACCTAAATCCCTCAAAGATAGCCCAATTCAAAAAATCAATAAGCAACAAGGAGGAACTGTGTTGGAGGAACTGTGGAAGACAGGAACTCTTGTCCACAGCTGGTAGACCAGTAGGTATGTACAGCCATTATGGTAATCGATTTGGCAATATCTAAAACACATGGAAATTGAGCTACCACACGGCCTAGCAATCCCTCTACTGGGCATCTACCCCAAAGAGACAAGAAACAAACCATGGCCAGAAATCTCGGATCCAATGTTCATCGTGGCACAGTTCATAATTGCAAGGAGTTGAAAATAACCCAAATCTCCATCAATAGATTAAAAAACACTGGTACATACATACAATGGAGTATTACGCATCCCTAAAAAGCAGTGATGAACGCATGAAGCACATTGCTGCATGGGAAGAACTGGAGGAAATTATGCTAAGTGAAGTAAGCCAAACACAAAAGGACAAGTACAACATGAGTCTGCTGAGGTAAGCTCAGAAAATCCAAAAGGAGCATCCGGAAGAAACTACTGTATACATACAAGCCTAGGTTGAGGTCCAGGTAATATGGTAAGAGTCAGACTAAAACCAGGGATACATATGGTAGCCAAATAAAAGGGGAGGGGAGCGGAAAGTACATTGGTAGCTGGGGAACAGGGCACTAACCCACCCAAGGGGAGGGTGTTGCTTATATCTCCACAGGGAAAGAGGGACTAGAGTTCAACCTGGTGCTCCAAGACAAGAACGCAACACACTGGCATCAAGCAGGGAACCAATAAAGAGACCGGCCCCAAGGGCTCAAGTAGAAAGAAAATGCTTTGAAAGTGATGATGGCAACATATTTACAAATGTACTTGAGACAATGGTTGTATGTATGGATGGTGATAAGAGTAGTTCAAGCCCCCAATAAAATGATTTTAAAAATCATATCATTGTCAGTGAGGGGGAGTGTGGAATGGGAGACCCAAACCCTATCTGTAGGCAACTGTACATCCCCTTACAGAAGGGTTGCAGGGAGAAGACGAGCCAGTCGGGGTCCAGAATATCACCGATGAAACATACATTTTTCCTCTACCTTTTTAATGTTTCCTTCCTCCACTATCATGATCCCAATTCTACCTTATAAATCTGGGTAGACCAGAGCATGTACACACATACAGATAAGAGCTAGAAACACAGGGATTCTAGGACAGATAAACCCCTTGGGACCAGTAATGAGAGTAGCGATACCAGGATGGTAAGGGAAAGGTGGGAAGAGGAAGGGTCAATCGACCACAATGATCTATATATATCCCTCCCTGGGGGAGGGACAACAGAAAAGTGGTGAAGGGAGACATCAGTCAGTGTAAGACATGAAAAAAAAAAATTTATAAATTATCAAGGGTTCATGAGGGAGGGAGGGAATGTGAGGGAGAGAGGGGGAATGAGAAATTGATACACAGCGCTCAAATAGAAAGAAAATGTTTGGAAAGTGATGATGACAACAAATGTACAAGTGTGCTTGACGCAATGGACAGTTTGATGGATGGATGGATGGATTACGATAAGAGTTGTACGAGCCCCCACTAAAATGATTTATAGAAAAGATTCACAGCCTCGGGAACTTGCAGGGCAAGTTGTACTCGGCCCTACAGGGTTGCTATGAGTCAGGATGTACTCCAAGGCAGTGAGTTTGGGCTGGTGGTTTGTAAAATGCATCACTTGCTGTTGTGGGTCCCATCTAGTCGATTCAGTCTGTGTGCGTCCATTTCATCACGTCTCCCTAGTTTTAACTTCCCCTATACCAGACATGATGTCCTTCTCCAGAGACTAGTATCTCCTGACACGGCCAAGTACACGAGACAAAGTCTCATCATCTCTGCTGCTAAAGAGCACTCTGCTTGTACTTCTTTACATACAAGTTTGTCTATCCTTTAAGCAGTCCATCTACTTTCAATATTCATTGCCAGCACTATAATTCAAATATACCCATTCTTCTTTGGTCTTCCTTGTTTAATGTCCAACTTTCACATGCATAGGAGGCAGTTGAAAATACCATGACTTGGGTCAGGCACACCTTAGTCCTCAAAGTAGCATCCTGACATTTCAACACTCTAAAGAGGTCTTTGCCAACACATTTACCTGATAGAGGATGTCTTTTGATCTCTTGCTTGGCGCTTCCATGAACATTGATTGTGGATTTAATCAAGACAAAATCCTTGACAACTTAAATCTTTTCTCCATTTATCATGATGTTATCTGTTAATCTAGTTGTGAGGATTTGTTTTTTTGTGTGTGTGTTTTTTGTTTGTTTGTTTGTTTTTCTCTTTTACCAGGGGAGAGCGCGAACACAGTCCCCCACTACCACAAATTATGCAGTCGAGTTTCCCACATTTGGGGAAATCGCAGGGGTCAGCACATCCGGAGTGCAATGGATAAGTCTCGCCCTGAGAAAACCACCTTCGTGATCATGGTATCTCCCCTGCATGTCCAATGTATTTACTCACTCACCAGTTCCAAGGAGCAAAGAGATTCCTGCTGTCAAAGACCACGTCTGAATGTTCCCACTGAAGTGGCTGGAATCCGGAGTCTGTTGAAGAGCTCCCTGCAGCCCACAGCCCTGGAACATCTCACAAACGCTTCCACGTCTGTGACATGCAGGTCCTTCCTGTGTGTGCAATGGGCCACTGCAGGCAGAAAGGGGCTGCAGAGTCCCTCCTTTGTGTGGTTAATAAGGCAAGTGTGAGAGGCAGCTCTCTGCGCCCCACCCTTCAGGGGACTGGACCAATTGCTGAGGACCGCATTTCCAAGAAAGGAAACTGAACCGGGCTCAGCTGTTTACCCCTCTATGAAGACCACAGCACTTCAGAGTTGTTTTCTTTCTTTCTTTCTCTCTCTTTCTTTCTTTCTTTCTTTCTTTCTTTCTTTCTTTCTTTCTTTTCAGACAACAAGAATGCTATAGGCAAACAGTGATCCGCACAATCCTCTTTCTCTCACACTCCATTGGTTTAACTTTCTAAGTCTCTTCAACTCCCACCATTTCTCTGCATTCCCACCCTGGCCAGCAAGTCACCATTGTCTCTATCTGGCATGAATGCAGACAGCTGCCCAGAGGTGACCGCACACACTGCAGTGTTTTGGAAGAGTGATTACCTACCTCTTATCCCTAGAAACTGTCAGTGACAGCCAAATGACAAGCCAAATCACAGGTGCAAATGGAGATGATGCTGGCCTGGAACACACAACCTGACCTTCACTTTTACCATTCAAATCCTTTTCTTACAGGATCACTGAAGACAAAATCAGTGCATAAGCTCATGTGGTGAAGATAGCTGATGGTGCCCAGCTATTACAAAAAATAATGTCTGCAATCTTAAAAGCTTGAAGTTAAACAAGAAGTCTTCTAGCAGGGAAGCAACAAAGCCCACATGGAGGAAGCCCACCAACATGTGAGATCAGGAGTTGTCCATGAGATCAAGCATCAAAAGACCCAAAACAAACAACCACTTTGATGCAAACAAAGGTGGTGGGAATGGAGACCAAAGCCAATCTGTAGACAATTGGACACCCCTTCATAGAAGGAAGTCATCCAGGGTGCAGTACGACACGGAGGAAACACACAGCGTTCCTCTGGTTCTTTAATGCTTCCTTCCCACCACTATCATGACTGTAAGGTGAAACTGAGGTACAGGGAGGAAGACAGACATAACTGACAGGACAAGGGAGAGCAGAAACAGAAATAGCTTTATTGGGGGGTAGAGGGGGAGCTCCAGGACGAGGTTCCATGACCTAGGTCAACAGGTCAGGGAAGTGTACTCAGCAGCTGGGGGCCAGGGTTTTAAAGGGGGGTGAGGAATGTAGGGCAATTCGCATATGGGATCTGGAAACCAGGAGAATTGCTTGTGGGCTCCTTGTGGCTTTCTTTGAGCCAGAAAACATCTGGTGATCTTATCTGCCAGCTGCTGCTGACCTTTGGGATGTGCAGGACCCGGACCTGCTTCAGCTTAGTCCAAATGGGGGCCGCCTGGTTCAGACCGACCCAAACAATGACCACAGTTCCATCTTACAAATAAGGCTGGACAAGAGACTGTACAGATAAGAGCTCTCAGCACACAGCATCCAGGACAGATAAACCCCTCAGGACCCAAAATGAGAGTAGCAATACCAGGAGGGTAAGGGGAAAGTAGGGAGAGAAAGGGAGAACCTGTCACAGTGATCCACATACAGCCGCACCCCCCTGCCCTTCCAGGGGGACGAACAACAGAAATGTGGGTGAAGGGAGACAGCGGATGGTGTAAAATATGCAAGCAATTTATAAATTATCAAGGGTGTAGGAACAGGGTAGGGTGGGGGGAGGAGGGAGGGGACTGCATATCTTACAAATCAAATATTTAGGATGCAAATTAGAAAACAATTTAATGGAATTCTAGGGAAAGAGAAGAGTAAATGGATCATAGCTATTTGTGGAAAAATCGAAATAAGCGAGTTTCAGAAAGTGGCAGAGATGTCTGAGAGCGAAGAACCCACACCCACAGACGTTATGTAGAAAATCAAGACTATCAAATTCGCAGGGAGATTCTCAGTGCCTGAACAAGGAAGGGCCAGATTACTTAAGAAGGACAAGGAGCAGACAGCTTCAAGTTTCTCTACAGCGATGCAGAATGCAAGAAGAAGGGAGCAGAATTTTAAGCAGAGAAAGAACTTTATATGTAAGCTCATATTCAGCTACACTGTCATTTATGTCTGAGGGTGTAGCAATAATCTTTGCAGGCAGAAAAATGCTTTTGTGTTTTTTCTGAGGTGGACTTCTCGGTGCTTTGTACTAACTAGGTTGTTTAAAGGTACCTCAGGCTTTTATAGTCAGGCAATAAATGGGCTAACACTTCCAGAGAGTTAGATTTCTGGGGTTGGGCAGGAGTGCTCACTTGTTTTGTCCCAGAGAAAACTGCAACCAAATATGCATCTAAGACAGCCTGCCAGAAACAGGAGCGGTCAGAGGGAAGTCAATAGTTGCGGTTGGAGGGGTGCTGCCAGCCACACCCCCACACCCCGTGTACCCACTCATCCCAGGTCCGATAGGCACAATTGTACGGTTGAGACATATAAATATTATATTAAAGTCCTCAAGAGCATGAGAGAAGAGAGACTGGAATAATGGGGTCAGACACATATCATGGCAGCAATGCTCACCTCAGCCCTGCTTGGTGGTCCGTGTGGTGAGAGGGGGAAGGGAAAGTGGACAAGGGGAAAGGGAACAGGGGAGGAGAGGGAACCAAGGAGAGGTCAAGGGAATAGCCGAGAGCAAGAGCTCTATTGATAACCCAGGTCTATATACCTTTGGGGGCGTGGAAGCCCACCGATTACAGGTAAAGACATACATCACAGGAAGGGGTTGCACTATAGGTTATACAGCCATGAGAGGGGGACAGTCTAGGGACATACACTCAATAGAAAGAGGAGGGGTTGGGAGTATACATGTGACAAGATGGGTGGATACTAGATACAGGATGGAAGCCTAACTTGGATGTTACTGAGCCGGTTTGACCTGTTTCCTGCCTCAACTGATAGAGACCATTATCAGTAGGTTGTGAACTCCACCTACAGGAACCAAATCAATGACTGCAGGCCTGTCCACTGTCCTTAAAAGCAGGGAGCGGGGCCTACCATAGTCTGGTGACTGACTGTCTTCAGGGAGGATGTCTGTAAGCATCTGACCTCCCCCCACAAATAGTATTCAAAAACAAAATGAAAATCTGGACCATCGCCACGAGGTCTTGAAAAATCTAGCGTTAGACAATATTGTCCCAGTTCATTCTTGAACGGGTTCTCCAGAGGGACCCTGTTACACAGCACAGAGAAGAGTCAACTATGAGATGCCCTGCATTGGAACAGCCTACAGAGAGATCTTTGAGAAAGCTTTCTATTTGCATATGGCTCTAAGAGACAGACTCCTGGGTGTCAATAGAAACAGCCCCTCCATCTCAGTGATATACCTTGGATACAGTGCATGGTGAGGAGTGAATGAATTCTTATTGTTGGCTTAACAAATGCCCACAAACAGCGGTTAAACTGACACGATGTACAGCTGGATGCATCCCAAGGGCCCTGACTAGCCCTCCTTCCTATGAGAAACATCAGTGGCAGCGTTTGTGATCAGTTGCCTTTGAATGAGTTGAAATATTGAGCCTGAAAGCTAAATTCATTGAGACCCAAGTTATCCTAGCTCACTCTCTAAAAAGTCCTGTCCCTGCATTGTTACCTGCGTCCTTTCTGCCTATGTAGTCACCACAGCGAGAACAAGATACGGACAGCGTGCCTCAGTGAAATGCTATTGCCTGCAGTCATTGAGATCCAGCAATACAGGATCCCTTTAAGACCGAGTCAGATGCGTACTTGCCGGTCTCACCTGTGCTGTGACTGCTGCTCAGGCAACATTTGCCGGGTGAGCACAGAGCCCGGCTCTGCACTGAACACTTTGGGTGGTGATCTGCGAGGTCAGCAGCTGGCATCCACCAGTGTTCCTCAGGAGGAAGAAGTGGTGGTCTCAGAAACCCACAGGGTAGTTCCCCTGCCACACAGGATGGCTGTGAGTTGGTATTGGTGGAAGGACAGTGAGGTTTTTGTCCAGCATGTGTGTCATTACCACTTTTTAAGAAGTGTACTTGAATGAGCACAACCTAGAGCAAGCATCACTCGTCTTTCCATGGCTACCCGGTGAATACTGCTAAGGAACGCCTCATGAATGCTGTGTTCGGGTCCGACCTGGCCCTGAGCCAGTAGGCTGGGGCCTGCCAGCCGTGGGAAGGCACCCTGTGACAGAGCGCTCCCAGCTGCTCTGCATGGGTCCCGTGGGCACTGATTCAACGACTATGTGCTTGTTCAACTAAAATCTCACAATCTCAGAGAGCTGAGGACATGTGTGCTGACACAATCAGGAATCCACAGCAATTTCCCAAACGGATCACCTGTTTGAGAGGGTGGTGATCAATAAAGCTGGTTCAGGAAAGGCGAAGTTTGTAGGGACTTGACAGAGGGTTGTAGAAACACATCCTACCCACCCCCCACCCGGCAGTCTTTCATAAATAGAACATATGGGCCCAGAGTGGAAGAGTAAGAGTTTACCCTTACATCTACCCACCAGTCCAAATGTCTATCTCTTGAACAAAACTGTGAATTTAGTCACATCCTGCTCCTGAGAACATCAATACTTTACAAAAAAAGAAACATTGATGTTGTTTCATTTTCCAGTTCCCGTAAAAGCCACTGGCTCTTTGAAAGCAGTCTTGTGTTTACTTCTTCAATCTCCTAAATCAGAGGAAGTCTAAGACATGGTGCTTCCTCCTGCTTTGGACCAGCTCCAACTGAGCGACAAACACGTGTGTTGAGAAGTGTGCTGCTGGACCTGACACAGCTCATACTGGTAAGCCTCCACACTGTGTCACCAGCCAGCAGCCGGAGGTCCCTGCTGTACCGAGCATCTGCCATTACTGGAGCAGCCTGCACAGAGCTGACTGCCCCTCCGCTGTGAGTCCCAGGCTCGTCAGGAAGTCCATTGTGTTCTTAGGTGTCTTCGGGTCTGCTCAGACCCATAGCATACAGCAGAAGAACACATTGCCTGGTCCTGTACCCTCCTCACAACTGTGATCTTTGAGCTCAGTGTTGCAGCCTCTGTGTAATCTATCTTGTCAGTTAGTTGCTCTGAACCTGTGGGTTGGGACCCCTCTGGGGGTTTGAACAACCCTTTCACAGGGGTTTCCTGATTCATGACAGTAGCAAAATTATAGTTTTGAAGTAGCAACAAAAATAATTTTATGGTTTGAGGGTCACCACAACATAAGGTACTATATTAAAGGGTCATGTCATAAGGTAGGTTGAGAACCACTGCCTTAGAGGAAAAAATGGTGCGACACTTTACCTTATATACTTTGGACTTGTTGTGAGAAGGTATCAGTCCCTGGAGACCATCACGATGCTTGGTAAAGCAGACAGGCAGCAAAAGAGAGAAAGGTCTGAGGAGACAGATTGACACAGTGGCTGCAGCAATGGTCTCATTAGAGGATCAATTGTGGGGATGGTGCAGGACCCAACAATGTTTCGTCCTGTTGAGCCTAAGGTCCCTAACAAACACAACATATCTGGTCCATTAATAGTCTGTGTGAATTCAATGGAAGTTTAATCCTGCTAGGGACTCTGCAAATATATATATATATATATATATATATATATATATATATATATTAGGGTTCTATACACTTTATTTGAATTGCCCCACTCCCACCAGGATGCCATGAATTGTATTTATTTTTTAATCGTTTTATTAGGGGCTCATACAACTCTTATCACAATCCATACATACATCAACTGTGTAAAGCACATTTGTACATTCATTGTCCTCATCATTCTCAAACATTTGCTCTCCACCTAAGCCCTGGCATCAGCTCCTCATTTCCCCCTCCCTCCCCAATCCCCCTTCCCTCATTAACCCTTGGTAATTTATAAATATTATTTTGTCATATCTTGCCCTGTCCGGCATCTCCCCTCACCCATTTTTCTGCTGTCCGTTCCCCAGGGAGGAGGTCATATGTAGATCCTTGTAATCAGTTCCCCCTTTTCAACCCACCCTCCCAGTATTTCCTCTCAGACCACTGGTCCTGAAGGGATTATCTGCCCTGGATTCCCTGTGTTTCAATTTCCTATCTGTACCAGTGTACATCCTCTGGTCTAGTCAGACTTCCAAGGTAGAATTGGGATCATGATCAGGGGGAAGGGTGGGGAGGAAGCATTTAGGAACTAGAGGAAAGCTGTATTTTCCATCATTGCTACATTGTGCACTGACTGGCTCGTCTCTGCCCCAAGACCCTTTTGTAAGGGGATGTACAGTGACTTACACATGGGCTTTCGGTCTCCACTCCGCATTCCCCGCCTCATTCACTATGGTCCAATTTTTGTTCTGATGAAGCCTGATACCTGATCCCTTTGACACCTCGTAATTGCAAATAGATATTACGTTTCAATTCTCAGTATACCTTTCATTTCTCTTTCATGCCTTATTGTTCTGGTAGAACTTGCCACGCCACATTGAAGAGCTGTAGTGATAAAGGGCATCTCTGATTGTCATTCACAAGGGGAATGCTTTCCATCTCTCTCAATTGAGATTAATGTTGACCATTGGCTTTGGAGATATGTTCTTAATTTTGTTAATTAACTTCCCTCCGGTTTCTATTTTACTAGATGTTTAATCAAAAATTGGTGTTAGATTTCATAGAATGTTTGATATACAATGTAGAATCCTCCCAAGCCCCAGATGACAAGTTTTATATAATCATGGAGTATTTTCCTTTATTTATGTGGTAGATGAGATTATTGGCTTTTGAATGTTCAACCATGTATACATGGGAAAAAATGACTCACCGCTATCCAGTCGATGAGGACTCATCGCAACCCCCTGCGCACTTGAGAACTATAACTGTTTACAGGAGTAGAAATCCCAAGCTTTCTCCTGAGAAGCGGCTGGTGGTTCCAAACTGCTGGCCATGTGAATCTCAGCCCAATGCATAACCACTACGCCAGGTCTGGTATAAACTTCATTTGTTCCTGATGTACTTTTTTAATGCTGCTGTGAGGTGCCATCAGGTTGGTTCTGACCCACAGCCACCCCTTGTAAAACCGATTGTAGCAATGCCTGGCTGTGAACGATCCTCACAGAAGCTGCTGTGTTCAAGCCCATTGTGGCCGCCATTGCGTCAGTTCACCTCATTGAGGTGAACCCTCGGCTTCATGGGCCCTCCTCTTGAACGAGCATGCTCTCCTGCTCCTGGGACTGGGCCTCCCATAGCGGGTCCAAAATTTGGGAAACAAACTGTCCCCTCCGCATTTCTTAGGGCCATTCCACCTGCTTGTTCATTCTTCTGGCTGTCCTTAGTACAGTCAGTGTTCTTTGCCAAGTACGTCCGTTCTTCTCCAGTTTCGCTCTTTACTCCGTGTCCAGGTGTCAAATTCCTATGTGTGAATGAACACCCACTGCGTTACTTTAAGCACCGAGTAGTCCTCAAACTGACATCTTTGTTCTTGAACACGTTACAGGACGTCTTTTGCAGTAGATTCGGGCCCCTGCCCCTTGCCCCCTCACTCCACCATATGTCCTTTGATGGGTTAACGTCCTCTTCCATTGGTGTGGATCGTGGATCCAAGTGAAATGAAACCCTTGACAGCTTTGATGTTTTCTCTATTTACCAGGATGCGGCTGTTGGTCCTCATTTGGATGTTATTAGGTTCTGTTGGCTGAGACTTTGTTGAGAATTTTTGTGATTCACACCTGTTAGATCGTCCCTTCTCTCTTTGGAGCCTCAATATTGCCACACCTGCTCCTTTGTCTGTCCTCTCACCTTTACTGGGGTGGTCAAATTTGCTTGTTTCCTATCCTGTAATTTTTAGCCTATTTTTGTCTTTCTGCATTTCTTGTAGACTGTGCATGGATGTATCACATTTTTATTAATTCTGTGTTTGTCTCGTATCATATTTTTATGAATTCTGTTATTGTCTCTTGACTGGCATATTTAATCCATTTATACGCAGTCATTGATAGGCATGGATTTACTCCTGTTATTTTGCTCTATGTGTGCTTTGTGCATGTGTGTTCTTCTACATATTTTATGTGCTGTGTTCATTTTGTCTATGGATTTTCTATCATTTCCTTCACTTAATGTTGTTTTAGTGCTTCCTCTTTATGATTTTTATGAAAAGGTTTATTAATTATCTCTGAGGTTGCCCTGTAATTTATTATCTTCTTCCTAGGTTTAAAGCTGTCTATTCTCTCTTGTTCTGCTCGTGACTTCCTCTCCTTTTGGAAATTCTCTGCACCATTTATTCCCTCATCTTGGTGTCCAGTTGTTGTCACATACAACCAGGTGACTTGGCTTCCCCATTTTCCGTCTTTTAGATTTATTTCCTTTTTGATGCTTCTATAATTCAGTGTATTTCTGGGTGCTGCTATCAATACTTTAATCTCTGGTTGTTGTGTGTTGTTGATTCTCTGTCTGAAAGACTCCCTTTGGCATTTCTTGAAAGCTGGGTCTAGTGTTTACAAATGCCTTAAATTTCCATTGATCAGGAAATATCCTAAATCCACTATCATATTTGAAGGACAATTTCTCTGTGTACAGAATTACTGACTAACAGATTTCTTCTGGCTTTGTTTCCCTTAAGGCTTTATATATGTTATCCCCATGCTTTCTTGCCTGTAGGACAAGTAGACAGAGTGTAGCTTCAGCAGTATCCTTCGGAGGGAGCTGCCGTCTCAGGAGGTCAGGGTAGGAAGGGGCCCGATGCATGGGATAAGTAGAACGGTGTGGGCATAGGGACATAAAATGGTAATATGAATATGAAGAAATGTGGGATCGGGGCAAGGGTCACGATGTGGACACAAAAGCAAGCCTCCACACACAGCTCCAGTGAAACCGGAGGGACAGAGCTGGGCACAGCTTGCCAAGGAGGGCGTGAGAGTGAGGCACGCATCCCTGTGATCAATGAGAAATGGTGGGGGACAACAAAGGAAGTGGAAATAACTCAGAAAAAATAGGAAAACTGGGGAGCACAACACTGGCAATGGAGAGGTTTGGTCAGCTGCCAGGTGGCTGAAGCTATCTGTGGTCACCTGTAGATTGTGCAGGGCAATGAAGGCCATGGAGAGCACACCTCTCTGAACGTCATCTGATCACCAGTCACTGACCTGGATGCCAGTGCCGTCCTGCACAGGCAGAGCCAGTTATCTGGTCCATGTCCTGAACGGAACACTGCTTGCAGTCATCCAAAAGGCCACAGTTTGTGGCCCATTGGCAATTCCTCACTCTGTGTTCCTCCTTGTTAACGGATTTTGTTTAGCCCGCCCCTCTAATCAACATTTGCTCTACTTCCTTACGCTTCCACTGGAAGTTCTCGGTTCCCGGATTGACGCATGTCCATTTCCTTGGCTTCTCAAGTCTGTAATGTAGAGGGCTAGATAGCAGTTCTGCCGTGTCCAGAGTTTTGGATCCTCCCCGCTCACTTCATTTTTGATGACTTCTAATGTTCTTGGAGTCATACATTATACATTGCATGTTCAAATCATTAATAGATGTTAGCAGCTGATTACTCTGAGTTTCAGGCCAATGGGCACGTGATGGCCCCCAGACCATCGTTAAACGTGGCTCTGCGTTGAGGAGGCGCTTCTTCCCAAGCGGTGTCCGAGGGCTTTCCTCCCTCGGAAGGCATCTCCCAGCGCAGTACCAGACGATGGGCGTTTGCTAGTGCTAAGGTTGTCACTAGGAACTTTCTCAGAAGCACATTTCCAGCAGCCTTTTTTCTCTCTGGCTTAATCCGGAAGTTCTGCTAATACGTAGCTCACCATGGCTCACCTGACTTCTGTCCGAAACACTGACGGCATAGCTTCCAATGTCCCTGCTACTGCAGAGGGACAAACCGACAGATGGGTTGTAATTATACATATTCTATGTCCTCTGCTTTTGCATATACTCAAACTGATGCGACTCAGGTGTCAGAAACAGGACTTTTATCATATTGCCGAATTCCATTATCTTATTGTTTGAAGTTTGTAGTGTTGAAATTCCTTCCTTTGTTCTCCTGATTGTTCGCCACATCTCTGGAAATGAACAAGACATCATTCTTTTCAATTCATCTGGTGATAGTCCCAGGGCCTCTTCTTTAGAGTACTTCACTTGCACTGGTTGAATTGGGGTGGCGTATGTTTGTTTTTCTTGAGTTGGGGGGTGGGTTGCTCAGAGTCGGGGGTGTGAGAGGGGTCACGTGGAGGTGGTGGGCTCTGTCTAGTGAGGTGAGAGAGGGCTCATAGGAGCCGGGAAACACATGGTGGTGAAGTGGAGAAAAGAGGAGAGATGGGTACAGGGTAAATTAAGGGGGAAGAAGAGAGAGAATAAAATAAATAATTATAGTAATAATAAGGGACTGTCTGGAGTGGCCAACAGATATGTGAAAATAATGGGGAAATGTATTTAAGAGGAAAAATCAGGAAATCAGCATTAGTAAGTTTCATGAAAGTCTATTTCATGAGGAGGGAGGGACAATGCAGGAAAGGATGATGGGGGGATCTCCAGCGAAATAAGAAGAGGCAAGGGAGAGAAAGACTCGGTACGGCTTCAGTGTGGATGCTGGAGTTCTGTTGCTAAAGCAGTGTGAAGGTGGGCACGTCTGTACACCCAGTGCATGGGAGGAGGCCTTGTTTGGGTGGGTGTCCTAGAATCTACAGGCCTGCCGGTTTTTGCCAGGTGAGAATGCACATTATCAGGTGGGTGGGGAGGCATCCTAAGAGGACACAGAAAGAGGAAATGGGAGAGAACAAAGAAAATACTAAACACAACAGAACAAAAGTACAAACATTATGGAAACAAAAGAAAAACTAAAGCTGAGCTGTGGGGGTGGGAGTCCTACTCCTTTGCTCGTGTTATTGTGTGAACACAAGTGCTGCATGGGAGAGGTGGGGCACTTGGGAGAGGATAGCGCTGGAAAACGAAGCAGGGAAGAAGATGGGAAATGAGGACAAGTGAAGCTTCTTGGGTACTGATTATGGCTGCACCAGGCTGCCCACCCAATCCGCTGCCCAGCAGGGCCTCCAGAGCCCCGTGAAGGTGGAGATTTTGCTGGCTGGATCGCCTCAGGGGGTGGCGAAAGGGGCTGTGCCAAGGAAGGCAGTGTTCACCGAAGCTGCTCTCGCTGCTGGTCTGTGGGAAAGGGGAGTCTGCGCAGGTGTTGCTGCTCTGCCCTTGAAGAAACTGGTCTACTTAGCTTTTAAGTTGAATCTCTGCCTGCCAGGAAGTGCAGGATGTCCCTGCAAGTGGACCTTTCCCACAGTTACTGCTGGTTTCCTGGCAGCCACACTGCCCCTGTGCTAGTGCGTTGGAGTCACAATGTCCCCCAGTGACTTATTAATGGCTGAATTTTCACAAGTAGATGACCCAGACGTCTTCCTGAGATGGCTCTGTGTAGAACAGAACCTCCAGCATTTCAGCTCACAGCTAAACAAACTGACCATTTGCACAATCCAAGGACTCTATAAATTTACAGATTAGTAAATATTAGATAAAGAGATTTAGTAGGCCGATAAAAGAGAGAGAGAGAGAGAGATCAAAATTGACTTTTTTTAAGGAACTGGCTCATGAGTTAATGGGGATCATGAGTTTTATATCCAAATAGCAAGAGGCTGATTCTAAACTCCAACACTTTGGGGTCAGAATTCAGGAGGCTGGAAGTTACAGACTAGAAGATCAAGTGAGAGTTTATTTGACACACCCTGAAAGTGAAGTCCTTCTTCTGGAATCTCAGTGTTAGCTTTTAGGGCAGATGAAGTTCAACTAAATCATGAAAGCTTCTTGTTGTTGGACATTAGAAAAGTTCTGACTGATAACAACCCTACACCCAACGGAAGGAAGCACTGCTCTTTACGAGGAAGTGAGCAACCAAATTTAAAATAAATAAAAAAGCCCACAGAGCGTGTCTCCACTGTGCATAGTGGAATGCACATGCTTCTGAATTTTCTGAGCTAATCTTACATTTAAGAGCCTGGTGGTTTAGTGGATTAGGGATCAGGCTGCTAACCAGAGCATCAGCCGTTCAAAATCACCAATTGGTCCATGGGAGAAAGACGTGGCTTTCTACTGTTGTAAAAACTGACAGTTTGGACATGAGAAAATAATAATGATTTATAAATTATTAAGGGTTCATAGGGGGCATGTGGTGAAGGAAGGGCAAAAATGAGGAGCTGATACCAAGGACTCAAGTAGAAAATGTTTTGAGAATGATAATGGCAGCAAATGTACAAATGTGCTTGACACAATGGATGGAGGTGTGGATTGTGATGAGTTGTATGAGCCCCCAATAGAATGATTAAAAACAAATGCACAACTCGGCAGCAGTGGCGTTTGTTTTTTTTCACTTTATATGTTCTCACTAACTGTGAGAAATGCGGCATTATTCCCTGGCATAGGCATGCAAATAAAATGTGTGTAGAAGCTCAGTTGATATAACTTTTTCAAATATAGAAGGAAATTTTGTCTTCATTTGCAATTCCTGTGCTATAAATAGTTCTTGGCTTTGGGATTCTCCTCTAAAGTAGTCGTAACATTTGCCTGATTCCTTCATTAAGAATTAGTGAGTAGAGTCCTTTACCAGTGTGCATTGCATATTGTTATGAGAGTCATAATTCTATCTTCCTTTGAAAAAGTTTAAGGCAGTGGAGACGGTGGTGGGTAGTGAGCAGGCCTCCGACTTTCAAAGACTGGCTCTATGTGTCTTTATCCTTATCAAATTCACCACTCATGAAATAGCCTATCTTCCTCATCACAAAAACAGCTTAAAAATACAAATAAGTAAAGCTAACTCAATACACTGCATTAATTTTCTTGAGTTGCCTTGAATCAAATTATCTAGGTTCCCAAACTATCCTGTGTTTCACAGAGGATATTAGAGATCCCATTTATCTCCTGGACTCTTTTCTGCCCATTTTCAGTCTGGACTGTTCGGGAGGACATGGAAAAGCTGTCTTGCCATAATTGTAGAAAACTAGTCCTCAAAGGGTCCTTCCGAGGGGTGAAGATTGGAAGGAACAATGTAAGTAGAGAGTCTGCAGTCCTGTTTTTCTAGGAGGAGATGGTCTCCAGTACAGAAGGCAACACTGTGTCTTATCCACATCGAGGAGATGTGGGTGTTGCTGTGTTCTTCTCTGTCTGATGAATGGAGCCTCTAAAGCAGGAGTCCTCAAACTTTGTAAACAGGAGGCCAGTTCACTGTCCCTCAGGCTCGTTAGAGGGTCGGGCAATAGTTTAAACAAGGACTATGAACAAATTCCTATGCACACTGCACGTATCTTATTTGAAGTAAAAAACAAAAAGGGGGGAAACACCCAGCCGGGCGGATAAATGTCCTCGGCGGGCCGCGTGTGGCCCGCGGGCCTTAGTTTGAGGACGCCTGCTCTAAAGAGAAGCTCAAGTAGCACCACAGATGGTTCTCATGCTGAGTTTCATGCCACTCAAGTTAACTCATGCGTACAGGGATTCTACTCCAGCCGCCGCTCTGACTAGTGGAGTGAGGATACTCCAGTTCAGAGAGGAGTACTTTTCAATGGAATATCTACCATTAACTGCTAGTTCAAGAAAACACAGCATTGGGATACCCTAGGGGGTTTTCTAGTGGAGAATTTTAACTGTCTACATATTGGAGACTCATTCAGAAATCAGAGCCTGTGGCCAGGTAACATCACTTTCAGCTGTACTTTCCCCAACATTCCTGGATACAATTCACATGATAAAAAACACAGCTATGAATTAGCACACACCTTTTGGTATTAAAAAAGACCGATTCCAGGGACGCAAAACAACTGTGGATACGTGTGAGACCCCAGCTGCGCAGGGCGTATAGCCAATGTAAACCTGGATGCGCACAAATGAGACACTTTGTCACTGGGTGGCTCTGTCCTGCTTCTGGCAGCCATCATCATCGCCACTCACGCTCCTTCTCCACACTCCTCCCCGCAGTGTGTGCTCTTCACATCAGTCTCAGGGCTGGCTTTCCCAGTCAGATACCGTATATACTTGAATATAAGCCGACCCGAGTATAAGCCAAGGTACTTAATTATTACCTGGGAAACCAGAAAAACTAATTGACTCGAGTATAAGCCTAGGGTAGAAAATGCAGAAGCTATTGGTGAGTTTCAATAATCAAAACAAATGAAAATAAAATTACTAAAAATTGAGACATCAGTGGGGTATGTATTGAAATATTTATTTTAGATAAAAACATAAATAAAAGGACAAGTTATTTAACATTAGTAAACCAGCACAGTCAGTGGAAAATAGGTTCAACGAAAACAATAAGGTATCAACAATGATACCTTGAGAGTACTATTCCCTGAGCTCAATCAGCCACCAAGCTAAAATGTAAAGAGTTAAAATCCTTGAAAACTGGATTCTTCATCATCATCCATATCCCAATGCAGAGCTTCAGCTGGTGTGAGGTCATCATAGACGCTGTCCTCACTGAGATCGCCGTCATCACCATCACTGCTGTCATCTTCATACAAAGCTCAGTCTTCACTGCCATCCATAGCATTACTAATACTACATTTCTGGAAGGCACGTCGCACCAGGTCTTCTGAAATGTCTTCCCATGCATCTCGAACCCACGTTGCTATTAATTCTATGTCAGACTTCATGAGATTTCCTCCTTTTGTTAGTCGGGCTTGACCAGATGACATCCATTCATGCCACATCCTTCGCACACAGTCTTGAAAAAGCTTATTCAAAGATACATGTCATAGGACGGCTCTGGTTGGTTAGATGTGAGTAAACAAACATTCAAAGTCCTGCAGTGTCAGCGGGGCTTTGAATGAACAGCGGGGAAACGGCAATCACCCGCGAGATAACGGGCTCTCGTCCTGTTTCCTCGGGGAAGGGGGATGGCAAGTATGATGTTGCACCTCGCTGGGGTACCACTGACCCGTGTATAAGCCAAACCCCGGTTTTTCAGCACATTTTTGTTGCTATTTTTATATTTTTGTATTATTTTATATTTATTTATTTTATATTATTGTTGCTATTTCGTGTCTTACACTGTCTGTTGTCTCCCTTAACCCGCTTTTCTGCTATTCAGCCGCATCGGTGGAGGGAGTGGCTATATACCGAACTGTGTAGAAGTCTCCAGATGACACATGTGCAGAACCTGGATTTGTGATGAAAAAACAAATGGTCTTTTGAGGTTATCTTTCTCTCAACTACAATGGTTTGTGTCCGGGATTAGGATTCTTTACATGACCAAATGATGGCTTTCTTTTCGTCTCAGAAACAATATGCTTTCACTTTCCTTCTCAACTTTGGGTAATATTGAGAAATTCGCTATTAAGTTATGGGCTCAGATGGGGTTGTGGGATATGGCACAAATCAAAGTATTGCAGATGTCGGTGTGCATGGTAACTTTGACGTGCTTGTATATGTGTGTATTCATAGTTTGCCTGGGAGAACACCATGTCCACAATTACATCTGTCAGTGCTTCTAGCAAAAACTCCTTTCCAAATTCCATGCTTAATTCAATGCAGAAATGTTTGTTGTTGATGATTTTAAATATTCCATGTGAAGTAATTCCAAGTATTTTTCTGTAGTCTTGAAGAGTGGGCAGCTAATATAAATTTTCTGCTCTAGTAAATGAAAATCCATGTGAAAAAATACATGCATAAAATCTCAGGTAAGATCATTCTGAGAGAAGTAATTTCTATTTAGTATTATATATAAATGTATGTTTGGTGTGACAGAGATGATCAGATAAAACCCTCCTACTAAAGACTTCAACATTAAGAATATTATTATTCTAAAAGATGCCCCCATTGAAATATGTGTCAATGGGACAGGAAGCAGAGTTGACCCCCAAGAGACCGACGAGTTCACACTTTTCTGGAGAGCTGTGAGCAACACGTGCCCTGAGAGAGCGCTGCCGAGACCGTGGTAAGGTGAAACCCAGGCACAGAACTGAAGAGCACCCGCATTTCCATGGAGGTGAGATGTGGGGTCAAATCCAAATCAATAGAAGACCACTTGGGATCTAAAGCTGATTCTCAAAGAAAACACTCCTAGGTCTGTCATTAGACCACCTTAGATATAAGGAGTTATAAGAAATCATAAACACACAGAGACATCTCCTAAGGAGAACGTCAGTGTAGTACAGCTGAATGACAAGGAGAATAAGAACACATCAACGTTATGCATGTGCACGAACCATCGGTGCCACCAACTTTACACACATGTCATCCACCAGAGGTAGTCAAGGTCTAGGTCAGCAGTGGGGGGTGAACTTTGTGTTTTCATGGTTTCCCTTCTTGACCAAACTCACTGCCATCCAGTCGAAGCCGAATCATAATGTGACCCTCTCTGAGACTGGTGGATTTTACCTGCCCACCTTGCAGTAATCAGCCCAATTCCTATCCCACCATGCCACAGAGAAAATAAATTTAGCTTCCCCATTTTCCCTGTGTTGCACCCCTAGTAAATGCTAATATTTATGTCACTGGAATTGCCTCATCTGGACAACTCATACTAGTAGACTCTCATAATGCCTGTGTGTGTGCATCTGACGGCGATAACTGAAAGGAACTCTGGGAATGTAGTGATAGCATGTTATGCTGCAAGCAGCAGTTCAAACCCACCAGCCACTCCAAAGGAAAAAGGTGAGACTTACGACTCTCATGAAGTGTTCCCGTCTCAGAATCTCACAGGGAAGTGCTGCCTTGCCCTATAGGGATGCTTGGAGGTGGTATTGACTCAAGGACAGAGACTATAATGTTCTCATATTCCATATGTAGAGGAATGTATTTCTCTTTATGGCTGAATTGTATGTGCGTGACACATTGTGTTTACCCACTCATCTGTTCCTGGACACTTGGTGGGTTTCCACCTTTTTGCTATTGTAACTAATGCTGCAGCCAGCTTTGTTGTGCAAGGAACTGTCAGCTTTGCGATGGAGTCACAGCAGGGTGATTCTGTGGCAATCCGATGTTTCATTTTCGGAGGAACCACCAACCTGCTTTTCATGGAGGATGTACCATTTTGCATTACATCCAACAATGAATAAGAATTTCTATTTCTCCACATCCTCACCAACACTTGTTATCTTCTATTTTCTGACAATGAAACACATGTCAAATAATAAATGGTCCTGTACTGAAGTTTTGGTTTCTATACCTCTAGCATTAATGACATTTATAATCTTTTATATGTTTGTTCAACTCATTATCTTTTATTTTTATAATTTTCAGCTAAAATGATGAATCTACAATGGAACAAAGAAGGTAAGAGTTAACATTAACTGATCTGGTAATAATAAGAATGAGCGATATCATAGAATATCAGGAATTACAAAAATAGACTATGCACATTCGCTCAAATGAAATTTTTAGAAAAAGCTACTGAATGAACTGAAGAATTTTACTAGTATGTCTGAAAGAAGTTCAGTTCTAGACTGGAGATAGACATTTCATAGTGATAGATGCTGTTCTCTTAGGATACACTTCTATATTACCATGTTCGGCTTGGTTGTTAGAGAAGTAAAACCTGTGACACTCACATATGTATAAAAAAGAGCCACACATCGATCAGTAATTTTATGTCAAGAAGGCAGGCAAATCAGCATAATGCAACTCAAGTTCACGAGTCTGCTGCTAGACAGAGAGCTCTCTAGACCCATGTAGCAGTCAGTCAATGATGTAAAAAGGTGCAGCAGGAGGCAGAGAGATCACAGGCCAGAAAGCGCTGAGTCACATGAATCCAGAGTTGGTGGAAACACAACAAGGTGCAGAAACTCCTTGGGGTTGGTGACCCACATGGGGTTCCCACGAAGGCAGCCACAGAGCAGAGAGAGAGACAAGTTCCCTGTGTCTCTCATTAAAAGTCACACACCCCAGGAGGTAGCACCAGGCTACCACATGATTGACTGGTTGGATTCCACCCCGATATTTTCATGCAGGTTCAAGTTGACATAAAATATAACCACCTTACTATCATCCTCCACTTTCCTGAGAAAATGTCTAGAAAAGATGCTTTTGAACCGATTAGTCATCTTCTAATCAGAAGTCATTCCAGTGGTGATTGATTCAGGAGTGTTCACAAAAATGCACATCCTCCTCCCTTAGAGCAGTGCAACAGGGACACTTCAAGGAAAGCCAAGGCCATTCTTCATGGGGTCAGTTTGCATGAGTCAGGGGCTGGGTCCTTCATGCTTCTCACATGGAGTCCCAACATCCAGAAGCAGTTGGCCTATGAAGACCTAATCCTGCCCTTTAATGACTGCTCTCTGCAAAAGAAATTTAGCATCATCCACCACAGCGTCAAGAAAATGATTCTGCAAATAGAAAGTCTTTCTAAAGTAGAGGCCAGTAGCAAGAAATCCTCCAGCGATATAGCAGAATTTCTCAAATTTTTTCAATAGTTGGTCCCCTAGGAGATCGTCATCTTTCTCAACTGATAGCAAATATGGAGACTTCAAGTTTGTCTTGAGTTCTTCTACTGACAAGTGCAAGTCCTTTGCTATATGTTCCAGAGATGCATCATCCACCCCAAAATAAGACCGATAGAAAGTTAAGGTCTCCTCCAACTGCTGCACGTCACTGTCACTGAGGTATCCCATGACAGGAATCGTGGCAAGTGCTCCACACTTCAGGGCCTCCAGCCAGATCTTCTGCCTCAAACAATCCTTCCTCCGTTCAATGGCAGCATCTGTAACACAAGGAAGGCACTGCATGAAGATGTGGCGTTTATAAGCTGGAAGCTCCTCCAGAAGGGTGCTCTCCAGCTTTGGGAAATCGTACTCAGACAATTCAAAACTGGAGATCAAAAAGACCGGAGCATGGTTCACATCAATGGCCCGCAGGTTATCCAAGCAGTCCTCTCGGATCATTTGTAGGGTTTTCTCCTTACGGAAGGTCTTGGGTTTAGCTCTTCTTTGATTATATAAATCGCTGTCCACCCTGGATCGGACCAAGTAGAAATTCTTCTTCATTTTTTTAATAACTGTGGCCAATTTTGAATCGTTTTCTTTAAAGCGTGTAGCACAGATGATAATAAAAAAGTCATACTCATTAAAGTTCATTTTCTTCAGATACTCTTGAGGCTGAAATTTAGTGGTCCCAATGCCAGGCAGGTCCCACAGTTTCACATTGGGGATCTTTGGGTGTGTGTATGACTTTCTCTCCATTGTGGTCTCCACTACCCCACAGGCAGCTGCATCTGTCTCTTCATGCCCAACACCTCTCAGGGCATTAATGAAACTAGATTTTCCTGACCCAGACTCACCTGTCACAGCAATATTTATTGTGGCATTCTCAATCTCATTCATTGCATCACTGATCACATTAGCTGTCCCTGAAACATCCCCTTTCTCCATATTTGATTTAATCAAATTGATAATTTCAGAAGAGAGCATTTGGCTTTCCATCTTGAAATCCTTAAAAAATTCCTCGATGCTAGAAGCCCAATTTTTATTCTTTGGATCAACGGATGTATTGGAGGATGACTGGCCCATTGTTGTGAGTAGTATAGGACACTAAAGAGAGGGAAGAAGAAGGAAATAAAAAGATATTAGTAGAGAAAGCGGTAGCAATACCCATCTCACTGTATAGACAAAGCCGTCTATTCTTTTTGAATGCAAGTTTTGTCTGGATTCCTGGATTGATATAAAGTTCACATTGCTAAGGTATCACTTTACCTTGGAATGCTCTCCTTGTTGAATAAATTTAGATGATAGTGTACATGATATTTCAATCACACACACATCTAGGCAGAAGCTGATGGGAAAACTTCGTCATAACCCTGGAAACAATTAAAATGGTCACAAAAACTAAGCAAAGCATTGGAATAATAACAACAACAAAGTGGGAAGTGCTGTCACATGTTAGGAGAGCTTTGAACTTTCTGTGTGCTGCCCTCTGGCACCTGTTTGACTTGGGACGAGTCCCTGAGTCCTTGGTATCCTTCAATCCTGAACACAAGCCTCACTTCTGGCACTGGAAGGGGACAGCAAATATGATTCACAAGTGATAGTGTGTTTCTGATCTGGCCCGTCCGGAGATGTCTAAAGAACTGAAAGAAACCTTCATTTCTGTTTGGCCTCACTCAGAGCTCATGTGCCGCTGAGGGAAAAGGACATTGGTGGAAGTCTGTGCCCTCCTGTAATCACCTAGAGCGAAAGCATCACAAAACACCAAAAGGAGTGTCAGAGAAAAGGACTCCTTCGGGACGTGAAGTCTCAGAAACAGGTGTGTGGACCATGCACATTGCTTGTGAGGCGCCTGGAGTTGGTTCCAACTCGGAGCAACCCAATGTGTGCTCAAACCCAACACCGCCCCTCCTGCACCGCCCCCACCGTCCTTCCTATGCTGAGCCCAGGATCACAGCTAGTGTGCCTACACCTTCTCTGGGGGCTTTCTCTTCTGCACCGCCCCTCCACATTCCCAAGCATCCTGTCCTTCTCCAGGGATTGCTCTCTCCTGACAACATGCTAACGTGGATGGGGACACTTCCAGGAGGATGGTGCAAAGGGAAGGGTGACCACGTTGGGAGCTCTGTGAGTGATTGCTGGGTTGGGGGACTGAGAGTCTACGTTGGGGCTCTGGAATGCACATTTGGTCCTAGCACCCCTGCAGGGCTCTGTCCCAGTCCGTGGGATGATAGTTCCCGTGGCTCAGTTGTGCCCTGCCCTGCCATGCACAGCGCTGAGCTGCCACAGCTTGGGCGTAACCCCCCGACCACAGTAACCGGTACCACTTGCGCCATTTGTCATACCCACGATTCACGGCTGAGGTGGGAGCTGCAGCCCTGTCCCAATCGCTGCCAGAATCTGGGTGGTCCACGGATTGAGCTGGCTCGGTCTGCACAGCCCACGCTGCTAGAAGAGCATATACCACGACAGTGGAGGCCCTGCCCTCCGACAGCGCCACCAGAGGCAGCATGAGAGCACCGCAGATCCAGCTACCCATGCTGTTTGTGTCACCTGTGGGACGCGGCTGCAGGGAACTCTGGCCTGCCCACACTGCTTACAGGGCCTTAGCAGCCCATGGATCTGGTCAACCTGATCTTAGCGGCCCAAGCCTCTGGTGCTGCCCCGGACTTGCATCTGCAATGAGTTCTGCTCCTCGGTCAGCATTGCCTGTGCAGCCTAAGCGGTCCGTGGCTAGAGGACCTAGACAGGGCAGACTGAGCAACCACACAGCTGGTGCACCCCGTGATTTGCCACCATGTCTCGCTCCACACAGCCCATTTGGGGCACTCAGTCACCTTGCACACAGCCCATGCCACCGCAGCCCAAAATGCAGAGCTCCTCTTGCCACACATGAACCCATCCAGCACTGTCCCCAGCCCTGTATACACCACATAATGTACCAGCTCCAGCAACAACACAATACCATACAGACAACAACCCACATTAGCAGCCACTACAGGAAAGCAAGAGAAATAGATCCCAATGTCTGAAGAAGATCTGAACCTCATGACACACATAAAAGAAGCATTCTGTGATGCTCATCTTCCCAACATGATAGCTGTAGACAAAACGGGTGCATAAGTAAATGTGGTGAAGATAACTGATGGTGCCAGGCTATCAAAAGATATAGCATTTGGGCTCTTAAAGGCTTGAAGATAAACAAGTGGCCATCTAGCTCAGAAGCAACAAATCCCACATGGAAGAATACACCAGCCTGTGTGATCACAATGTGTTGAAGGGATCAGTTATCCACATCAAATAACAAAAGTCATATCATTGGGTGCACACCTCCATGATACGATTGCTGAGGACAAATGGATGCATAAGCAAATGTGGCGAAGAAAGCTGATGGTGCCTGGCTATCAAAAGAGATAGTGTCTGGGGTCTTAAAAGCTTGAAGGTGAAAAAGTGGCCATCTAGCTCAGAAGCAACAAAGCCCACATGGAAGACGCACACCAGCCTGTGCGATCATGAGGTGCCAAAGGGACCAGGTATAAGGCATCATCCCCAAAATAAATATATATATAATATATATAATATATATTATATATATACCATAGTGAACGAAGGGGGAAGTGCAGAGTGGAGACCCAAAGCCCATTTGTTGGCCACTGGAGATCCCCTCACAGAGGGGTTTACGGGAGGCAATGAGTCAGTCAGGGTGCGATGTAGCACCGATGAAGAATAGAGCTTTCCCCCTGATCCTGGATACTTCCTCCCCGCCACCAACTACCATGATCCGAATTCTACCTTGCAAGACTGGATAGAGCAGAGGTTGTACACTGGTGCATATGGGAGCTGGAGGCACAGGGAATCAAGGGTGGATGATACCTTTAGGACCAGGGGTGTGAGGGGCGATACTGGGAGAGTAGAGGGTGAGTGGGTTGGAAAGGGGAAACCGATTACAAGGATCTACATGTGACCTCCTCCCTGGGAGACGGACAGCAGAGAAGGGGTTGAAGGGAGACTCCGGATAGGGCAAGATATGACAAAATAACAATCTATAAATTATCAAGGGCTCATGAGGGAGGTGGAGCTGGGTGGAGGGGGGAAATAAAAGAGGACCTGATGCAAAGGGCTTAAGTGGAGAGTAAATGCTTTGAAAATGATTAGGGCAAAGAATGTACAGATTTGCTTTATACAATTGTTGTATGTATATGTATGGATTATGATGAGTTGTATGAGCCCCTAATAAAATGTTAAATTAATTAAATTTAAAAAAAAATTTTAAGCGTTTACGAAGGTGGGAGGGTGGGGAAGGAAGGGGGAAAAATGAGGAGGTGATACCAAGGGCTCAAGTAGAAAAAAAAAATGTTTTGAAAATGATGATGGCAGCAAGTGTACAAACGTGTTTGACACAATTGATGGATGGATGGATTTTGATAGAGCTGTATGATCCCCCAATAAAATGTTTTAATAGCAATTACCTCAATATAATAAAAGCTAAATATGACAAACAAACCGGCAGGGTTACAACTAATGGAGAAAAGATGAAAATGTTCCCACTGAAAGAGAGACCTACAAGGACGACCACTGTCCCGACTTCTATTCAACAGCATCCTCGAGATCCTAGCTAATCACGTAAGGCAACAGAAGGATATCACAGGTGTGCGACTGGGAACACAGAAGCCAAATTATCGTTGTTTGCAGATAATATGATTCTATGGTGGAGTGACAAGATATAAGATCAAGAAGCAGAAATCAATTGGATATATATATACATATATATATATATATAAAACACTGATGGAATTACAGCAAAAGATTTTTTAAAAGCATTATACTTCAAAACAGTCACGTACAAATTGAATATCTAGGGAAATACCTACCAACAACAAAAAGACCTGTACAAGGAAAACGACATTATGTGGGAAATAGCACTGAGGGAAATATGACTAGGACTGTATTCCCTAACTTATAACAGAGGGAATCTGGAAAGCTAGCAGTCCATGGTAGGAAAGCCACCACTTTGGTAAGGCAGAGATAAAGTCCAAGTACATTGTCCTGCTTTAAATATCATTCCCACAGATTCTCCCCTAGCAGCTATGCTGCCTTAGAGTGGTTGATTCTCTCTCCCTATAGAAGCAGACATTCTGGTTACCTCCTTCCACCATGGCACCCATCCCCCCTCAGGGAGGACTGGCATGAGTAAGATATGTTAATAAAATATTACTTGAAGAAATAATATTAAAATAAAATATATGAGACAAAGTCGTCCTTGCCTAAAAGAAGCGCTCTGGCTGTCTTCCACCAAAACAGATTTGTTTGTTTTTCTGGCAGTTCTTGGCAAGTTCAACAGTCAATATCCTTCGCTGGCCTCATAATTCAAAGGCATCGATTCTTCTTCAGTCTTCGTTCTTCAATGCCCCACTTTCACATGCATGTGAGGTGACTGAAAATGCCATGGCTGGGGACAGTCACACCTTAGTCCTCAAAGTAACCTCCTTGCTTTTCAACACTGAAAAGTAGTCTTGTGCTAGTCTGGGTACTTTAGAGAAACTCAAGTGTAAGAGAGGGTTTTATATAAAGGGTAAGTGCACATCAAGAAAAAAATCCCTAGATGATCCATGCAGGGTGCAGGGTAGCAACGATGAAACATATAACTTTCCTTTAGTTCTTAAATACTTCCTCCCCCTCTCCCCCACGATCATGATCCCAATTCTACCTTGCAAATCTGGCTAGACCAGAGGATGTACACTGGTACAGATAGGAACTAGAAACACAGGGAATCCAGGAGGGGTGACTCCTTTGGGACCAGTGGTGAGAGTGGCGATGGAGAAGCACATCAGGAGACCTCAAAGAATGAGAATCCAAAGCGTGTCTCTGCGGTTCACGGGGAGTATGAAGACCGCTAGTTCAATGGACCCCAATGACCTGATGCAAGAAATCCAGAAATCCACAGTGTTAGATGCAAATAACTGTGGTTCCCAACAAAGGGAGAGGCTCTTGCTCTTCTGTGTCCCTGGAGACGCTAGACGGGACAGCCTCCTGCAGGGGTAGATGGAAGTCTGCCAGCTGCTGTGGTTGTCCCTTAGCGGAGTCCTCTTCAAGCAGATAGCAAGAGCGGGTACATCTATTGCCTTTAACCCTGCCTCCAAAATAGCACATGTGCTTACCTGTAAAGCAGCCCACATGGACAGGATCAGGGAAGATAACGCGCATCTCTGAGTACAGTTTTTGAATGGACTAGAGATGCCGAATGGGATTGGCCTGTGAAACTCCCTGTGTAGACTCTGCCCTTAATGCAATAAGGTTGTGCATAGTGATGAACTGCAAACTTAAAGTCAGTATAAACTATAATAAATATATACAAGTATAAAGCATGGATTCACATGTACAAGTGAGCATACTGTGCGTTTCTGTTCACTTTCTGGTCACAGAGTTCTATAATAAAACAAACGATTGCTTCAAAAATCCACGGACATGTTGCAGTGGGCAAATCTGCTGCACAAGACTTCTTTATAAAGCTTTGAATGGAAAGGATCTCACCTTGAAGACTAACGTCCACCAGACCTAAGCAATGGGATGCATTGCCTCATATGCATGGGGATGCTGCACAAAGTATAAGGAACAGCACAGAAGAATTGATGCCTTTGAATTATTGTGTTGGTGGAGAATCCTGGAGGAACCGTGGATTCCCAGAAGAGCAAACAAATTTGTCTTGGAAGAACAACCAGAATGCTCCTCAGGAACAAAGATGGCAACATATTATCAGGAGAGACCAGTCCCTGGACAAGGACATCATGCTTGGTAAAACAGAGGGTCATCAAAGAGGGACCATGTCAGGGAGATGGATTGACACAGTGGCTGCAACCACGGGCTCAAACAGACAATTGTGAGGAGGATGTGGGACAGGCGATGTTCCTATAACGGACTCAGCATAGCTGACCCGACACCACCACACTTTGAGAAAACGCATGTCTGTCTATTATCGCCGTCTACTTGCAATATTTCTTTTGTAGCACCACTCGATAACGCAGACATAATCTAAGGAATGCTTCTGTTAGCGGAAACACACTGCTAAGCCCAAGGGAGGACCGACTCCTCCTCTAAGACTCGTTCCAGACTCTGCATGCACCCGCATTTCCAGCCCAGCTTTGTGTGCATCATTTGACCACGGAGACACAATCAAGAGAAGAGCACGCTGATGTGGAGGATGTTCCCCCTAGTCCCTGACCATGAGCTACTCCTGGGTTTTTGCCTGCGCCACAAGGATACTGTGATAGATGCTAAGGAACTGGAGAAGCCGGCAGACGTCACTGATTCATTCTGCAATGACACACTTGTTTATGCAGATACATTGCAGGAATGAACAAAGTAGAAAGGCCATTGGAGAACTTAATCTACAGAAAGAGAGGAGACAGGACTGGCCACTTGGGTCCTTCAGAACCACCCCCATTGTCCCCAGTGGGGAAGAACAAATGAGACACTGAAGAGTCGGGGCCACATGGAGAAAGAGGAGCTGAGGTAAACCATCCCTCCCTGGTCCAAAGGGCTCCACTGTGTCCTAGTAGAGAAGCGGGAACCTTACTCCAATTACAGAGAAAATGGGGAGAATTATTCATCCGACGAGGACAAAAGGTCAGTGTTGTGGGTGTGAATGTGTGTATGTATGTGCCTTTCTGTGAATCAGAGAAAGGAGAGAAATCATCCCGACCACTGCTCCTGCACACAACCCTCTACTCTGAACACGTGAGACTGGATGACAATGAATCCTAAATATGAGAGAGAAACACGTGAGATTGGATGACAATGAATCCCAAATATGAGAGAGAAACTTCCCTAATTTGGCACAGCTAAGGGAAGTCAGTGATGGGTATGCGATCTGATAAAAAGATATCCTGGGGGTAACAGTTTTTGAGGGTTTGGGGAAGGTGGAGAGTTTCTCTCAACTTGTAGGGAATGCATCTTGATTTCTTGGAGGTGAGTGGCAATTTGGGGGAGTTAAGGCCTCTATAGATCGTGTCCATTAGGAGAGGGACGGCTCTCCTCAGGGAAAAATCTGTGTTCCATGACAGGCACGGGAGCCTGAAAAAGGAAACTCTCCAGGACCAGGTGAGAGTGCAAGCAGGACGTGCTAGTCTCACCTTGAGGTTGTCAAGTATTTTCTCTTGCTGGGTCTTCATCGACGCTCGTGGAAGCAGCAGCCACGAGATCACCAGACACATGGCACTAGCTTCATCTGCTCACAGGACCTCTTTAGAGTATTCAGAAGCACAGATGCTACATTGAGGACCAAAGTGATCCTGACCCCTGCCACAGTGTTTTCAATTGCCTCACACATATGAAAGCTGGACATTGAATTAGGTAAACAGAGAGAATTGATGCACTTTAATTGTGGTGCTGGATTTATCAAGGAGTCACAGGGGGATAGGGGAGGGAGGGAGAAGAGAACAGCTGATACCATGGGCCCAATCAAAAGTAAATGTCTAAAACAGAACAATGGAAACAGATGTACAAATATGCTTGATACAATCGATGTATGGTTTCCATGTATTTTCTTTTATGTGATTATTGCATAGATTTCCTTTGTTCAGGTATGATATATCAGATACAATTTGACTCAGTGTGTTTTCATTTATATGTATGATAGATGATTGATGATAAGTATAAGTGTGATTTCATTTATATCTGGAAATTATATAAGTATATATGGCTAAAGAATTGTGTACAGGTGCCAGGTTGGCTAGGGGTGGATTGCGATAGTTTATTGTGCCAGCCTGACCGATAAACACAAGTAGGATTAACTGAAGGGCAGAGAGATAAATGGCTCGGTGAGCCTTGCCTTGCTAGTTTTGTACCTCAATTTAAAGGGTACACTATCTGTGGGATGCCTAGCCTGTGGACTGTGTCGCTTTAAGTTAAGGTCCCTTTAAGCCCACACGATTGGAATGTTCATCTCTGGAGGTGGAGATCGACAGTTGGTGACAGTTTGTGACCTGCCTTGCTGTTTGCTGCCTGGGTATATATAGCCCAGCTCTCTCTACAGAAAAGGAACTGGCAGCTCTCAAGACTTAAAAGACTGCTAGTGTCTCACTGCTTTATAATTTAACTGTTAATTTCTTGTATTACCTATCTATCTATCTGTATATAATTTAACGGTTCATTTTTTGTGTTATATATCTCTCTATCTTTATAAATAAATATATATATATATATAATTACTAGCAATCTGGTTTTGTCTCTCTGGAGCACCTGGTCTAACACATATGGATAGTTATAAGAGTTGTAAGACCCACCCATAAAATGATCCTGTAATAAATAAATAAACAAATAGTGATGCTAGAGAAGAATATTGAAAGTACAATGAACTGATAAAAGGACAAACAGACCTGTTGGAAGAAGTAACACCAGATTGCTCCTTAGCAGCAAAGATAGTGAGACTTCATCTTACATACTTTGGACATGTTGTCGAGAGAGACCAGTCCCTGGAGAAGGACTTTGTGCTTGGTACAGTAGAGGGGCAACAAAAAGAGAGGAAGGCCCTTGACATGATGGTCTGACACACTGGCTGCAACAATGGGCTCCAGCCTAGGAGCAATCGTGAGGACGGCGCAGGACTTAGCAGTGTGTCATTCTGTTGCACATAGACTCACTATGGGTCAGAAGAAACTCAGCCCCGGCAAGTGAGGGAGGTCTCCTGAGTTAATTAGAATAGAACAGGAAGCCAGTGTGAGAAACAGCGGGCAAGACGCACAAGCCTTCTGCGTCTCTAACCGAGAGACATCACTCATCTGCAGACAGACTTGCAGCAGTGATTGTTTCTTCCCCCATTTCTGGGATCCCATGCACCCGGCTCAGGACTCCAGGGAACTGCTTTCCCTCCGACAGCCCTAGAGGATGGCTGTCATGCTGAGCACTGAGCAAACAACAGAGTGAGACAGGAGGCAAATACCCAGAGCAGGGAGACCCAAGGAAGTGGGATGAGGGAGCACGGAAACCAACCTCCGAGTTACAGATCTTGGAGAATGAGAGAACATAAACATCTGTAGTCCATGTCCTGAGCAGGTTCAACCACACAAAGCCCTCCCCTGTTGGTCAGATGAGCTTTCCCGAGGTTGCCTGCATTGTTGCTGTGATAAGCAGGGTGATCATTGGTTCAGGACCCCCAGGCCTGCTCTGCTGCATGTGAGAGGGGACTGGACTGTGTCCATTGCATGTGAGAGGGGATAAACAGGAAGAATGTAGGAAAATCAAACTTATAAATCTTACATCAATTTCTCATTTCACCATTTTAACTCTCCCACAAGGACAATAGAGTTATTTCCATTTTCAAGTTCAAATGAAAGTAATCAAGAGGTTGAAAGACAGCTTCAAGTTCACACACATACTTTATTTCCTCCTCTGAGGAATGAGAGCCACCTTCCGTGTTCTTGTGGCTTCTCTGCCCTCCCTTCACCCATAAACCTGACCTGCTCTCCATCTGCTTTTCCCATCTCAGCACATCAGGCACCCAAACCAGTACCAGATCGCTACAGATATAGCATGTTTTGTCACTCACCAGCTCTGCAAGCAAAATCTTTCTGGTGTCAGAAGCAAGCTTAGACTCTTCCCAGGATACAGGTAAAAAAAAATCTGAGTCTGGCAAAGGACTTGAAAAATTCCTCAACTCTGAACCTTTCCACAGACTGACTCACAGAGGAAATCCAGGTCCTGTGTGCTGTGTGGTTGCACAGAGAAAAAGTTGAATAAGGCAGAGTGTGCGGCAGCCTAAAGAATCAGTTAGCTCCACCCTTTAGATCTTGGCCACTTGTTGAGGCCTGCATTTACAAGAAATAAAAATGAAACCAGATTAGGTTTCTGACTGCTTTCTGAAAATCACATGCATTTCCAGGAAAAGAAAAATAAACCTATTTTGACTTCAAGTGTCTCATGAAATGAGGGGTGGACAAGATGCCACTTGGTATCAAGAAACTCTTAATTCTCACACCTAGGAGGCTGAGGTAGTTCGTTTTTTATACCAACCTGGCTGATAAACACATGTGGGGATAATTGAAGGGAGGAGGAATAAATGGCTCAGTCATCCTCACGTTTCTAGTTCTCGGGTCTCTTGCTTTCTGATGGCCTCGCACCAGGGTGCAGCTGCCTTAGCCAGTTCCCTGCTTTAGCTGGCAAGGCTCACTTCCTGCAAGACATCCCTGAGGAGAAGCCACATGGACCTACCCGATGCAGTCATGGATGTTGGTGCAGCCGTGTGGAGACCCCTGAGATGTTTACAGCACTGAGATGTTTACACATTCACTGATCCGGCTTTCCCCCTGCAGTCGGCATCATTGAGTCTGTTTTGGGAGATGGAGGAGGACTTCGTGAATTGGTGTTGGACATTTGGGTGAATGAGGTAATGTTGGACTTGTGGACTTGGGAAGTGCTGGGTTGGGATGTTTTATTGATGTGCACTTACGCTTTATATAAACTTTCCCTTTTACAAGAGTTTCTGTAGATTTGTTTCTCTAAAGTACCCAGGCTAATACAGAGGTGAAAGAAGATTCCTGTATAGATGTGGCTCAAGGAAGAGACTGACACTCACTGGGGAGGGGTGACAAGGGTGGGGAGGCTGTGAGACATTTTTAAAGCTTCCAGTAAATGAAGGGAAAGCACTTTCCACCAGAAACCAGAGGGTCTCCGATAGAGAGGAGATTATGAACTTGACACCCTTCAGGTCTGGAAGTGAATACACCCTGACAGCCGGCTCCCTTCCCAGCCGAACAATAGACAGTTCTCAGGGGAGCAGTAACACCAGGCAGACGTGCCCATTCTAGAACAGGTCACAATGTGAGCTCAGCGGGGTGGTGGTGGGTACGCAAGGACAAGGTTGCGGAGGGTGCAGAAGGAGAAAGGAAAGAGCAAACGCAGGAAGGGAGTGGAGTAAGCGCTGCTCCATTGATTCTTCCATCAAAAGGTGTCTTCCTTCCTTGCATTCCTGTTACATCCTGATCTGGTTTAAATCATTGTCCATTCAGCCCTAAGTTACTGCAAAAGCCTCCTAAATTATAATTATTGCCCTTTGTATCACCCTCCTCTAATTCATTCTTAATACTGCTGTCAAAAGAGTGGTATTCAAACCATTTTATTGTCACTTTCTAGCTCAATTTCTTCAATATCATACTTTACATACGAGATAAAATGTGAACTCGTTAGCTTAGGTCCTTGAAATATTTTTTCAGTCTTATGTCCTATTTTTCTGTAGGTCAGAGCTTCTGTTCTAGTAAGATGAATCTACCTAATCTCTCCAAAATTATCCATTTTGCAGACATCGTGCTTTCCCTCTTGTTCTCCAGTGTGCTTCATTGTCCAGCCTCCCTTCCTGTGTTCCGGGGTAAACCCTGACGAGTTATAGGCGCTCGTGGAAGCTCCATCCTTCTTGAGGAAGAGTTTCTGCTTGGGGGCATTGAGTTCATGTTCATGGTGGCAGAACACTTTGGAGAGGGATAACAATAATGGTTGTACAGCACCAAGGGTGTGCTCAATGGCACTGAATTATACACATAAACGTTGTTTATTTGATGAATGTTTGTTGTGTCTATTTATACCAAAATTGAAAAATTAATTTCATAACAATGAGTATGAAGAAAAAATGTGCTTAAATTGGTTGCAAAGATTGTGCAACTCTGGTTGATGTGGTTGAACTGTTGAATTGTCTGGTATGTGGAAGAAGTGCCAATGAAACTTCAAAAGGAAAAGAAAAACTAGGCATGCTACTCTGGTAAACAGTTAGAGAGTCGATGGCAGTGAGTTGAGAGACTAATAATTAAGTTGATTGTTGTTGTTGCTTTTGTTGTTTTCTTCTAGATGAAATGAGCACAGGTTTAATGAAATATCTTAATTCCAGTAAATGGCTATTTTGGATAGGAAAAAAAGAAAGAAAGAAACAGGAAAGAGAAGAGAGGGTTTCCTCTCCATCCTTCTACTTCTCTGAGCACTGTGGCTGACTGCTCACACTGTGAATGCTTCAGAACAAACGGCCCCAACAGGTGATAAACCACTTTGCTTTCCCTTGAACTCATATTTCTAGGCCAATGGAGTTGGGAAGACCCTCCCGGGTATTTGCCTTGGTTGTCCTTTGAAACTTGAGACTCAGAAAGAGTGATTCCTTGGAGTCGCCTGTAAGTGAGGCCATGCTCTAGGGAAACTACTCCAAAACGCACTGCCGCACAGTCTGGTTGCTCCGAGAGAATGGAGTCGAGCGTCCTCTGTGGATTTCTGAGACTGAGTCTGTTCAGGAGTAGAAAGCCCCATCCTCTCCTGTAGGAAAGCTGATGGTTTGGAACTGCCCACCCGAGGGTAGCAACCAAACAGATAACCCACTAAGCCACCAGGGCTCCTGGCTTTAAGCTAATCAAACCACAGGTAGATTAATAAGACTGCTTTGACTTGGGCACTGTAGCCGTTTGAAGAATGGTGTCCATTTCAGGAAAAGTGCTCCAAGGATCAGATTAGGAGTTATGATTTGGGTAAAGCCATCGATTTTGTTCAAGACAATCTTATGAAAATCCTTCCTGACCACAAAGTTACGTATCAATTCTGTTCCAACCTTTTCTCTTTCATGTCAATGCTGACAAGATTTATTATGGGAGTGCATGAAGGTTTCACAGCTCATTATTAAGTATTTAATTAGTAAAAATGTTATCGGGATCTTGAAATCATTATTGCAGGACAATGAAATGAAGTTACTTGATCGAGCTCAACTATCCATAGGCTATGTAACTCCACCGAATGTCTGCAAATCATCGATTTTGCCATTTCACTGGGTATAAAGTGAGTCAGCTCAGAAGCAGAAGGGGAGAACCTCACAGCGTCCAGGAGAGAAGAGCCACTAGCAGAGAGCACCCAAGGGCCCTGAGCGCAGAAGAGGAGGTGACAGCAGAGGCGCCATGGTCAGAGCACCAAAAGCATGAGCTAGAGGGCAGGTTTCTCAGCCAACAGAAGCAGTGTTTGTGTGCCCATGTGCCTGCAGGCAGGAGGTTGACGAGCAGAGCAGGTGCCCTTTGGGCATGTATGAGGGCTAATAGCGCTTTGTAAATCTTGCCCTAGGAGGGCAGAGACCAAGAAGCCAGGGCCCAAGAGAGATGTGCCTGCAGCATGGCTGAGAAGAAATGCTTTGAGCAATAGAAATGTATTCAAAGCATTCCTGTTACTGACTTGTAACCTGTTAACTTCCCTAGTAACTCTCATCATTGTGAATACTGTGAGTTTGTGTGACATTGCAATAGATTATCAAACACAGACAAGAAGCAGAGGACTGTGAGGGAGACAGCGGATATCATAACAGGATAACGAAGGTTGAGGACGGTGCCAGGTCTGACCTCTCTGCCTCAGGCATCATCCTTAGGGAAAAGGGCAATCGATCCTCCTCCCTTCTCACAAAAGTGGAGGGGTTCCAATATGGCTATTTCTGCATCTATTTTTGGAAATGCCATCAATTGTTAACATCAGTTTCTTTTTTTTTTTTGATGATCTCCAAAATGGTCTTTTTTTTTTGAGGATCTTCTTTTTTATTTATTTATTTATTTATTTATTTATTTAAATTTTAACAATTTATTGGGGCTCATACAATTCTTTTCACAGTTCATATATATACATACATCAATTGTATAAAGCACATCTGTACAGTCTTTGCCCTAATCATTTTTTTCTCTTTTCTTCTTTTACATTTTATTAGGGACTCATACAACTCTTACCACAATCCATATATATACATACATCAATTGTATAAAGCACATCCATACATTCCCTGCCCCAATCATTCTCAAGGCATTTGCTCTCCACTTAAGCCCCTAACATCAGTTTCTTACAATTTATATTTTAATACAGGTCATGAGGCTATAGCACCCTGAGAGCCCAGGAGCAGGAGCAGGTCAAAGTGTCCTCAGGCACCGAGGAGAAATGTGACGGAACAGGGAGAAAAAGGCCCGTGAGAGAAAGCCTCCTGCAGTGCAGGGGCCACTTCTGCCCACACTGCGTGTGGCCTAGGTACACACCCCAGCCCACGATGCAGCTCCCAGGCACATGCAGGTTTAGGGAAACACGCAGGAGCTCCAGGTCTGTAGCAAGTATCCTGTCTCCCAAAGAATCCACAGTGACGTAGAACCAGCTTCACACAGAAGTTACAGATGCTACCACTATACAGAGATGGATTTCAAGCAACTTGAGCGCACCCAGTGCTGCAGAGAAAAGGAACAAGGTGGCAGCAACAGGGAGCAAATTCTGAGCCTGTGCATCTCTGTGACTGAGGCCAAGGAGCTAGAGGAAGTGGGTGGTGATTAGACTGGGCGGACTAGAGAAACAAATCAGAGACACCCATATATGTGTGTGAGAGGATTTTATACCAATAAGACATCCACCCAAGGCTAGATCAAGTCCATCAATCTGATCTTAGCCCATAGGTCTGCTACCAGTCTATGAATTCCTCTTTGGACTCATGCAACACATGCAATGAACTGAATGCAGGAAGACCACAGGCCAGTGGGTTGAAAGTCTTGTGGCTTCAGTGGCGATGGAAGCATCTCCAGGGCTCTGGCAGCCACTAGTGTGGTTCCATGTGGCTTGTCAGCAGGAAGGTGAAGCAGAGAGAGTGGTGTTGTGCCTCCAGGATGGAAGACAGGAATTCCCAGGATCCTCAGGAGAAGCCCATGCCCCCACAGAGGCATCATTGCCTATGACCTGATTGACAGACTAGACACCACCCCCTCACTCCACCAGACAGGAGACTATGTAACTGCCGCAGGTGACCAGGTGCAGCCATGTACAATGCTCTTCCAGAAATAAAGACCAGTGGTGTTACGGAGGAGAATGGAGAAGGTCTAGGCAGCCAAGACACTGGGAGAAACCCCGTGGGCAGAGCAGGAGTCAGGGATGAGTGGGGAAGTCACTGTGTAGGGGCTTAGAATTTTATACTTTATTCCAACTCTCTGGTTACCATGGAAACCAGGGTATTATTCCAGCCTTACAGCGAATCAGTGATGCAGTCCAGGCTCCCCATCCTCCTCCTGCCCAGGGAACAGGGCTCCCACGTTTGACGTATGGTCAAAGCAGGTGACATCGATCTCTTGATGCTGTTTTCCAATTTTACCTGACAGAGGTTTCCTCTGCACCTTTGAAGATGTGAGAATGAGACCTGGGAGGCTGTCGGGCACTTGGGTCAACCTTGTAAAGACACAAGAAGAACACGGAAGTGAGTGACACCTTAGGAGTCTGCCCCTCCCTCTAGTGCTCAGACTCGGTGTCCTGGGGCTCCACACCCCCACTTCAGAGTTGTTCCCAGATCCTCCGTTGCTTCCAAGCAGCAGCCCCTCCCATCCAAGTGTAGCTATTCACTCAAGAATATAGGCCTGGAGCCAGATGGTGTGGGATTGGAGTCAGTTCTCACCTAACACCTGTCCCTGTTCTGTGATCACACCTGCAAGGTTCATGTGTGGGTGAGGAGGGAGGGAGCACGGAGGTTTAAGGATGAGGTCTCATTCATTCCTCACCTATTTTTTGAGCACTGTCCACCTGCCAGGCTCTGCTCTATGTGCTGAGGTGAGAGAGAAAGACTCACTCCTCAGGGGCTGCAATCCTGGGAGGGCACAGAGAGGAACCACCGTACTTTCAGAGAAAGGGTAGACAAGAACTAGGAGACCCCCGAGCAGTTGTTTGTGATCTGCCAGCCCCAGATGAAGAGTGTCACTGAACTCAGGACAGTACAAGTGACCCCAGTGTGCATCTCTATCCTGCAGGGCCCTGCTGTCCAGGAGGGGCCCTGAAAGGGGAGGTCATTGGATTGACCTGAGGTGGATTTAAATGAACATGTGAGAAAGAGACAGCGGGAGAGTTGTGTAGAGGCCCAGCACATCCAGAATCAGAGGATTCTGGAGGAAGAAAGGTCATAAGTTGGAGGCACAGGTTCTGGGAGGCTCAGCGCTTACAAGAGGGCAGGGGGACCAAGACTGAGTCCAAGGCACAGGAGCTCCTAGCAGGGTGGTGCCGAACTGAGTGGGGTCACATAGACCCTGAAGCTAGTGCGTTTCTGATACCCCTCTGAGGGTCTGCCTTTGCCTCAGGATGTCTCTAAGAGGTTGTGCATTGACTGAGCACAGGGCTCCTGGCAGGTGGGACTTAGCAGAGAGGTAGCAGGTGTCAGTGGCAGGACGCACTGCTCTAGTGCTCTGCCAGTATCACATCTGCTCTGTGCGCTGGCAGGACTCAAGGGATCACCATGGGCAACCGGGGCCCAGAGAGAACAGGGTGAAATCCTGTGAGGGGCCTCTCTCTGGGAACTCTTGTGATTTCCAGGAATAGAAAGCGAAACTTGTTTGAACCCAAGCTCCTTCCTGTGAACCTTGGGCAGGAGCGAGGACTGGGAACTGGGAGGACAAAGCTGTGAGCTGGAGCAGCACGTCAGCCTGAACTTGAGGACAAGGCAGGGGAGGTGGGGGGTGTTAGGCGGGGGTGCTGGATAGGAGGTGGTTATCCAAGGACAAGGTGGTTGTTTTCCAGTTCCTCCCCTTGGGGTCTCTCTCTGCTCTTCCTAAGGTCACCTCAAAGCATCACCCACTTCCCTGCTGTCCTTCCTGAACACGCCTGTCTGGATTTGAGCTTTGAGGTTTGAAAGGGAAGGGTCACCTCTCTGGAGTGTCCTCTGCTGATCACGGTCCCCCTGGGCTTCCAGGGGTTGGTAAGGTGCTTCTATGATGACTCTTTGTCTAATCACCACACTAGTGTAAAACCATTACAAAGCAGCCCTGGCATAAGACCTGTGTGCTCTCAGCAAGGCGAAAGCCCAAGCACCGCATGGGATAGCATAGAACTCTGAGTCCAGCCCCAGACAAGATGCTCAGGAGACAACATTCTCCACTATCTACATGAGCTTTTGTTGCTGTTGTGGGTCCAGGACTCCATTGGGGTTCACAGACACCCAGGGTGACAGAATTGAATTGTTCCCTGGGGTTTCCTAGTCTGCTCTCCGTAAGACAGCATATAACCAGGTTCAAACCTCAGACACTGGGTTAGCGGCCAAGCACTTAACCAGACACCAAGGCTCCTTACTGATCCTTTGAGTCCCTCTCACATCAGGTGGTACCTGTCTTGGGAAAACTTCTCTCTTCTACCAGGCCCTCGATCTTTCCTCTATAAGTGAGATTAACGAGGTGAGGGAGGGGCGTCCCTACCCGTCCCCTTATAATATTACCTTCCCAGGACCATCTCCATGGATCAGGTGGAAACGGAAACCTATTTTCCTGGGATAAATTGGTTTGCTAATTTCCCTTCAAACTTTTCTGAAGGTGATTCAATGAAAATAAGCCCGGGGCTCTAACCCTCACTCGTTTCTGGGCTCGCAAAGGTCTCTATTGCCTCACACTCCACATCCAGTCTCTGACCAGGTTTTGCTTCTACCCTTTCACATTCAGGTTAGTTGAGATTTACACGGAGAATAGCCCTGCACTATAATCACTGTGCTTGATGCTGCATGGCTGAAACCATGATATCGATTTAGTGGCTCCATGACCAGCACTTAACAACAACTTGAGTGAAGAATAGAATGCAGTAGACAAGATCAGAAAGACTTCCATGGGAGACTACACATGGTGTTACATTCCTAATTGGGCACTTTTGACCAAGTCTCTAACTAGCCCTCAGTGACCCAGGCTACGTGCTAGACAGTAGACTTGGACTTACGGCTCTCTTCTTTCAAGAGAAAGAATATCCTGCACAGGCCACAACAGTAGGTTCCAATTCAGAAACCCCGCTGATTGAACAGGACTTTACCTTAAACACATAACGGATTACAGGAACGTAAATGCTCCCTTGGACTTAAGGCTGAAACCCTCTCAAGTGTGAGACTCCGATGAGCCCCATGTTAGTCTGGGTGGACTAGAGAAATAAAGCCATCACCACTCATATACATGTAAGAGATACCTTTACATCAAAGAGTAATTGTATATTAAGAAAGCATCCCAGCCCAGCCCAGTTCAAGTCCATAAGTCTAATATTAACCCATATGTCTGAGACCAGTCTATAAATTCCTCTTCAGACTTCTGCAACACATGCAATGATGCCAAAAGCAGGAAGATCACAGGTCAGTGGGTGGAAAGTCTTGTGGATCCAGTGGTGGTGGAAGCATCTCAACGCTGGAAGGGGTCTCCACGTGGCTCCCTCAGCTCCAGGGCTCCATGTGTCTTGTCAGCAGGAAGACGAAGCTGAGAGAGTCTCTGTGTAGCTGGCCTCCAGTCAGCTCTTTATCACCGTGGTGCCTCCAAATTAGGTCATTAAGCTTTGACATGACAGGCTGGACTCCACCCCTTTGCAAGTTGACACCAGGTTAGCTACCACAATCACTATCCCAAGATTGTGGATTTGGAAGTCATTGGGCTTTGGTTCAAAGCTCTTGCTTTGAGGGAGCCCAATAAGTAGCAACTCAAGACCACCATGTAGTTGCTCCATTTTTGTACTCTTCTCTATTTTTTTACGATATGTCTTGGTCCAGCAGACATAGTTCTGATTTTGTGAATGACCATTTTTAAAAGAGTTTCCCGATTTCCAACAATCATTGTTCATATAAAGAGTGTCCAATCACTTAACTTTTTAATCTGTAAGACTCAATAATCCATGTATTGTAGTCTAAAAGCTCTCATATATGTGTATACTTTCCTTCTTTCCACAATATTTCAAATTCTATATCATTATCAAATTAATGATACTTTCAACAGAATTAACCAGGCCCCTTGAAGCAGGGAATCAATAGAGACTTCCACAGGGCTGTCCCCAATACTAATTACATGGACCTCCCCTCTGCCCTCCCAGAAGAATGCACTACAGAGGACAGCACTGAAGCTACAGCTCAGGGAGAGGGGCCCATCTCATCAGAGCACATAGGAGCAAAAAAAGACGGAAGGAGGGAGAGTGGAACACATCCTGCTGCACCAAGTCCTGATATTCCTGTTCAAAGCAGCCGATGCTCATAGAGAACCAGAGGGCCAGCCCCACCATGAGACAAGTTATCCCTCACTGGCCCACAACACTGGAGGCTTCTGTGGAAATTGTGCCTGATCAGACCCCACCACACCAGGGTGAAATGCTAGGAGCTTGCAACAGAGCAGCAAGGGGAGCAAAGCAATAAAATCCCCCAAGGAATCCCAAAAATAGACTTTGGGACCAGGGCATGGCACCCATCACACTCCACTGGAAAACACTCCCAAAGGTCAACAAACAGACCTTGAACTATTTATAGGCATGCTTTTTTAGTCATCAGTTTTTGTTTTTGGTGGGCTTTGTTTGTTTTCCTTTGTTGTTTTGTTTTGCTCTGTCTTGTTTTGTTCATATTATTGTTTCTGCATGTTTATCTAAATAATATAGGCAGATAAACAATCTGGAGGAGAAAACAAAGGGACTGAAGATTCCAGGGGGACACAGGAGAGGGGGAGGTGATGGAAAGGAAGTGGGTGTTAACAAACCCAGGGACAAGGGAACAACAAGTGATCTAAAATGGATGGCAAGGAGGGCAGAGGATGCCTCATAGGGCTTAATCAAGTCAATGTAATGGAGAAGAATTACTGAAACCTGATTGGAGGTCAAACATGGTAGCGAACAGAGGAAAGTAAAAGGAAATAGAGGAAAGAACTAGGAAGTGAGCATTTAAGGCACGTACATATCTAAATATATTTATATATAATGATAGACAAATCTATCTAGATCTGTAGAGATCTAGATAGATCTATGTATCTATATATATGCATAGATATATATACATCTATGTATCTATCTATATGTAAATATAGATATACATATTTATATGTTAAGTATCAAGGTAGCAGATGGACATTGGAATTCTACTCAAGTACTCACTCAACACAAGAACACTCTGTTCTAAGAACCTAGCATTCAGTGATGCTTAGCTTTCCCACACAACCACTGAAGACAAAATGGCTACGTGAGCAAATGTGGCGAAGAAAACTGATAGTGCCTGGCTATCAAAAGATATAGCATCTGGGGTCTTAAAGATAAACAAGCGGCCATCTAGCTATGAAGCAACAAAGTCCCCAGGGAAGAAGCACACCAGCCTTTGTGATCACGAGGTGTCTGTCGATGGGATTAGACATCAAGTATCAAAGACCCAGAACAAATAAGCATATCAATGTGAATGAGGGGGAGTGCAGAATAGAGACCCAAAGTCCACCTGTAGACAATTGGACATCCCCTTACAGAAGGGTCACAAGGAATAGACCAGCCAGTCAGGGTGCATTATAGCACCAACGAAACATACAACTTTCCTCTAGTTCTTTACTGTTTCCCACTTTTGTATTGCATTCCAATCACCAATAATTATCAATGCATGATGGATGCATGTTTGATCAAATTCATGGTGAAGAAATTGGTAGAATTCTTCAGTTTTGCATCACTAACTTTAGTGGTTAGAGCATAAACTTAAAAACTACTTCTTAAGTGGCCAATAACAATCCATTTCAGCTCAGTAACACCTAGACTATCGATCTTTATGCATTCTATTTCACTTTGGATGATTTTCAATTTTCCTAGATTCATAGGTTGTACATTCCAAGTTCTGATTATTAATATATATTTCAGCTATTTCTCCTCATTTTAAGTAGTGACCCCTCAGCAAATGAAGGTTCGGAAGGCTTTGCTCCTGCAGGCTTTCCTACAGCCACACCATTATGACCAGTTCTGCTTGGAGAAGGCAGCTCTTCCTCGGTCAAGTTCTGAGTACCTGCTGACCTGAGGGACTCATCTCCTGGCACTGTGTCTGACATCGTTCTCCTGCTCTTGATAAGGTTTTAGTGACTGATCCCTCAGAAGTTGACAGTCTGTTTCTTCTTCAGAGTCTGTCTACAGTCTGGAAGCCCCGCTAAAACCTGTTCACGTTATGTGACCCCTATTGGCACATAATACACAAGCTACCACAGCGCCACAGACAGACACGTGGTGCGAGTCCCATCTAGACCAGAAGTATTGGCCACCAGTCTGTCAATCCTTGAGTCTATTTTTGAGGATGCTTTAGGTGAAAGGTGTTTACCCTAGCCAACTAACTGCATCTGATTTCTTATCCGAGAGAAACTTACAAGGAAAATCCTCATCGTGCTCTAACTTGTTCCCTGAAAAATGGCCACATGTGTAAGAGAAAACCTTTGAAATCAACGTAAGATCTCGGTTTTGTTTTTCACACTAGTCACTTCACCAGGATCATTCTTGTTCCCCTTGCTAGCATGTAGGTCCCACAACGGTCCCTGACTGTGTTTATGTTCCCCAGAGCATGGATGCACCACACACACACACACACACACAGTATAGACTGAAATAGATGATTAAGGAGGTGACCGTGATTAGTAAAATTTCCAGGCAGGTGTATCTGCACAGGCCATAATACACCTCATTCAAAGCATGCACTGTAAACTGCAAACTGTCATCCAAATCATTTACTTCCAGGGATCAAGAGATTGACGATGACCTCTGGGACACACAAGCAATACTTATCTCTCAGCGGTTGATCTTTATGCTGTTCTCCCATCTGTGTTGGCACTGTCCTTATCTCCCTCTTGCTTTTTACAACTATGTAAAAAATTACAACTATGTAATTGCTTCTGCAGTGTGTCAGTGGAGAAATCACACCTGGCATTGTTAAAATAAGCAAGGGTAACTTTTATTCAAAAGGAAGTTGAAACACTCAAAAACCCAATAAGAGACAAAAAGTAAAGACGTGCTAATGGAGGGAGGAGAACAATGGAAATTGGGAGAGACCCAGAGCTCTGTGTAAAGTACGAAGGCACATGACTGGAGCAGAGTGGACTCTGCTTAAAATGCCCTCTTTTGCTTAGGGTACACCCCCTTGTTTCCTGACTGGAAGACACAGAAACGGAAACTATTCAGAATAAATCATAAACTGTTGGTTTGTTTGTTTTTCAATAATACCTAGTTTCCAGACCATAAAAGATTAATGATTGGAAAGATTTCTTTAACAGACAGCTCAATTTTATCAGTAACTATGAACACAGCAGTCATCAAAAGTCTAGGGACTGGAAGTAGGTTCACTCTGCCATTTCAATGACCTTCAAAGTCTGTTTCAAACATTCACGTGTGTAACATGCAGCTGAGGCGCAATGCCCAGTGGTGTTTGGGGGCAGAACTCAGAAGTTACAGGGAAAGCAGCATCATCCTCAGCAGTTCCTCTCCCCGGGGTGAATTGGGCTTCCATTGATCAGGTATCAAGCATCAAGGAACAAAAAATCATATCGTTGAAAATGTGGGTGAGTGCAGAGTGGAGACTCAAAGCCCAATGGCAGCAACGATGAACTGTATAACTTTCCTCTAGTCCTTAAATACTTCCTCCTCCCCCCACCCCCCACTATCATGATCCCAATTCTACCTTGCAAATCTGGCTAGAACAGAGGATGTACATTGCTACAGATAGGAACTGGAAACACAGGGAATCCAGGACAGATGACTCCTCCAGAACCAGTGATGAGAGTGGCGATGCCTGGAGGGTGGAGAGAATGTGGGGTAGAAAGGGGGCACTGATTACAGGAATCTACATATAGCTTCCTCCCTGGGGGAGGGACAGCAGAGAAGAGGCAGGGGGAGACATCAGACAGTGTAATATATGACAAAATAATAATAATATATGAATGATGAAGGGTTCATGAGGTAGGGGGGAGCGGGGAGGGAGGGGGGAAATGAGCAGCAGATATTAAGGGCTCAAGTAGAAGGCAAATGTTTTGAGAATGATGATGGCAACAAATGTACATATGTGCTTTACACAATGGACGTATGTATGGATTGTGATAAGAATTGTACGAGCCCCCAATAAATTGATTTTTAAAAAGAAATGCTCTTCTAGAATTAGCTGTAAAATGGAAGGGTTCGTTTGCTCTTTCAAATGCAAAAGTGGTGAAATCTAACTTTGCTCACCCGGAGAGAGGGACTAGGCCTAGGGGGAGACTGCACACATGTCCGTGGACCATTGGCAGCACTGGGTCCTTCTGTGTCCCTCTGACGCCGTGCTCCCATGGTTCTTCTGTAGTCGCTGAGTCTTCTGTAATCCCAAGACTGCATTCCGACTGAGCACTCCATCTGTAGAATGGCTGACTAGTCCCCTCCCAGAAACTCCTCCACCTCCCTCTCACCATGTCCTTTTCCTTGCTGTCATGACACATTTCACCACAGCATCTCATAGCATTTGGACTCACTCATGATCTTGGACTCCCAGGACTTCATAAGCCCACGTCATGCTAGAACATGTATTCCCAGTGTGAGCTGTCAGCTCCGGTGCTCCTGGATAAGAAGAAAGCAAATACAGAAGGAGAGAGAGAGAGAGTGAGTTCAGCTCTTTTTTGATGGGAAATGCTTACCCTTCATTTACCATCACTTTTAAATACTTGATCATAGTCTCCTACTTCCCCATGGGCTCCCTTGGCCCTGGGAGAGCCGCATCCCCTTGAGAGCCTTGCCTGAGTCCCAGCAGATTGGATGGGCCTCAAAAGCAGCTGCTATGAGTCTGTGCGCAATGGAATAATGATGATGGTGTGGGTGGGCATCCACTCCTTACCTGTCGCTCCTCATACTGGTTCCCCTTCTTTTTCCTTTTGTCCTAGGAGACCTGCCCCAATTGCTAGGATTTTGGTGTCTGTTGAATTCTGGTCTCATTAATTGGGGCTTTCCTTTCTCCAGCCCTGCTGTCTGTCTACCAAGTAAAGACCTGGGCATGAGCAGAGGAGACATGTCCCATAACGGCCACAAGCTACAGAAGCTGCAGCCCCCCCAGCAGAGAGGCCCTTGCTCCCAGCATCCTGAACAAGCCCAGATAAATCAGGCTGTCATCATCAAAGGCTCCTCCAGAGAGTGCACCCAAAGACTGTCCTTCCATCAGGATCACAGGTCACAACCCACTTTGAAAAATATTTCAGAATTGGGAGTATTTGCCCTCTGGACTCATTTCTTTCTCTTGACCACCCAAAGAGACGAAATATTTAAAAATTTAGAAACTAGGATGACTGAAAGGGATTTCCGACTGTGCTTGTTGTTATTGTTAGGTTTTATTGAGTCAGTTCTTACTTGTAGTGACCCAACAGACTATAGAAACGTACCCCCCCAAAAAACAACAAACACTGCCCAGTTCTAGTCCATCAGTACTGTTCTTGTTCCCCTCGAGCCCACTGTGTCTCTTCATCTCATGGAGGGTCTTCTTCGTTTTTACTGACCCTCTGCTTTACCACATGGAGCGGTGTCCACAGGACCCGTATCAGCCCTTTGTCTTCTGCTGCAAGACACGTGTCTTCAATACTGCGAGAACAGAGAAAATAACATGTAAGGTTAAGGAAACTCATTTATTTGGTCTTAACCAGGACAAAGACACACCATCTGGATGGGGAAGATCACCAGCATGAGGTCATAGTGCTGCCCAAGGATTGACAGAAATTCAGCCTAATTCAGAAATTAGTTAGGACTCAGAATCCACCGGAAACTGTCTTAGAAGCAAGATTGGCCAGTAGATCAACACAGGACAGCTGCAGGTGGGACTACAGACATGAGGGGAAAATGTAAGTCGCTGGACATGATTGATTGACTCATTGGCTGCAGCAATGGGCTCAGGAATCAGAACAATTGCGTGGGAGGCCGGACCAGGAAGTGTTTTGTTCTGTTGTGTGTAGGGACACGGTGGATCAGAAATGACTCAATGACACCTGACATAAAAATGACTTACAAGCCCTCATAGTTGACAGACGATATTGATAGATATAGAGTTTCTATGTTAATACATAAGTCCCTTTACTTCCTTAATATAATGCTTTGCATGAAACTGGCAACTATAATTGGAAATCAAGGGTAAGCAGGAAAAATAAGGATTAAAATTAAAATGGGATACGATGCATATCTTGTTGGGAAAGACAAGCAAGCTGTGTTTGCCAAGAAGGGGTCCACATGTGGGAGGACTTGAGAAAAACAAGAGTCCTCCGTCTGCAGGCAGGAGAGTCAAAGGCGAGCCGCTCTTTAGTGCACGAGGGGAGGATGACGTCAGTGTGAGAAACCACAGAGAAGTAAATTCCGGGACCCGGCCGGCGGAGACACCCATCCCTGTGGGAGTAGGAGTGGGACTTAGAGAGAACCTAGCACCTCCCCTGAATCAGGTGCACAAGTCAAATGCAGCGAGTGACACAATGAAATATTATGAAGTCGTTCTCACTCCATCAAAATGGACATCGACTATGAAGCAGAAACAACACACACACACACACACACACACACATTCAAAGAGCCTGTTTCAGGAAATAGTAATATTTGTGTCAATTTCAAGTAAAACCACAAAGCTTCACTGTGACTTTCAAAGCTACAAGTGAATTCAAGAATGCATGTCAAATATGATAAATGTAGCAGGAGAAAAAGTTTAAAAGGGATGGAAATCGTTCCATTAATGAGCTAGTCTTGAAGCGACAGACGAGCTATACAGAAACCCACACAGGAAACCGAGCCTGCGCGGTTCTAGCATCCGGAGAGCAGGTACAATGCAGGCCTCTGCGCACGACGAGGTCAGGGGGAAATTGGGGTTGATTGGGGTTTTAATTTTAGAAATTTTAAAATACTGTGTTTTTAAATGGGGGGAGAAGATCCGAGAGCCCAGTCATTCTCTGTGAGATTCAGCGGTGGCTGCTCTGAACCCTCAGAGTGCAGGGCCGATGCCGCCCAGGAGGACTCCACCCTGAGTCCCTTTCGAGGGCAGGCCCTCTGGGGCTGTGAAAATGTCTCCTGTAGTCAGTGTTTGATTTATCATTCCGAGCTCCTTGGCTTCCTAACTGCTCCCTTGTCTCTTATTCATATCCTAACCCATGAGAGACCACAGCCTAAAGTTAAATTTTTTGAGGCCTTTGCATGATTAAAAGAAGGTTACCTCATCATATCTCAACTTAAAGCCTGTTTTACCCTTAAAACTTTAAATAGACTTAATCTAGAGTCTAAGAAAATGTTCTCCTTAAGCAAGTCAAGAATAAGTGTTTGCAGTTGGTTCCCAAGGAGACTTTGTGTAACCTCCACACTCCCCATAGCGAAGGGCTGCAAACGTCCTGCAAACCCCCCTGCTGTACAGGCCCAAAGGTCAGAAGCAATGTGGAATAAGCAAGTACCCGTCACCAAGTAGTGCCTGGTCAACAGGAATCCTTTGAAGCAGCCATAAAGACCTTGCTTTTGTCCCTTCACTTTGGACGTTTATAGATCACTAGCAAGCCAATCAGGATATTGAAGCCCCTTCCCCTTCTTTGCTTCAGCCACATCACTTCGAATCGCTGCGCCTGCACTTCGTGGTTCCATGTCCATGGGCTACCCTGGTTTGAACTTTAAATAAACCTCTTTATATTCATTCAATGAAAACTTAGCTTTTTATACTCTAACACCTACCTTCCACGGCCAGAGTATTCCCCAGAGGTTAATTCCCCAGAGGTTAATCTTCTACTTCACAATTATTATCAAGAATGCATCTTAAAGCTGGTAGCTGGATGTGAGTAGGTATGAACAGAAGGCCATGAGGGAATCAGGATGGAAGCATCAAGAAGGAGGAGAAGGAGGCCGAAATTCCAGGTCTGGCCCCAACCCTGCTACTAATCAGATTTTCCCTGTACACATCTAGAATATCTGTGTCCCCCACTGGGGGAACCTTTACAGTCCCTTCATACTCCAAGTCTGTCTTCTTGCTAACTGGGAGAGAGGATTGGTACCCAAGGTGACAATTGGGCATCAGTACTTGCAAAGTGCCTTCCCAGGTCAGTCCTGAGGAGACCATTTTCCCCTCATCGTCATGACTCTTCCGAGAGCCCCAAAGTACGAGAAGCCAGGACATAAGGAAGAGACAACTGTGATCCACGTGGATGATGGCCAGCCCACCGCCAGCCTTGCTTCCTCCCTTCCCAGGATGTAGAAATGGGAGCCCAACTTCTCCCTAAGCTCAGGGCTCGTGTTGTAGAGACAGAGGATCCAGGGGACAGACAGAACCACCCATAAACCACTGTCCTGAGAGGGTTAACGTGGCATGCCTTTTGTCCTCACTGAGCTTCCCTGATGGTCCACATTTCTGATCCCAAGCACACACATGACCATTTTTTTCCTTATCTCACATAGGATATTATCATTAAGAGAAAATGGAGTGATGCTTTTTGCGGGGCTGTGTGGCATTTATATAAACTCCTGTCAACTTGCTAAGGGATGGAGTCTAATGTGTCAATCATGTTGCAGCTTGATAACCTCATTTGGAGGAAGGCGTGAAGGAGATAAATAACTCACTGGAGGCCGGATATACTCTGCTTTGTATTCCTGATAGCAAGACACATGGAGCTACGCTGGTGCAGCCAGAGCCCTGGAGCTGGAGGAGCCATGAGGAGAACCACACCAGCGCTGAGATGCTCCCACCACCACTGGATCCAAAAGACTTTCCACACACTGGCCTGTGATCTTCCGGCATTCAGCATCATTGCATGGCTGCGTGAGTCTAGAGAGGAATTTATGAACTAGTGTTGACATATGGGGTGACATTGCATGTATGGACTTGACCTGGACTGGGCTGGGATGTTTGCTTAATGTGCAAATGCTCTTTGATATATAGTTTTCTCTTCGACACATATGAGTGTCACTGGATTTGTTTCTCTAGTCAACCTGTCTAACACATTATGGTACCTTGGGAGTGGGGTACTGAGAAACAGATCATGAAGATGGAGAGGGGATGCTCTTTTAACCTCTGCCTCAGGGTAGTTTTTCTTCATTGACTAGCCAGAGGTCACATATGGTCATGTCATTTACTGGGTTGTTTTCTGATAAAAAGTATGGGAAGTTAAAGTTTTGATTCTTTCATTTGGATGCTATCTTTGGTTATTCCTGTTTGAAATGGTGAAAATGAATGTGATTAATGTATATTTTGAGCTCAGGGGGCAAAATCTCCCCTTGAATTTCTCAGAAACCAGGCTGCTTAGTAAAAATGGCTGACTGGGTCAAAATGGCTCAGCGAAAGCCAAGCTCCTACTTGATTCAGTCAGAGACCTAAGGCCATATTTTGTATCAATGGAATAATTTAGATAAGGATTAAGATAAGACAGATACGGATTGAACATGACTTTTAAGAACTGAGTTTAGGATCTGGCGGTCCTAAGTTTATACTGTTTTCTTCTGCATATTGTTATTGATAGAAGGACTAACAGAAATGATTATTGGGGGTATGAAAATAGCGAGCTAGTAAGCCCACTTGCCTTCCATCAGTAATTTGAATATTTAAGTGGGTTAGGACATGCCTGCGAGGAAGGCTCTGAAAAGCTAAGCCCCGCCCAGTGTCTTGAGTGCTCAGGACATTCAAAGGTGAAGAGACCTCCCGGGGTGCTGTGGACAGACTGAAGGGAAAAGGAACATTTGGGCTTTTTGAATTTTGAACTAGTGGTTTGTGCTGGAACCTGAAAAATATCTGGAACCCTGAAGAAACTCCTCTCTAGCACTGAACGTTAGTGGTACCCTGTGGACAGGCTGAAATGCTGGCTAGGTGACCACCTGGATCCACTTGTTGAGTGAAAGTGGGGGAAATGCAGCAATAGAGAGATGGTTTGAGTCTGGCCACTGACACCCATGGACCTGGTTCACAGAGACTAGAGGAGAAGATGAGAGTGGGTTGACTGGGGGCTAAGGTGGTTGAGAATTTGGGACCGTGCCCATGGTCTTAAGGCAAGGCAATAAATGGGCACCCTGATGAGGCTGAGTGCAGCAGCCCACATTGAGCTGACCAGACACGACCAGATGAAGAGAAGATTTTTGAGTTTGTGTACCGGTGCATATTGCTGCTGACTTTATGGATGGCCTGTCCTGATTTGACTTTGCTTATGAATGCAGACTTCACAAGGTTCCAACTGGAAAGTAGATTCTTCACGTCAAAGAATATGATTGTCTCCTCAGAGCACTGGGTTGATGTAAGTGGGCAGTATAGAAATTGGATACCCAAAATTGGGAGGATAATGGCATGAAGTGGCTGACTTACAAACTTTCATAGGTGGGGAAATATATTCATAGGATTATGGGGTTGGTGTTCACTTAACTGCAATTGTAGGTATAGAATATTGTTGTGTTTTTTCACTTATAGAATATTACCATATATACTCGTGTATTAACCGAGTTTTTTCAGCACATTTTTATGCAATTTTGGGGGCAAAATTAGTTTCTCGGCTAATATTCAGGTTGGCTTATACTTGAGTATATACGATATGTTTAAAGGAAGCTTTGGCTCATATTGAGTTGCATGCATTTTAGTTTTATCCTGTTAGGTACAGATATGATTGCATTCTTGTTTTGTAAAAATTTATGTAGGGCTAAAGAGTTGTGTGGAAGTGTTGAGTTGACAAGGGGTGGTCTGTGGCAGTTACATAATCTCCTGTCAACTGTCATATGCTGTCCATGCTCCATGGTGTGGGGTGGGAAGGCTCTTTGGCAGGAAACACCTCATCTCACCTATAGCCCACTTTTACTCTCCCACAGCAGCCCTTCTGCCTGGGTGACCCACCATGAGTATCCCACAAAGGACACTATGCAAGAGGGCTGGGCCCATGGCTTCCAGCCTGTGGCATTTTCATGACCTGGCTGTACAGCGGGGAGACCCTGGTCATGGATGTGAGGATGGAAACTCAATGACCTGTAGGAGGGGTCCCTTCCAGAAGGGGGTGGCTGAAGAGGTGTCTCCTGGAGAGGGGTCAAGATGCACCTGCCAAGTGGAACAGCAGGAGCTGGACCCAGGGCTCGCCGTGGCCTGGAAAGAGAAGCTGCCAGGGGCAGAGGAAGGATTGGTCCATAAGGCCAGGTCCAGAGTGCGGTCAGAGGGGCCATCTTCTGTGGTCTTGATGGACAGGTCTCCACATGGCTAGGCCATGGCGGTATCCCTTCCTCTAAAACAGCGGTTCTCAACCTGTGGGTCGTGACCTCTTTGGGGGTTGAACAACCCTTACATGGGTTTTCCTGCTTCATAACAGTAGCAAAATTACAGTTATGCAGTAGCAACGAAAATAATTTTAAGGTTGGGGAGTGAGATAGTTTATTGCGCCAACCTGGCCGATAAATACATATGGGGATAATTGAAGGGAGGAAAGATAAATGACTCGGTGAGCCTCACCTTTTGAGTTCTCTGGTCTCTTGTTTTGTGATGGTCGGACCAGGGTGCAGCTGCCTTAGCCAGTTCCCTGCTTCAACTGGCAGAGCTCACTTCCTGCAAGACATCCCTGAGGAGAAGCCACATGGACCTACCCCGATGCAGCCCTGGGTGCTGGAGCAGCCATGTGGAGATCCCTGCCAGTGCTAAGATGCTTACACCTTCACTGACTCAGCTTTCCTCCTGCAGTCTGCACCATAGTGTGTGTTTTGTGAGATGGAGGAGGACTTTGTGGACTGGTGTTGCACATATGGGTTAATGTTGGACTTGTGGGCTTGGGCAGCACTGGGTTGGGATGTTTTCTTGGTGTTCACTTAACATTTATATAAAACTCTGTCTTATACATGAGTTGCTGTGGATTTGTTTCTCTAAAGTACCCAGACTAACACAGGGGTCACCACAACATGAAGAACTGTATCACAGAGTTGCGGCATTAGGAAGGCTGAGATGCTCTAAAAGGACTCCAGGTTATCCCATGAAGCCTGATCCTACCCCAAAATTTGAGGAAGGTAGGGAGATGTAAGAGCCTCAGAGTGTTAAGGCTTAGTTCTGTGGATGGAAGCACTGGCTTGTTCTTTCTGCCCTGCAGCAGCGTTTCCTCCAATGACTTCCTTGTTCACATACTGGCTCCCTTATAACACTTGCCCTCCTCTTCTGGCCTTCCATTGCCTCTGGGCAGTTTTGAAATGTATGACAGGCGGCCCTCCCTAAGTGGAGGGCAGCAGGGTTCTGCTCTAAAGGGAATGACCTCCTACCTCACATGGTCATTCCAGCCAGTGTAGATGGTGACAGTCACCCCATAGGAGCCATTATGTAACTATGGTAGTTACAAAATCTCCTGTCAACTTGAGTGAATGGGTGAAGTCTAGCCTGTCAAACAGGTCATAGTCAATCATGCCTCTGGGTGGGAATAGACTTTTCCTGAGGATTTTGGGAACTCCTGTCTTCCTCCCTGGAGGTGGGACACACACTCTGTCTGCTTTGTATTCCCACTGACAAGCCACATGGACCTATGCTGATGGCAGCTAGAGCCCTAGAGCTGGAGGAGCCATAGGGAGATCCATGCCAGCGCTCAGATGCTTCCACCACCACTGGATCCACAAGACTTTCCACACAGTGGCCAGTGATCTTCCTGCATTTGGCATCATTGCATATGTTGTATGAGTCTGAAGAGGAATTTATAGACTGGTATCAGACTTATGGACTTGAGCTGCACTGGGTTAAGATGTTTTCTTTCTTTTTTTATTTTTTTTGTGGGGGGTTGTTTTGTTTTGTTTTTCTTTTCTTAATATACAATTGCTCTTTGATAAAAAGTTATCTCTTATAAGCATATGAGTGTCAATGAATTCGTTTCTCTAGTCTACCTGGACTGACACACTTCCTGTCATCTCACTTCTGGCCGTCCCGTCCATCCCCAGCATTGTGGGAGGGCAGGTGTGGGTACATCAGGGAAAGGCCCCATTGGCTATCACAGGATACCCTTCCTGCCTTCCTGGGGATGTTTAGGGTAGGCTGCTTGCAGGTCCTGGGGTCTCTTGTCCTCGTACCCTTTCTCCTTTCTCCTCTCTTCCGTGTATGTAGAGACAGGGACAGAGAATGTTCCTCTCCAACCAGGTCAGGCCCGGGACCTGGTGACCACAGGCTTGTTCTTTCACATGAAGATGACTATCCTGAGAGGCCTGTCAGCTTTAAAGACCGTCTCACAGAGGTGTGGCTGAGTGAACCATTTCCCAACCATACACCTTGAAATATGGGGCAAAGGTTTGCTGCCAAAAAGTGAGTTTCTCTCATGAACTTGCCGGGACTGTGGACACTGGCCTGGAGCCTCATTCACTTCCATTCCTCCCATTCCATCCCCACCCACCCCAGCATCCCCTCATCTGTGGACCTGAACAATCCTTCAGATTCTCTGTACTCCTGATCCCCAACTAGACCATGCCTGGGCCTCCTCCTTTTCTGAAGTGAATCCTGGCAGATAAGGAGGCCGTGACAGGGGACAAGGAGGCCAGTGCAGAACACCAGTTTACGGGAAGGAGAACTTTCTCATTGGGATTCCATCGTCTTGGGCAGCAATGGGCAGCACGCCTCCCAGGGGCAGCCAGTGGACCCTGAAGCCAGCTGACATGACTCCGAAGAAGCATGCCCTGGTGGGGTTTCCTTCTCTCCTCCCTTCTAAGGCCTCACAGTCAGAGCAGCAAAGACCTTAGCCAAGGAGCCCAGGGTTAGTAGATGATGCTTTAGCCAATGGCTGTGCAGGGTAACAGTTTAAAAGCCCCATACTCCATGGGTTCTGAGCTAGGGAACAACCACCAGAAGCCATTCTCAAATTGTGTAATCCGGCAGGGACATTACACCTTAGTGGCACACTTCTGAAAGTCAGTTGATCAGCAACTGACATTCACCGGAATCAGTTTCACAAATACACATTCCCCATCTGAAAATCCCCTAATTCATGAGCATAGTGCTTCCCAAAAACATATGTAAAATCAGCGCTTGCCTTTGCTCCAAGACTGTATTTTACAGCCAATTGCTTTCCAGGGCTTAGATGAGCAATAAACTCAGCTTCCTGTTTCAGCGCTCAAGCTTCCTGCTTTCTTCCTTCAACGAGGGGTCTGGTACTCCAAGAAGAGTGGGCTGTTCAATGGTTCTGACAGTCTGCAAAAGTCAGTGTCACTGTAGAATCCTGTGGAACGTCCACCCAGGGGAAGTCCTGACCATTAATGCACTATCTGGAGGGAACTGGTGGTGTCTATGAGTCAGCATCAGTTCGATGGCAATGAGTTTGGTTTTGGTTTTAGTGCTTCTAGAATTATAGTCTTGCTCATTTGTAGCTTACTGCTTTAGCTATAAGGTAAGTGATTTCAGTGATTTATATTTGATTATGAGCCTCCCAGCCCTGCTTACAGCACCACCCACAATTCAGCTCAAATTCCTAGGTCCTCAGTGCTCATTTGTCCGATGGAGAGGGAACTGGGTATCTGAGAGCCTTAACATGAACCGACAAGATTTTTTCAAAATCATTTTATTGGGGGCTCATACAATTCTTATCACAATCCATACATACTCCATTGTGTCAAGCACATGTGTACATTTGTTGCCATCATCAATCTCAAAACATTTGCCTTCTACTTGAACCCTTGATATCTGCTGCTCATTTTCCCTCTCCCTCCCCACTTCCCCATACCTCATGAATCCTTCATCATTCATAAATTATTATTATTTTGTCATATATTACACTGTCCGGCGTCTCCCCCCGTCCTCTTCTCTGCTGTCCATCCCCCAGGGAGGAGGCTATTCATAGATTCCTGTAAACAGTTCCCCCTTTCTACCCCACCTTCCCTCCACCCTCCAGGCATCGCCACTCTCATCACTGGTTCTGGAGGAGTCATCTGCCCTGGATCCCCTGTGTTTCCAGTTGTTCTCTGTACCTATGTACATCCTCTGGTCTAGCCAGATTTGTAAGGTAGAATTGGGATCATGATAGTCAGGGGGAGGAAGCATTTAAGAACTAGAGGAAAGTTGTATGTTTCATCATTGCTAAGGAAGCTTTCTTAAGTCCTCGGGTCCTCAGTGAAGACATTTGGGTCCCTCTAGGCATCTGGGCAGGGCCAGAAGAGACAGTGGGGTCAGTGATGGGGGTAGTATGGCCAAAGGTCCTGAAGTAGGACCTCCAGGAGATGGAATCTCCATGTCTCTGAGCCAAAACTATAACCAGCAAGGGCAGTATCAGGGACCCAGGGTTGGCTCCAGAGACACCATCTATCCATGGCAAAGCCCAGGGCAACTGTCGCCATCTACAGGTGGCTCCTCCTGCCTGTTCATCACCCTGGTTTTGTGTGTGCGTGGTGTGTGTGCGTGGTGTGTGTGTGTGTGTGTGTGTGTGTGTGTGTGTGTCTACCAAGAGCAAGGCACTGGGTGGGAGCTTCACCCTCTCAGATAGTCTTTCCCATAGAGGTGCTAGTCAAGACAGGCTTCACAGGCTCTTCCTCTTCGTGTCTCACAAAGTCCTCTGCAGTTGGGCCTTTGCCACCTGCCCAGCTCTGTGGCTTGCCCCATCAGCTGCCTCTGCTTCTCGCAGAGTTTCTGCCTGCAGGGTTCCTCCTGTCTCTCTGCCCAGAAGGGCTGCTCTACCCGGGCCTCATGTTCCTCATCCTCTCTGTCAAGACCCAGGTCAACTGTCATCACCCCCAGGTGACTCCTCTGCCTGATCCTCCTTCCAGCTCAACATCTGGGTTTCATGAGAGAGAGAGAGAGAGAGAGAGAGAGAGAGAGAGAGAGAGAGACAGGCAAAGGGCAGAGCTCCACCAGAACAGCTCTCTTTTCATAATACAAAAGCTTTGTTAACACCCTTTCCTGTCCTGAAGGCAAAAAAAAAAAAAAAAGACAATCAACAAACTCATAGAATTAAAACCAATAGAATGCCCTAATTATAACAAAACTATTAAACATTAAATTACACATATAATAAAATAAAATGCATCCCGTTATATTAATGTTCAGTTTAGAAAACCTACTGATTAACTAGGTGCTTGCACCTATACGCAGAATTTCTCTAAGTAAGACCATTAGCTGTGAGACTCTGTGTGGGCAATAGGAGTAGTCGTGGAGAGGGAGGTGGGGGAGCCACTATTGGTAAAGTACCCACAAGCCAGACAGCACAGCCTCACTTCCATCTGCAGTGTCGTTGCCTTCCTGAAAGATGCAGAGAATATTGTGAAAGCAAAAATGGCATTTGCTTGCTTCTATGAGTAGGCCTCTGTGTCCCACACTTTTGGGTGGAACACTACGCACTAGGTTTCCCAGGAACTGAGAAGGGGCCAAAGAACCTTGGTGGTGCAGGTAGTTAAGCACTTGGCTGCTAACCAAAAGGTGGCAGTTCAAAACCATCCAGCGGCTCCAAGGAAGAAAGGTCTGGTGAGCTGCTGTGTAGAGACTGCAGACAAGAGAGGCCTGGGAGGCAGTTCTACCCTGTCAAATGGGGGTGCTAAGAGTTGAAATTGAGTCAAGTAGTCACCGAACAATGAGAAGACTCCTAAAACAGGAGTTTCCGTGTTAACACAGGAAAGTCCTAAGCAAACCAGCACAAGTTGGTCATTCTTCTTTATACCTGAAAACAAGCTAAAAACAGCACAGTTTCCCTATTCGGTGTACCCCCAGAATAAGTCAAGATTTCATTCAGCCCCCAAAATAAATCTGAACCATCCCTGGGTGGTACAAATGGCTAAGCTAATGAAAAGGGGGGTCCAAGCCTGTACAGAAGTGCCTCAGAAGGAAAGCCTGGCCATCTACATCTGAAAACCACACTGAAGACCCCACAGAGCACAATTCGATGTGGACACACACGGGTCGCTCTGCATTGGAACTAATTCGATGGCCTAGAAAAATTACTTTCTCACTGATATTTGCAACATTAATGTCTACAATACATCATAACCTTTTGTGAGAAGGATAATCATATTATAGTACAAACTATTGATTTTGCGGTGTTGGTCTTTAATTATTTTTAATTGCCTAACCAAATTTTTAATGTGCCCCTTCCATTCAACTCAATTCTTTCCTCTCTAAGTGCCAATATTAAAATTTTCCCAAATCCTATCTCGTATTCATTTCCTAGGGCTGTCATAACAAAGTACCACAGATCTAGGGACTTATAAGAACAAAAATGTCTTGTTTCACAATTATGGAGTCTAGGATTTAGAAATCGGGATGTTGACTCTGCTAAGTCCTTCAGAGACCTCTGAAGAACAATCTGTTTCCTGCCTCGCCCCCACTGCTGGCGACTGATGGGAAACCCGGTGTTCCTTGGCTCGCAGGTGTCTCTCTCTCCACTGGGCCATGTTCTCTCTGTCTGTTTTGTCTCCTTTTAGGGACGTTGCTCACATTGAACTAGGAGTCACTCCACTCGGGGATGAGCTCGTGTGAAATGAAGTGATATATCTCCAAAGACCCTATTTCTTCTTTTTTTAAGACTCAGCAAAATATATGAGGGAGTACCCCCCCAAAAATGAAATCTTTTTCAAAGATACATATTTAAATTTTTTACACCTTATCACCTTCAAAGTACCCTCCATCACACTTAATACATTTGTCAAATCTGTGATTCCATGCTTCAAACCATTTTTCAAAGACATATGTTTGGATGGTTGGCAGCACCTCCCTTGTCTTTTCTTCACCTCTTCTACACTATCAAATCCCCATCCTTTCATCTCCCTCTTCATTCACAGAAACCAAAAGAGAACCCATGGAGTAAAGTCAGTTAAGTCAGGTGCGGGGGGCAAGAGAGACATGCTATTTTTTTATGGGTTTTTTTTTTTTTTTTGCCAGAAACTGGTGCACTGAGATGGCTGTGTGAGCAGGTGCATTGTTGTGGCAAAACCAGTCCCTCATCTTGCACAAATCAGGCCTTTTTTTCACACACTGTCATGCAATCTTTTCAGAACCTCTAAATGGAAAGCTTGATTAACAGTCTGACTTGGTGGAATGAACTCCAAATGCACTATGAGTTGACATTTTCTTCTGTTTGGGAAGTTGACGGATGTGCAGAATGAGGTTTGTCATCAATTAACATTTCACCTTTTTAAAACAGGAAAACTGTGGGGGGAGGTCAGATGCTTACAGACATCCTCCCCAGGCAATCGCTGCCAGACTGTTGTCTCACCCCAATGGATTACTTCTCCCTGAGGCTTGCGACCATTAGCTTGGTTCCTGTAGGTGGAGTTCACACCCCACTGATAATCGTCTCTATCAGTTGAGCCAGGGAACAGGCCAAACCCGCTCTGTGACATCCAAAGGTAGGCTGCCATCTGTATCTAGGATCCACCCATCTTGGCACATATATACCCCCAATCCCTCCTCTTCCTATTGCATGGATACCCCTAGATCACCCCCTCCCATTGCTGTATTACCTATAGCACAACCTCTTCCTCTGACATATGTCTTCCCCTGTAATTAGGGGCTTGCATGTCCCCAGAGAATATAAAAGCCTTGGTTAGCATTAAAGATTCTCTCTCTCTCCATGTGGACCACCAACCGATTGTGTCTTGACTCCATTTATTTCAGTATATCTCTTCTATCTCTCATGCTCTCTATAACTTTAATCTTTACTTATTAATGCTGTATAATTACACCTACTGGACCCGTAATGATGTGTTAGGGGCTGGCTTCCCCTGGCAGAAAACAATTCATACACTTGAGTTTTTCCCATAGTGCTGTCCTTGTAAGCTGTGTTCAACATCACAACAATTTCTGTGGCATTTTTCCTGGGCAGGAAACAAAATTTCACAGCCACATGCTGTTCTCTTAAATCTGTCATCACAAAAATGAGGTTGGAGTGAAACTGCTTTTACAAAACTGCTTTTATGAGAAAATTCACAGAAAGAACCCTCCCAGGTGACGCCACAGGGTGCACTAACTCAGAAAGAGTTACTTGATGCTCACCTAGCGGTAAAAACTGCTTGCTATGAAAGCTCCATCCAGCAGAGCTTTTTCCCAGGTTTTTGGGGGGTACCCCTGATATATAAATGAAATATATATCATTTGAATAATTTCAATTCTATTCTTTGGACAACTAATTATTATCATTATAGGAAATTTTTTTCTTTAATTAAAGTAGAATTAAGATAATTTTTGCATTGCCAATCAACCTGAACCAAAATGTTTTTACAGTTTTATTGGCATAGAATCCACATATCATACAGTTCAATAGTTCAATCATACAAATAAGAATTGTGCAATCATTACCACAGTCAATTTTGGAAATTTTTCCTTTTGTTAATGGTTAAATCATTTTAAAAATGAATTATGCAATCACAATCAGTTCTGTTGCTCCCTCCTCACTCCCACTATATTGTTTGCTCCCCAAATCCCCTGACCCTCCCTATCACCCATCCCCTACCCCTAAATCCCCTATGAACCCCTGCATCAGTTATTTTCTCTATGCATATACTCCTCCTGTGCTTCACAACCTGGAAAACCAACAAACAATTTTTAAAAACTAAGTGAAGGGGAATAGGGAAAAACTACTGTATACAAACTCTCCAGGGCTGAGGTCCAGGTCATATGGCAGGGGCCAGACCAAATCCAGGGGTACAGATGGTAGCCAACTACAATGGGGGTGGAGGAGGAAAGGGGGAAAAAGTGGTAAGGGTAAATAATAATAATACAAAGATAATGAGTAAATAATAAAAATAATGAGTGAAAAAGAAAAGAGCAAGAATTCATGCTGAAGCCTGGTTTGTGATCCCAGTGGGTTCATAGAGAGTAGAAGCAGTTTCGGGTTCTTCAGTAAATGGAGCATAAGCCAGACAGAGTCCGTGGCACAGTTGCAGGACTGCAGCCTGGCCACTCCGGACCACAACCTGGCTGTGCTACATCGTGTAGCAGACACTGGGAAAGAAAGAGCCAGAGTCAAAGAATGTACAGATGTGCTTTATACAATTGATGTATGTATATATATGGATTGTGATAAGAGTTGTATGAGCCCCTAATAAAATGTTTAAAAGAAAGAAAGAAAGAAAGAAAGAAAGAAAGAAAGAAAGAAAGAAAGAAAGAAAGAAAGAGTCAGAGCAAAACCTCTGGCCTTTTCAGGGGCCCCGTTGGGAGGCATGGTGGACAATACTGGTCTGATGGTCCAATCCAGGTGTAACGCCCACCTAGGTGTACCATCCCTTCCTGGCCATAAGCTTGAACCTCTAAGCATGCATAATGGATGCCCCAGTCCCTATGCTAGCTACCTAAAATTTCCCCCTGAAGAGGTATGGACCCAAATTTGGGGGAGGGGGGTGTTGGGCGACAACATCTCTAGCTACTTCCTGCTGACAAAAGGGGCAAAGTGGGGTTTGGGGTCCACACCCTTCCTACTCTGTTGAAGGGGGTTGTCCGTTCAGGGTCTAGGATTGATAAGGTTGAGGTGGTCCAGGAGCTGGTGGTCCTGAAGCTGGCACATTGGTTCAAAGATCACAGTATCCTGAGAACTTCTGGGAAAAACCAAACAGGTAAACAGTTTAGGTGAGACAGGGATAAGGTTGTGAGGTGGCAGTGCCCTTGAAGTTAAGTTAGTGTCACAGGAAATAAATAAAAATCTTAGGATTAACAGGCATGAGTGTTTGTTCACTGTAAACATGGGAACGGGGGTAAAAGCATTCACAATTTCCCCTAGGAAGGTACAGGGGTTTGGCACTACTGGGTGCAGTGGGATCACTGCTTCACTTATTATCCTGAGGTCTTGGACAAGCCAATAAGACCCATTTTTCTTTTTAACTGGTAATATGGGGGTGTTACAGAGAGAGTTAAAAGGGACCAAAAGTCCACATTGGAGGAACTTACTAATAAGGAGTTGTAATCCTTTGATGGCCTCAGATTTCAAAGGATTCAAAAAAAAAAGAAAGAAAGAAAAGATCACCATCAGTATTTTAAAATCCAGGGAAGAAATTTTTGTTGTGGAGCCAGCAAGGGAAACTTGCACCTAGAACAATTTCTGGCTGGGTCAAGAGGGAGGTCAATGAACCAGTATAATCAAGATTACTATTATTTCTTTCTGATAGATAGTAAGCTGTTCAAGACCCCCTACCAGTGGCTTATTCTGACTCGCTACTCTGCAGATGGGTTTGGGGCTCCCACTGTCCTCATAGCCTTAAGCTCGGCTATTTTCCCTTCATCATATTTGGATCTTGTTATTGTCCTCTTTGGATCACACAAGCTGGTGTGCTTCTTCCAGGTGGTCTTCCTTGACTCATCACTTAGACAGCTGCTTGTTTGAATACAAGCCTTTAAGACCGCTTACACCATTCTGGTTGATAGCCGAGCACCATCTGCTTTCTTCACCACACTTTGCTGTCATACTTTTATCTTCAGTAATCATTTCATGAAGGTGAGTATTGAGCAGGGCCATTTTATCAGAACCAACTGTCTTTAGATGGGCCTAGAGTTAAGTAGGAGCCCAGAATCCATCTGCTTGTCTATGGGATGCCCATGACTCAGGTTTACTTTCGACAGTCATATTATGACAAAATCAAGACCCTGTTAAGACCAACCATACCAAAATCAGCAACAAACCAACCAGCAAACAAAACAAAAAAACTACAGATAGGAAAACAAAAACCCATAGAAACAAAAAGTAAAACATTAAGACCCTATTTCTAAACAACGTCACATTTACAAGTACCAGGGGTTAAGACTTCAACATATCTTTTGGGGGGACTCAATTCAATCCACAACACATATTACTTATAATGCATGTACCAGTTGTGTTCTGCCTCACCCTCTATGAACCTGAACCCAGAAGTAGAGGGAGCTACCCCTGCCGACCACTCTGAAAGGTGGTCCTGGATTGGAGGCCCTGGATTGGGGGGCAGAACACTGTGGAGCAAACCTAAAAGTAGTCTGAAGAGACAGGTTTGCTAGTCTGATAGCAACCACTAAGGCTTTTAGATTCCCCGCAGGCCTGGATCTGAACTCACCCCCATGACTCACTTTCAGCCCAACACTAGACCAGACAGTGCTGTGAACAGTAACGCCATCAAGCATGCTGGCGCAGAGGGGCAGCCTTTGTTCAGGGACAAGCCTCAGAAGGCAGGAAAGAAGGCCCAGTGAAAGGGGTGCGGAGGGAGGATGGAGGAAGAGTGTCCTTACATGGTGGGGCCAGCAGTCAGCTCAGACGCTAAAATGTGTATGAGTTGCTCAAGGGAAAGGGAATTTTCTCTATAAATTTCCACCCAAAGCACAATGAAGGGTTAGTTAAGGAGGGAAAGGGACCGTGTTCTAGACTCAGCTCACTACAATCAGCCTTCTCTCCTCACAAATAACTAGCCTGGCAGTCTCTGGGGGCTGCAAGACAATTCTCCACCTGGCAGTGCCAGGACAGGACAGGACAGGGCCCTTTCTGGTTTCACTCACCACATGTGGGGATGGAGTTTCAAATATCCTGGAGTTCTGCCGGGTCTTTGTGACCTCCAAATATGGTCGTCTGGCCCTAGAGTGATGGAGCCAGATCAATGATCACTCGGAACATAACTGCATTTTTCAGGAAGAGACCAGTTCTCTGAGGACCATCTGAAAAGATTTACAGAGTTTGTTTTGGGGGGTTTTTTACTTAGTGTTTCTCTTAGAAGTGTTAACGATTTGGGAGAATGGTGAGGCTTTACACTTCTATGAAGAGTTACAAAGTCAGAAACCCAGAGAAAGTTTTCTCCTGTGCAAAGGGTTGCTGAGTCAGCTGTGTAAGCATGGTAACTTTAGGTAATATGCAGGGGGTCATATTTCCCCTGAGATGGAATAAGGACATGCAAAGAAAGGGAAACGTAGGATTTCACATCAGTGTGTCAAAATGGGGTCTCTGGGCTTCCCCCGCCTTCCCTCATATCAAGGGTTGCTTCCTACTGTTTGTACCTCAAAAGGCTCAGGGAGCCAGGGGCTAGTTCGCTTATGAAGACTTCTCTTAGAATTTGTAGATTCTGAAGTCTAGACTCAGGAACCCTGGCTGCCCAGTGGGTTCCCCTTCCGGCTGCTAACCACCACCGTTCACTCAGTGAGAAAGACAAGGCTTTCTGAATCTCAGAAACCCACCGGAGCGATTCTACTCTGTCCTGTAGGGTCATTATAAGTCGGAATCAACTCCAGGACAATGAGTTTGGTTTGTTTTGGGGGGATTTTGGGTCCTCCAGCCTTAGGCAAAGTTGGCAGAACCGTTAACCTAGGTGGAGCTGACTTACAGTGGCTTATTATTTATGCACCTTCATACCTTGAGCATGGAATTCCCTGGTCAGCTATCAGGCGATTTGGGAACCTGCCTAAGAAAAAAATATCTAACCCCTAATGGAAATTTAGTCTCTCTTCCCAAGACGGATTGGAGGGAGGAAGCCCGGTGGGATTCCCAACAGCTGTGCCTTGGTCCCCAATAGACACTGCAGGGGTATTTTCGAATCACCTAACAGATGTTATCCACATCATCTCCTCACTACTTCCGGTGGAGTAGTGGTCATGGGTAAAACACTTCTCCGAATCTTATTTTGGTGGGTAATAAAGACGCGTCTATGCTACATTTCACAATTTGATTTCCTTTTCCATGAGGGCCTTGGGGCGCCCAGCCAAGGGGTGGCGGAGGAGAAGGATAGGCGGTGTCCTTCTACTCCCTGAGGTCAGAGGCAAGTCGCCGAGAATCCCAGGGTTGGGGGGAGTGGGGGCGGGCGGAGGGAGGGGAAGGAAGTAAGGAAGGCTCGGGGCGGGGGCTCCCTCCTCTCGCGCCGCTCTCCGCACAGCGGCGGGGCCGGGCGCTGGGGCGCGGCGGTGGCGCAGAAGCTGGCGGGGCGGCGCGAGCCGAGGACGTTCCCTCGGTGGGCTGCCGGCGTGGGCCCGCTGCCACAGGTGCCCGAGCTGCGGACGGGCGGGAAGACGACCGGCATCCTGGGGCCGCGCGAGAGGCGGGCGCCCGGGGGGGCGCGGAGCCCCCCGAGCGCGAGCGCCTGGCAGCCGCCGCCGCTGCTCCTGCTCGCGCTCCTGAGACTAGTGCGGGAGAACGCCGCAGGTGAGGGGTCCTGGAGACCGCGGCGGGGGGAACCTGGGCGAGCTTCTCCCACCTGAACGCGGGGGGCGGGGGAGGGGAGGGGAAGTGGGGGTACGTCCAGGATTGGGGACGGCGGGGGGAGGTGAAGCGCTGGCTGGGGAGCGGCGTGCGGGCTGAGTCCCAGGCTCCGGAGCGATTCTGCAGAGGGGAACTCTGGCCCAGCAGATGGGCCCGGGGACGGGGTCGGGGACGGGACGGGGGACGGGGGACCAGCCGACACTGCAGGATCCTGGCAGGCCCCTGGGAGCCTCTCGGAAGGAGGACGCTGGAGAGGAGGGAGGGCCGGGGCCGGAGTTGCCCTCCCACCTAGCCGGGCCAGGGGGAGGCAGGGGGGCGACAGGAGGGACGCGATGCTCGCTTCCATCTGCGGCTCGGCAGAGGTGGAGGCTAGGGAGGTGTGGGGGGGAATTCTCGTGCCCTGGTGTCTGGGTGTGGAATTCCCATCCTTTCCCACTTTCGGTTGCGAACCAAGAGCCGGCGGCGGGCGCAACTGGCGAACTGGACAGCGTCTTCGCTTTCGCTCTGCGCCCACGGGGCACACCCACTCCCAGCGCCTCTGGGCGGTGGGTGATGACATGGTGAGTTTCGGTGACTCCCTGGTGACGGAGTGGGCTGTACATTTGGACTGCTAACGGCATGGTCAGCGGTTCAAGCCTATCGGCCGCTGTGCGGCGGAACCGGAGGCTCTCTGCTCCTGCAAGTCCGAGGACCAACGGGCTCAGTGGTGGCGTTATGAGGAAGCTGGGGTTGACTTCGGCAGCCGCCAGCCTCCCTGAGAAGTGAACCGTGAGCGAGGACGATGAAGTCGGGTGTTAAATAGCAGAAGAGCGGGCATTGATTGTCACTTGATTTCCCTGAGGACCAAGCCCAGGTCCTGCTCACCTGCTTGCTCTGCGGCCGCCAGTCTGATGGGAGCGGAGGCTACAGCGACCCTTTAGGGCCGCGGAGTGCTTCCTTTGAGGGCTTCAAAAATGCAACTTTTATGGGAGCAGGAAGCCTCTTCTTTCTCCCTGGGAGTGATGGGTGCTTTCGAACGGCTGACCTTGGCATTAGAAGCTCAACGGATGACCCACTAGCCACTAGCCTACAAATTAGTAAAAATAGCAGTTATAGTTTCCCGACTCAAGTTGAAGCTCCCCAACTCAAAATCTGGGGTTCACAGAGATCCTAAGGAATCAGTAGTCCCCACGGGAAGAAGCTCTGTCTTTTTCTTCCAGCCGCTTGTTGGTGTGAGATTCGGGACACAGCTGGCGGTGAATCCATGTCCCGGGAATGGGTGTGTGCACACAGAGCCAACACTACATCATCACTCAGGATGCCAAAGCCAAGGAGAAGAGAAGGCAGGGCGGGATCAAATCAGGAGTGCCCCAAATTGTAGGAGGAACATGACTCAGGGGAAAATATCCAGGGCTCCTGGCAGGCCCCCTGGGAAATGCTCCTGAAGGAAGAAGGTCTGCTTTCCCTTCAGCTGACTGGGCAGTGCTGCCGGGCAGGTGGTGCTGTTCCGGAGCCGGAATCCCAGGTGCAGCTCAGGGGCATCTGACAAGGAAACGGGATGCTCCTTGGGGCTGAGTGTAGGGAGTCAGCAACCCCCTGGCCACCCAGGCTGTTTGGCTTTTTACTCTTGAAGTTTCTGCAGGGTAACTGGCTAAGACCCCAGCAGGCCGGCACTGGGGCCCAGGCTGGGAGAGGGAGGGAGGGAGTTCTGACCAGGTCAGAGGTGAGAAGACAGAAAGGGAACGTGGGGTTCTTCAGATGAGAACGCTAGTGACAATTTGGAGATCAGATTAGAAAGCTGGAATTGGGGTTGGGGTGAGGAGAGCAGGGCGAGGGACTACTCATGGTGTCTGGCCTGAGCTCCTGACTGGGAGTGCCGCGGGGGGCATTGACAGGAATCCTGGGGAGATTCAAGGGGAGAGGGGCTGAACCTGGGTGGGGCACATGACAACGAGGTGTCTTCCTATGGGACTGCAAGAGCTCAGAGTCACTGCAACTTCAGTTTTCATCCCTCCTCCTCAGACCCTTCCCCACTGTCCCCCTCCCAGCTTCCCTCACAGGCCCTTTCTGTCCCAGGTCTGCGCGCCCCTCCCGCTGACCACGGCCACATCTGGCCCGTGTGCACTAGCCTTCTTTCCTGCACAGACTATGCTCTGGCATTTGCGGCCGCCTGTTTATTTGTAAGGCATCTTATTATTAACAAAGACACACAGTTAATAATATAAGAATGATTTCGGGGCATTCCCTCAAAGGACCTTTGCGTGTGGCTAAGGCAGGGAATCTTGAGAAGTAGGAGAAATGACCGTTTATGGTGCAGAAACCTGACCTTAGGATGTTTTCAAATATCTTGAGTTTTGTAGAGGGCCCATCCCTGGGTGTCTCCCCTAAACAACCCGAGATTTTAGCTTACTCAAACGAACGTAGGAAGAAAAAGAAGAAGAATTACAATTTTAAAGCCAAGTCTAAAATTTTCTTCAGACTTCACAATGCAGCCGGCCTTCGAGCTTGTTTATTCTGAACATGCCACAGGTTCTTACTCCGGCCATTTGCCCTGGCCAGTCCTTCGGCTTGGAGCATCTCCTCTCAAATGGTGTGTGCCACAGAATTGCCCAGAGGCCTCGCTGCATCTCAGAAAGCACTGACCCTTCAGCACCATTTCTGGTTCAGAAGGGTTGAAGTGGGCACAAGAATTGAAATTTCTAGCAAGTTCCTAGGACACGCTGAGGCAAGCAGGGACATTTGGACTAGAATATTCTTTCTGCCTCACCATCACTTGCTTGGTAACTCACCACTGCTGAGGTTTGCTCTTTCAGGTCATAAAAGCCCTTCTAAGATCTCAGGAGTCTCCCACCCCTGTGTGTCCCCCATGCTTGGTACTTCTTGTCCCTGACATTTGTCAGCCCCTGCAGTTCTTGATGAATTTGCCTGTTGAGTTGTCTCTCCCTTCCCCCACTTCTGCCCAACCACCAACACTCTGCCTTTGCTCAGAAAGAACCCTGTCCCCACCCAGAATAATATCTGGCTTATGGTAGATGCCCATGAGATGTTTGCTGCAAGGGGAGAAATCTGGCCTTAGAAAGGCAGGTTAGGGATTCAGAGCAAGCAGCAGGTGAGTTGTTAACAGCCCAAGGACAAGCCCATGTGCTGGACAGGGCTGAGCGGTCAGTGCCAGGAGGCGACCCGCTATCCATTCCCCCGAAGTCCTCAGTACTTACTATATGCAGGCCTCCCTCCACACCAACTAAACTAGTGTCCCTGGCAGGATTCTCAAAGCTGCTTGGGTGATTCTAGGGACCAGCCGAGGTGAAGAACTACAGGCAGGGATAGATGGGTGTCCAGCAGGACAGGCAGGGTCGCCCTTCTCCTCCTCTTTCAGGAGCCCTGGGGGCCTGATGGTTATGCCATGGGGTGCTAAGCACGAAGTCAGCAGTTTGAAACCCCAGCTGCTCCTAGGGAGAAAGATGAGACTTTCTACTCCCAAAAAGAGTTACCCTCCCGGAAGCGCCCCGTGTCCTGCAGCGTATGCCCCGTGGTGACTATGAGTGGGGATCGGCCGAGGGCAGAGTTTGGAGTTTGGGTTTAAGTGCCTGCAGTATAGGTCCGTATGAGTCAGCATTGAGTTGAAGGCAGTACCTTTTGGTTTTTTGGGTATGTGACGGAGGGGGCTGTGCCTCTAACCCACCTTCCACGTAGGTCAAAGTCAACTGTATACACAATCCCTGTCAATTCAAGGCAGGGGCGAGGCCACAAACCAATCTTCTCTCAGCACTTTATTTACAAACTAGGCTGCACTCATCTCATTTGCATAGCCCTTAGTCACTTCATTTGCATGGGTATATTGACTAATACCCACAAGGTGCCACCAAACTCAGGGTGGGTTTCCGGCCAGGGACAGTCAAAAGGTTAAGTTATTTACGTGTCCATTCCAACTCAGGGCAACCTCGGTTCCGGTGGGGGAAGTGCTGAAGCTGTTTCCACAGAGAACTGAGACCACAGGTGCCGAGGGCCAGGTCTGACCCACAGTGACCTTGTGCCCAGGAGGAGGAAGGAAACTCTGTTCTGCTTGGTCCTGAGCCAGCCTCGCCTGTGTTCCTGCCCCTCTACTTTACCAAACATGATCAAGGAAGTCATGTCACCCAACCCAGGCCCCCTCTACCCTGTCAAATGTGCCTCATGTCCTGGCATGTCTGCCACTCCTCCCACCAGTCAACAAGGATGTGTGCGTGCCCAAATAGTCATCCTTCCCTTCTCACTTACCCCTGCAGAGGTTCCCTGGGGGCTGCCCCTGGTGGCTGATGGCCCAGCTCCCTTAGCAAAGAAAGCGATGGCCCAGCTGGCCAGTCTGAAGATGGAAAACAAGCCATGGCCTGGAGGTAAGACCCCCTCCCACCCGGCCCACGGAAGAGTAGACAGGAGCAGTGGAGCCCAGAGCCCCGGCCTGCAGGAGCAGGAAAGGGGCCTGGTGGGCGTGTGAACAGGCCATCCTGGGGTGGGTGAGCAGTGGCCAGAGCCTGTGGAGAGTGCCTGGCAACTGGTAGTGGTGGTGATAGTGGCTGTTTGCCAACCTCCCACCTTTAACCTCTCCTAACATCCCCCCTCCATCCTCTGCCCTCTTCCCTCTTCAAAATCTGAAGGGGGCGACGAACCACACAGATGATACCTGCAGGAGTTTTTCTCCATGTTCATGGTTTCCCTTGTGTTCTTGATAGCATTTAACGTTCACAGCACTGTGGAGGATGGACTGCCCCTCCCCCCACCCGACACTGTAGGGGTGTGGAAACCCAGGCCTGGAGCTATTGCCACACCGCTGGAGGATAGTGGTGCCAAGAGTGTTGTAGGAAGTGGGGCAAACGCAAGCATTCTCCTGGGGAGGGGCCCGAGGGAGAGGCCAAGTAGCGCCCTCTTCTTCCCATGGTCAAAGAGAGAAAGAGGCTGTGCTGAAGCGTGGTGGGGCCAATGGCTCAGTGACCAGGAAGGGAGCGCAGGTGTGATGTCACAGACGGGCCTTGGCACTGTCACCACCACTACCAGTTGTCATGGAGTCACTCCCGGCAACCTCCAGTCGAACTGCTCCATGGGCTTTTCAGGGTGTGAATTTTCGGACTCAGTCCGACAAGCCCCTCTTTGGAGATGCCCCTGGGTGTGTTCAGTGAGTCACTGAGTTCGACTGTTGGCAGCACCCGGGCATGTAGGGCAATAGCACAGCAGTCACACACCTCCCCGGTGTTCCCTACAATGCCACCTCCTCCCGCCTTAGCCCCACCATGCCTGACACTGACCTACCTGCCCCTCCACCAGCCTGACAGGGAGGGTGGACTCGCAGAGTCAGGAGAGGTGATCCGATGACTGTGTCCTTGGCTTCTTTTGTCTCCCTGACCCATGCCTGAGGCATGATGGTCTCCCCCTGGGTGGTGGGGGGTGGGTCAACAGGTGGGGGCCAAGACCGAGCTGAGTCTTAGGGCGAAAGAGGGATTTAGGCAACATCTGAGCCCCCACAGAAAGCAGAACAGACATCAGGTCTACAAAGCCTTGCAATTTGTCTTTACTATTGTATTGATTACTTTATTATTGATTGACACTGTTTGAATGTTCTTTTTCCCCCTTTTCAAGCCCACTTCTTGATCCTGTTGATTATGTTACCTGGGTAGGTTTCCAATCTCTCTACCTCCTACCCTGCACCCACCTATCTCCAGCTTGATTCCCATGCAGCTCCGGGCGGTGCGCGGGAGCCTGAGACCATGCTCATGTTTCTGCAGGGAGCCACACTCTTCACTACCACTATCTGGCTCTGTCAGAACCCGGTCCAGATCTGCCCCCGTTTCTGGCAGTGGGCTATGTAGACGACCAGCCCTTCATCCGCTATGACAGCCGAGTGGGCAGGGCAGAGCCCCAGGCCTCTTGGATGGCTCCCGTGGACGCCCAGTACTGGGAACAGGAGACCCTGAAGCAAAGGGTGTGGGAGAAGGTGCAGCAGGTGGAGATGTGGACGGTGATGGGCTACCACAACCAGAGCAGAGGTGCGTAGGGGCGGGGCTGCCACGGGACTTCTGGGTGAGGGATCCAAGGGGGCCTGGCCTGGGTGGCGCAGCGCAAGGCCGAGTGGGCTGCGCCATGCAACAGTGATTTCAGATAGTCGCTCACCAGTCCCACCTCCGTTTCCCCCTTTGCTCTTTGGGAGGTGGTCCCACTGCTCTCACTCCTGCTGAACGCAGAACCTGGAGGCATCTCAGGCCTGGCCGCTAGGGGGACGAATGGCCAGACTCCTGGACAGACAGGAAGCCCCGTCAGAGGACAACCCTTCTGAAGCTCAGCCTTTCGATGAGCTACTCCCAGCCTGACCACACAGGGAGGAGAGACCCCCCGGACATTTGCCTTCAGCATGACCAGCAGCCTGTGCGGCTGGGAACCCAGGGTGCCTCCTCATCCCCCCACCTAAGCCTCCTCTCCCACTGCCCAGGGCCCTCTACCCCACTAACCTCCCACCCCTCCAAAGCCTTGAAAACATGCCCCTGCACCTCCCTTCAAAGCCTCCTCAGCCAGCTGACCGCTCTTGCCTAGAGGAACGAGGCAGACAGCTCCTAACGGGACCAAGAATCAGAGTGAGGAGTGCGACCATGGGGCCCCTCTGGAGCTTGCTCTGCTGAATCAGGAGGGTGTTTCCCTCCGCTCTATTTCCTCGTCTCAGAAATGAATGTGCGCATGCCCGTTGCAGGACTGTTGGGAGAATTCAGAGAGAATGCATTTTCTCCCACCGGGATTTCCCTGTCAAGTTTGGTTGCTCATTACTACCACCCAGCTAGGTTACACTAGTGGAATAGTTCGCTCTTACTGGGCATGCTTGGCACCTGTCACTCAGGATATAATGGAGACAAAGAAATTTGGTTGTGAAGCCAGATCCTTTGCATCAAGCAGGAAATCTTCATCTATGTTCATGGCATCCGTCCTCCCCACGCTCCTTACACTTAGATGAGGGTCATGTAGCATCTTCGGCGGAATCCACTTCTCCAGCCCAGGCCCTCCCTGTCTCACAGGCAAGCACAGTACTCAGCGTATGTTCGGCTGCACCATGCAGGAGGATGGCCACTCCGACAGTTTCTGGCAATTTGGCTTCAATGGGCAGGACCACCTGTCCCTGGACCTGGAGACACTGAGCTGGGTGTCAGCCCAGCCGGCGGCCTTTCGGACGAAGCGTTGGTGGGAGACAGAGCACTGCTATGCCGAATACGACAAAGCCTACCTGGAAGGCCTCTGCCTCATCTCCCTGCACAGGTACCTGGAGCTAGGAGGCCAGAGTCTGACTCGGATAGGTAAGGCCCCAACCAAATCCAAACCAAACTCACTGCCTTCAAGTCCCTGCGGGCTCAGAGTGACCCCCTGTGGGTTTCCAAGACGGTGGCTGGTGACGAGAGTAGAAATCCTCATGCTTCTCCCTGGGCGCTGCTGTGGTTTTGAACCGCCAACTACTGGGTCGCAGCCCAACGCATAACCACTCCATCTGCAGGGCTCCTTCCGTGGCAACTGAAAGAGTGATCTCCCTGCCTCCCACATGCAAGCACCATCCATCTATAGACCAGCATGTGTGAGGGAGAGGAAAGACTCCCCACCCCACCCCACCCCGGCCCAGTGCTTATGACCCGAAATGAGCAGTACCAGGCCTCTCGTGTCTAGCGTGCACTTAGGCAATTAAGCCCCTGACTCTGGACCTCAGTTTCTTTATCTGTAGAGTGAGTGGGTTAAACCAGGTGGCTTTTGAAGCTTGCAGCCTAATGTCCTGTGGTTCTGCTTTTGGGGAAATGACCGCATGGGGAAACTGAGCCCTCCCAGGCTCATTCCTCCCTCCCCCTACCCACTCCCACTTGGCCTAAACTTACTGCTCCAGCCCCAGGCCCATTCAGTACTCGTGTCTTAAACTTCTAACTCTGAACAGCAGACCTGGGGATACAGGAGTTAGGGAGCTGCACACACAAGGGTTGGAATGGACAATAGGGAAAGGGGTGCCTGAAGGTGCTGGCCTTACAGGCTGCAGTAAGAGGGTGTGGCCTTACAGGCTGCAGTAACCAGGAAGACCACCAGGGGGCATGGAGCTGAACCATAGCACCTAGAGCACCTTCCATGCATGGTGTTTGATCAAGTTGGGATGTGGATCTGCTGAGACAATGGGGAAGATGCTTCCAGAAAGGAGGACAGGACAGATTAGGGGATTCTGAGAGCAGAGACTGGAGTGTCAGGGCTCCAGCACTGGAGGCCAGCCTCTCCCTCCAGATCCCTCACTAGCTGGCTGTGGAAGGTTGGGCAAGTAACTTGCTCTCTCTGTGCCTCAGTCCATAAAACAAGGGTGGTAATAAGAGTACCGCCTCCTGGAAGGACCTTCTTGGTGTGCCTTAAACAGGGGGGTGTTGAACTGGCACTGAACACCAGGCTCGTTCTACACCTTTGTCCTGGTGGTCCATCTCAGTGTGACATCAGAACCATCGTAAAACCAAAGACTGACTAAACCCTATGAAATCCTGAAAGACAAATCACACAATGTCAGCCCCAGAGTGTCCACAGCCCACCTTGTACTCAGCCTAGCTCTGAGGTCAGGGGTCATAATCTTGCGTTCAGGTGACAAACGCTTGTTAGAGACCCGCTGTGTACTGAGCCTCTGGGAAAACTCTGGTCACTGTGGGAAGAAAAAAGGCAGGGGTGTCCTGGCCAGGACCCTCTTCAGGAGTTGGGAGCAGGAAGTCACATTTCCTGCATGGTAATTCCCAGGACAATACTTCATTGTGTTGGTTTTTGATGAGTCCCCTGGAGGTCTCTTGGAAAGAGACCCTGTTCCCCATCTCCTATCCTCCAACCCCCTCCAGTTGGGATAGAGACCTAGGAGATGGGATGAGCAGAGAGCAGGCCACCCTAACCTTGCTCCCCTCCTCTCTTTGCAGAGCCGCCCCAGGTGCAGGTGACGCGACACATGGCTCAGGATGGCTGGGCCACGCTGAGGTGTTGGGCCCGGGGCTTCTACCCATGGGGCATCTCCATGAGTTGGTGGCTGGGCCAGGTGGAGCTGGCCCTAGAGACTGAGCATGTGGAGACACGCCCCAGTGGGGATGGTACCTATCAGAAGTGGGCAGCTGTGCAGGTGCCTGCCGGGAAGGAAACCCAGTACACCTGCCATGTGCAGCACCCAGGCCTGAACCACACACTCACTGTGACCTGGGGTGAGGCACTAGGGATGGCTGGGCACTGGGAGAGAAGGCATGGGAGGAGCCCCAGAGCCCCTGGGAGCAACTCTGTGACTGAGAAGATGTGTCCCTTCTTCTCCACCTTCCTTAGAGTCAACCCCTGGTCAAAGTCCTACTGTCTTCACGGCCATCATCATCCTGGTCTTCATCACCCTGGTGGCTCTAGCTGGGATAGGCATCTGGATCAAGAGGAGGCTGCAAGGTTGGTAGGAAGAAACTAAATGGGGTGGGGCCAGTGGGGGAAGGTGGCAAGGGGGATGGAGAATCACAGTGAGAGGGTGAGGGCCCAGGAGCCACCTCAGCACCTTTCTCCCCTCCTGCCTACCAACTGAGTCTCATGTGTTCCTTTTCCCCACAGCCAGAGCTACGGAATCTTACCAGCAAGCCCCAGGTGATTGGTGGAATGGGACAGGGTTGGGGAGAGGAACCCCCAGGGACTGGAGATGCTTCCAAGCTGTGACTGAGATGAGATGTCTTAGAACCCAAGATGAGGTGGGAGGAGGGGGTGGGCTGTTTCCTATCTGCAACCCTAATCACAGGTCCCTGTGCCCTCCCACTGCCCTGGACTATCCCAGCAGGATAGGAAGAAGGGAGTGAGCCCAGGCTCTGTAGGAAGGGGTGGGGATCACTCTCGGCAACTACCACCTGCATTTGGGGGAGAACCTGGGAGCGAGCGAGTGTAAACTCCCTCCTTTTTCTCTGCAGGTCAAGAGGACATTCATCAATCCCCAAACCCATAGAGAGCAGGGGCTACAAAATCAAAGAGGTGTTCAGGGAGATGTCTAGAGGGGCTTGGAGGCCCTGGGGCTCTCTTCACCCCCTGATAGATGGTCTGGGCCCGTGACTTAAGCACGGAGGTATTTTTGAAAGTCCAGGTGCTCCTGATTTGAGAAGTGGGCAGTAGTAACCATTTGACACTGTGTCATATAGATGCAAATTGCAATGAGCCAAGCAGACACTGTTAGCGTGGCAATGTTATCCTCATCCCCCGCTCACCCCACAGAGAAGCCGAGGCTTCGAGCAGTGGAGCATGCGCTGCACCCTTGGGCCAACATCTGGGAAAGTTGCTTCTTCCTATAAATGCCTTCTTGTATCTATGTGTGTTTCTATGATCCCTTTCTGTAAAGAAAACGAAGCGTGTTGAAGGGCGTGGGGGGAGGGCACGGGGGGATAAGTGGGAGTGGATGTGTTCAGGGAGGGGTGCCTTCCTGTTTGTGTACGTTCACCCAGATTTCCCCAACTGCCCCTGGGCTGCTCGAGGATGAGAAGGCACACAGTGCATATGCTATACAGTTCTGAATTTTGAATGGTTTCCATTTTCCCAACAAGTGCATGTGACGTTTACAAGAAAGAGAGGCTCCGGTTTTGCTGTGTCCCATGGCAGGGCTTTAACTATAGTTTCTGGAGAAGACCCACCCTCATCTTCCCCACCTTTTCAGCAGAACAGAGACCCGCATCTGCTCTGTGAACAAGACTCTCCCTGGGACCTTGTCTTTGCTTGTATGTGCTTTGTAGGTAAATCCTTAGTGGCCGGCCACATGATCCACCAGACTCTGCAGTTCAGGCCCAGACGATGTGAGAGCTCCAGTCAAGGACAGCTCCACTGTCCTGAGACTGTTGCCTTTCGGAGTGTCCAGAGGACCTCGGGCCCACCTTCTCCTCCTTCCAGCAGAAAGCTTGAAGCCACCTTCTCACAGGGTGCCCTCTACCCTTCCTACCCAGCCTCTCCTATCAGATCCGTTCCTGTCCAGGGGAGCCTGTCCAGACCCCAAGGCATGATGGACCTTTCCTGTCCAGTATCCCTGGCAGAACCAGCCCCAGGACATTGATACTTCGGAACGTCTCAGCCTGCGTTGGTGAACTGTCCAACCTCCGCAGTGAGCTGCTGGCTGTCAGGTGTTATTGAAGGATGTATCTTAATTACCTGTCTTGGGGACGTGGTCACAAACGGCATAGTCAGTCACTCCTGTGCAGAAAGAGGCACAGTCGTGGGCTAGAGTGGGAGGAACTGCGGCCCAGAGAGGCCAGGTGTGTGGCCCAGGGTCCCACCGTCCTGAAAACCAGGGTGCTTCGACTCATGCCACATCAAGGACATGAGGTCAGATGATCAGTCTGCTCCTTCACCGCCGGACCAGAGGCCTTGATGACCATTGTGCCATTCTGTAAAAGGGAGGGTAAGCAGAGGTCGGAAACCACACCCACCATTCTAAAGTCCAAAACCCAAGTTTCATTCTTAACTTTGTTTTCAAAACATTCCAGCTGAAGTGAGGCCACTCATCCTCTCCTCGTTCTCTTCAATCCGCCTGTTCACAATTGTCGGGAGCTATATTCATGTACTTCATTATGGGGTATCACCTGAATTCACCTGTTCACAATTGTCGGCTATATTCATGCATTTCATTATGGGGTATCACCTTAATTCACCTGTTCACAATTGTCGGTGGCAATATTCATGTACTTCATTATGGGGTATCACCTCCGGCCCCCTAGAGAACATCTGTCTACGCATTGCTACCTCTGAAATGGGCCTGGCCCCTAGCGATTTTGGATAAGGGTTTTGTACCTTTATTAATAAGCATGTATTATAATAAACAATTTGCACTTTAGTAGAAACACAGTTGTCTGGCTGAATTGTGGAACTGGGATCCTGGTACAAGGTGGATCTGTCCCCTCACCACAGGAGATGCGAGGACCCAGGTGACCCCACAGGGCTCCCTAGGTCTGAGCAGACCTTCTGAGCAGAAATGGAAACTTCGTCCATGGGGCCGAAGTGGTGGGGCCTTCAATGTGTTCAGGGAGAAGCAGATTGGCAAGTGCTACTGGCCAGCCACATCTCACCCCACAAGTGGTACAGGTATGCCTCTTACCCAAGACTTCAGTCTCCTGGTGTCTCCACACCACACCGTAGCTGACCTTACCCATCCCCCAAAGCAGCCCAGACTAGCACAAAGCTTACCCCGGTGGATTGCAGGGCTCTTTTGAAGAGGTTTTGTAGAACTGCAGAGGGCCAGAAACAGGCATCTCATTCCGAGACTCGCTTCTGTGAAATGAGAGCCTTGGGCTAGGTGATGGCTGGAGTTTCCTCGCCTCAGGGACACTGAACACCTGGGGCTGCAGGATGGCAGGACAGCCTCTCCCGGATGGAGACAAGGCAGAGGTCTTGGGCTGGTCCTGCAGGACAGCAATAAGCTCAGGCCACCTGCCACCCAATGAATGGGACCACTTCACCTTGCCAAGTGACCTCACTGGTTACTTGGTTTACCAATTGCCTAAGGGCAAGGACTTTGTCCTTTAAACCCTAGCCTGACCATGCATCTGCAAGCCCTTGTATTTTGACGTCCTGGCCACTCAGACACTTCTGGGAACTGCTACCCTCCCTCAGCTGGAAGGGAGCTGGCCCCACCCTGCTCACCACTCCCCGCTGCCCTTGCCTGCAAGGGCAAAGCATCCCACCCCTGCCCATGGACCTACCAGCTTTGTGGCGCTCAGCCCTCACACACACCAGACATGGTCACCAATTTCTCCCCCTAGTGGTGCTCTTGGGTAAACATTGGACTGCTAGCCAGGAGGTAGGTTCGAAGGGACCAGCCTCTCCTGGGAAAGTTGAAGCTACCTGTTCCTGTAAAGAACATGTTCACACTCCTGAGTCTGAATCAACCCAATGGTAGTGAGGTTTTTTTTCTCAAATGGGTAACTTTGTGCCTGAAAGGCAACTAGGCTTATGAAATTCCAACCAAAGTGGAAGGAAAAAAACCTCTTGACAACAATGAATCAAAGTTGAGCTCAGGGTTTTCCCTAAAATGACAAAATGATCAGAGAATACTTAACATCCTACACCCCAGCGCTGGCCATGCTCAGGCTGCTGGTACAAGGGGAGGTGGCCTAGGAGCAAGGCATTGTGCCCGAGGTCCCATTTAGTGGCCGGCCCCTGCCCAAATGAAACAGCTATAAAGTGCAAAGGTATCTTAATTCCAAGGTTTGAAATAGAATAAAGACTACATACAAAAGCTAAATGTGTAGACTTCTGGCCTCTGTAATCAGTGACTACAATTTAAATATTTTCACCCAGCAAAAACGCACTTTTGCTCACCAAAAGACAGATACAGGGTGAGGGAGGTGTTCCTTATGGGCCAGTGAGGTCATGCTAATGGTGGTGGAATCATCTGGAAAAGGATGGTCTCAGAGTGAGTGCCCAACTTGAATGTAACCAGTGCTACTGAACTGTGCACGTAGGTACTGTTGAGATGCCAAGTTTCATGTATACTCATGCCAGTTTCCTCAAAGACCGATACACCTGTTCTTAGCACTGACCATAATAGCTGGGAACTGGAAACAAGATAAACTTGGTGTCTAGACAATGGAATGAGTGGAATTCAAATAGTTCATGCAAAAATTCCAGTCTTTAAAAAAAATTCGTCTTTTAATTTCCTTTTCCACAAACCTTTGGAGCCCCTTCACATTTACACCAAAATGGAAGTGGACAGTTTAGTTCTCTACAGTGGCATGAAGCTGAGCAGATATGGTGCCAGGTCACAGGAAGCAAACTTTCCAGGTTAAGAGATACAAGTAACAGTCCTAGCACTTCATTTGTACCTGTTGTGAGTCTACACATGACCAAGACTCAAAGACGCTTACTGATAGTAATGCAAAGCCTTAGGATTTGTAGATGAGTTTGAAAGTCAATGGTGCAGTGGTGAGCCTTTAGGACAGAACTAGCCCCACTGAGCTTCCAAGGCCATTTATAGGAATAGAAAGCCAACCTCTTGTTCAATGATTAAATGGTATGTTCTTCTGTAGTTCTTGCTGGGCATTCCACTGCTAATGTCATCTATGATGTCACAAGGGTAGGGGCCACCAACATTGCGGCCCAGACTGGGCAATTCCAGGACATTCATTATAGTTCTGGAGAATTCTCGACAAAGCACCAAATTTGATGGGCAATGCCAACAATCACATCAAAAGTGATGTTCCCACTGTGCTTAATGTTCTTTCTGTGGCTGGGTGGTTCCTTGGGGGCTTTGAGGAAGACAGGCAGAAGGAACGACTTTAATCTGGGCTTGTCTGTTCTGAATGGTCAGTTTCACAGTAATCCTTTACCCCTTCCAACCACCTGTTGCCTTAACAAGGTCATCACTAAACTGGAGACAAACCCAGGCGGCCGATCTTGGGGGCCAGGTATATGGGGCACCTGACTTTGATGTCGAGGTGGGGCACGGGCAGCCAGTGTGGGAGCACTGAAACAAGTTGCACTGAACCCTCCCCCCTCCCATCTTTCTGGTTTCAAGCTGCAGACCTTGCAGAACCCAGCCTAACACCTAACTATGCCACCAGCGCTTTCACTGTCAGATGACTGCTATAGGTAGACCAAAATGTCACGTGGGCCCTGGACTAGCAAGGACATTCCCCCAGCCCCAGAATCTCCAGTTGTTTCTCCAAGGTCCACACTCCCTCTACACCCAGGAGTCCTCAAACTACAAGTTTAGGGAGTGCCTTTTTCTTTTATCAGAATTAGATGGTATTGCCAAAACTTTGCAGTCACTTTGAAGAGACATTAGGATTTTATATAGATTACATGTAAATTAAGTATTAATCTCCATCTTTCCCGTCCACCAGGTCCATAATTACCATTTATTTCCTGTCACTGCTTATTTGGGAGTCCCTGGGTGGTATACAATTAAGCACTCATCTACCAGCAAAAGTAGGCGTCCTCAAACTACGGTCTGGGGGCCACATCCGGCCCACTGGGTGGTTTAGACATCCGCAGTGTGCATAGAATTTGTTCTTTGTAAACTGTAGTCCGGCCTTCCAACTGGTCTGAGGGACAGTGAATTGGCCCCCGTTTAGTTTGAGAACCGCTGGGCAAAAGGTTGGCAGCTTTAGTCCACCCAGCGACACACAGCACATCAAAAGTTGTGTGGAGCAGTTCTAGCTGCTGAGGGGCCACTGCCCTTTACACCCACTGACTGGGTGGGCGCATGCAAGTACGATGCAGATGGCTCTACTTGGGGATTGGTCCGTGTTGACGTTTTAAACTCGCCACAATCGGAGCCATCAGTGAAGTACCAGATCCTTGACTATAATGTAGCTGCCACCGGCCACAAAGCCGACACCAGACTAGAGCAGAGGAGCAGCGATAGACATGGCCTGTCAAAGGCAAGCAGAACTATTCCTGGTAACAAAAGACCACCTGGCCGAATAAGCTCAACAATGACGGGCAGGAGGCACGTATGACCTGACTATGCTGAGGAGCTGGATTCTCCTGTATAGAAGCTGGAAAAGATCAAATACGGCCACCATGTCATTTCTTCAGTTGTACACATGGCGTCACCACTGAGTCAAATTACACTCAATGGGAATTAGCCATACCTATTAGTACAAAACGGGACTGTTTTATGTCTGGCATGTTTTAATTAGCATGTTTTTAAAAATCATTTATGGCTGATTATTCCACTGTGTATATGCACCCTGTTGATGGGACATGGGTCATTTCTGCCGTGGATACAAGTTTAGTTTTTGCTTTCAACTCCGTTAAATGGAACAGCAATGTTAGCAGTTTTTTAAATGTAAACAAGGTCACTAAAGAATGTGAACTATGGGTTGTTCCAAGAGCCCTCGATGTTTTTAAAAATTGTGCTGTTAAATGAGAACCTACTGCTGTGCAAACTTTCCTAGGAAACCGGTTACACACACATACAAGTGGCAGCCACCTGTCTCTTGTGGGCACGTCTTCCCCTTGGCTAACTTTCACCACACGCCATTAGCCTCCAGGAAGACAACAGGTGGCTTTAAACTGAAGCCTAGTTGATTTACCACCTGCTTTCAGTGGGTAACTTTTAAATGTAAGCAATGAAAAAGAATTAGATGTTGTGTGTATCACAAAAGATACTTCCCAAAGGTCAGAAAGCCAGTCTTTTAATTTCAAAAAAGCTGTGCCACACATTTCTACCGGGTGCCGATGGTCACCTGCCATACTCGCACGAGGTTATCTGTGTAACCTGCAAACAGAGTCTGCAAAATAAAAAGGAAACAAGATTAGATCAGGCACTCATTTTACAGGGTTACTGGTTCCCTATGCAGGAGCACACGAAACTGTACTCCTCATCCCCCCTCCCCTGGCAGACCTAAGAAATCTTACAGAATAAGCCCAACCAATCTTATTGTTAAAATACAATGGTGGTCTTATGACTGGCACAGCAGTCACATCAAGAGCAGGAAAGATGCGAACTTAACCATGGTAACGCAGATGCACTTACCTGGCCATCAGCAGACCAGGCCAGAGAGGTGCACTGGGGCGGTTCGGCCTTGCTGCTGGTGCTGATCACTTCTTGCTTCAGCTCATCAACAATGATCTTGCCCTCCAAGTCCTGGGAAATGGAACAAAGGCACCTATTAATGGCTTTAATGCCCCAGATGCTTTAATGAGACTCATGCAAGGGCTCTAAAGCACAGTAAAGTCATATTCCCCTTCCATCCTCGTCCCGAATATTTTGGCCATGGGTCTCTCTTCCAAAGAATCCAGAGGTGGTACTTCACATCCTACAATGTATACGGAGCAGCCCCTGAAAGTTTTAAAGCCCCCAAGATTTCCCAGTTAATGGATGAGTAAGGGGACAATCTGCTATTCCTTTACTAGTTAAATGTACCCCATCGTTGCAAGACAGGCTTATGGTCAAGATCTGTTTGCAGTAGAACTGGAACAGGTACATACGGCTTACTTTGCCTTACTTGGATGTATAGGGGAGAAGGGTATTCAAAGCCCTTTTTGAACTGAACTGAGGGGAAAGATGAAGCTTTCTACTCTGGCCCAGAGTTACAGCCTCCAAAACCCAGAGGCATTTCTACCCTGCTGTCCTACAGGGAGAGCCAGAATCCACTCATGACAGTTTACTTTTGACAAAGCTTCTAATTGCCTCCTTTTAAAAAAAGAGCAGTGTACATCTTTTAAGCAGAGCCAGGCAAAGTAATTTCAAAGGCCTGCTATTAAAGGGCAAGTAGAAATAGTCCGTTAAGTGGATGTTTGTAACAAAGGAACTGCCTGAATTGAGACGTCGCAGCTGGCAGGGCTGCCAAGGCGCAGCCTTGGTCTTTAGCCCGACTCTCACTCACCCAGATCTTGATGCTGGGGCCAGTGGCAGCACAGAGCCAGTAGCGGTTGGGACTGAAGCACAGGGCGTTGATAATGTCTCCTCCATCGAGGGTATAAAGGTGCTTGCCTTCATTGAGATCCCACAGCATGGCCTGGCCATCCTGGACAGGTACAGTGAAGCAGGCAACATTATTGGACAAACATTAATCCCAACAGCCCCCAAGCTTATCTGAATCAAATCCCAGTTTTCCTCCTAAGACTCAACTATCTTGATACGGCTTTCCTTAAATTCAGGACCCTAACCTGACACCCTGACAAGTTTTAACTTCCCAGGATCAACTATGAAGCAAGGTTATTGTCCTCATTAATTGCCCCGGCAAACCAGTTTTACAGACAAGTCCCCTTTAACAGCCTACTTTGAACATAATGTTAAGACAACAATCCCCAGAAATGTGTCAAGTTATATTTTTCTCACACATTGGAGATTCATTTGCCCCTAAATACCTTGCCTCCAGAAGCACAGAGGGATCCATCCGGAGAGACCGTCACAGTGTTCAGGTAGCCTGTGTGGCCGATGTGGTTCGTTTTCAGTTTGCAATTAGCCAAGTTCCACACCTAAGTTGAAAGAGTTGCAAGTGGGGAGCTTAGGTCCAGATCAGCCATGCAGGAGGATTGCTGTAGCCCCTGTCTGAACTATGTTGTTTACTAGCCACCTGAGAACACTACAGACCAAACCGCAAAACCCAATAGCCTGGAAGAAAGAAAGAAGTAACACCGGGGGAAAGATTGACTGCGGGTGTAACTGCACCCACAGCATGTGGTGCTTGTGCTCACTTCCTGAGACAGAACCTAAATCAGAGCACCCCTGGTGATTTTCGCAAAAGGACCCACTTCTCATATGGTAACAACCCAAACAGCCAGAAAAACCCAAGGCACTATTTCATGTCCCTTTGGGGACTTGGGAAGAAGCTCCACTTGGGAAACACTCCGAGGCCCACAGTGCATTCGGAACCATCTTAATGAATGACGAAGACGGGGTCTGCAAAGCGTTTAAACTTGTACCCCGTGACCCTCTAGATGCAGTCAGCACTTTCCACCTGTAATGGCCTCGTGGCCCTGGTGCCAAGCTCACTCACCTTGACCAACTTGTCCCAGCCACACGAGACGATGATGGGGTTGCTGCTGTTGGGCGAAAAGCGCACACAGGACACCCATTCAGAGTGGCTCTCGTCCTACAGGAGACAGAAAAAAATGTCCTATCCCATGAAAGCCTAGCCTATTTCTCCATCCATGTGAGATGGATATTGACATGGATGGATGTTGTATTTTCATCCAGGAACCTTTAGGCTCCAGACAGACGCCCCACCCGCTGCCCCCTTCATTTTACCTGTACGGTGTACTTGCAAACTCCCAGAGTATTCCACAGCTTGATGGTCTTATCTCGGGAGCCAGAGACAATCTGCCGGTTGTCAGAGGAGAAGGCCACACTCAGCACGTCCTTGGTATGGCCTACAAAGCGGCGGGTGGTGGTGCCCCTAAGAGGAAGGACTGGTCACTCTCTAGATGCACTTTCTAAACCTTCCACCTTCCACACTTGCCATGGCTCTATCCCAGGGTATTTGCTTCACTCTGATGAATCCTAACGTGCCGCAGACCACAGCAAGTGGAGTACATGCCAGAGAATCCATTCAGAATTGCAGGACATGTCCTCACTCCCACACGGGGATCAGAAGACTATGTCGTCTGTCATCACTAGGATCCTGTCACTTGCCAGACCTCCATGCAAGGCCAACCATTTTCAAACTTTTATGTACCTGACTGGATGAGAGAGCCAGTCAAACAGTTCCTTTGGACCACTCCCTAGTTTTTCTAACCCCATCAAGTCAAGCCAGGGCTCAACTGTTGCAGCATTCAACCTCTTTTCTACCCAGTTTTCCCCTTCACAGCCCCAAAGCCAAGTACAAGCAAGTACTTACGTTGTAAGATCCCAGAGACGTAGTGTTCCATCCCAGGAGCCTGAGAGCGCAAACTGGCCGTCAGAAGAGATGACCACGTCACTCACAAAGTGAGAGTGACCACGCAGAGCACGTTGGGGAATGCCATAGTTGGTCTCATCCCTCGTGAGCTTCCACATGATGATGGTCTTATCTAAGGGAGGATAAGCAGAAATGGAAACCACTGAGAACGCTGCTATCCGCTGCCCTGGGTATCTAGACACCCCCCTTCAGGTCCCTTAGGAATCTACTGGACAATGCAAGACTTCAAGCTCATGGATGGGGTTTCAAGACAACAGATGAGAAAAAAGCAACTATTACCTATCAGGGCAAATTGATTCAGCATGGCCTCAACTGGACCTGAACTCTAGTTCTTAAATAGAAAGTTTAAATCAGGTGCGCACAAATTTGCTCCCAACTCTAGGTATCCTTATGATTTGAGATAAACTCAGCCACCATTTCAAGTACACCTAAGGTGTAATGTGGACACAGCAGTCTGGGTGAGACCAGACACGCTGCAGAGCTGGCACTTTGGAGGGTCCAAAGTAATGCGTATCCCTGGTGATTCGCTTTGTGAATCACACACTTTATAAGTTACAGGTCGGCCATGTTAGACATTGAAAACTTAGCAGTGTGGGAGCAACACGGCAGGCGACTTCAGGGAGTGGAGAGGCGGTCAGGATGACACGGAGTGTCTGGAGTTCACCAATACCTACTCCCCAGAGTGAGCGTCGGGCGGTAGCTCAGAAACAGCCTCTGGGTCTCAGCACGAATGCTCAGATGGCATGTTGAAATCATCACCGCTCCGCCAGGCCTCAGGCTTCCGGGTCCACTACAGCTAAAGGTCCCACACTTCTGACGTCCGTGGCCGGTGCCTGGTCCCGGTAGCCTCATGGGCCAAAAGAGACGCCTTACAAATTTAAGGGAGTCCCCATGGCCGCACTCACATTTGGTTTGTCTATTGGGCCTGCGGGTCACGCGCCACCCGCCCAGCACAGCGCGTGCACCCGTCCTCCAGCGCCTGCAATCCACTACGTACCTCGCGAGGCAGACAGAATCATGTCGGGGAACTGTGGCGTGGTAGCGATCTGCGTTACCCAGCCGTTGTGGCCCTTGAGGGTGCCACGAAGGGTCATTTGCTCAGTCATGGCGGCGGCGGGTGCGGGGGTCGCCGCAGCGACAAGGATGGCACCGGATAGCTCCGACACACCAGCTCCTGCTGCTGTTCAGCGGAGAAAAAGACCGAGCTGTCCGCTGCCGGAACCTGAAATACCCGCTCCGCCCCCTCCACCGCCGGAACCGGAAACACCTTCTCCTCCGGTGCTAAACTGCGGCCCCCAGGCTTGGCTTGTGCTGAAGATAGTGGGTGCGTGAGGCCAGCTGTAGGTGACGTTTCAGGACATTTTCCCTTCTGAAACGCAGTGTAATTTGAAAGCACCACATTCCGAACCGGGTGTTGAAAAGGTGTCTTCGAACGTGGGCGGGACTTTGATGCGTCCAAAGCTTAAGCGTTTATCTGTACGGCACACTTTGCCGTAACGCTACCCTGACGGCTTCTGCTTCCTGTTCGCGGCGCAGCGGGAGCCCCGCCCCTTCCGCTTCGCAGTTCGGAGGGCCCTGAAAGGGGAGCCAAATTTCGAGGTGGGAGCTGTGAGTGCTTGTGGGCAGTTAGAAAACAAACTGTCCCCAAGAGACTTAAAACAGGTTTTCAAACCATGCTTAGTTGAACTCAAACCCTAGAAATGCTTCGTGACGGGGACGTCTAAGGAAAGCGAATCGGAATGATCGCAGTTGTTCTCTGTGCAAAATAAAAGGGGAATTATACAGAAACACGTACCGTCCGGTTGGTAACATAAGTTAACCTTCGTTTTGCGTCTGTGACCTGAGATTTGGAAGTAATACTTCCGCATGGCTTAATGGAGAGTAAACAGACTCAGATAGGTAAGTCGTCCAGAACAGCGCCTGGTAGAGAGAGTGAACGTTACATTATTTAGTGACCACCCCCTGGAACCAGGATTGTTTAGATCTAGGGGATACACCGTAAAAAAATATGAGGACTGTGGTTTCTTTGCCCTTAAAATCCATAGTAATGTAGTAGAGCACCCCCGTTAGCTGGAAGCTATGAATGACAGTAAAAACCCAAATCCATCTCCTGGTTGTTAGTTGAGAATGTAGATCAGTTGTTCTCAACCTTCCTAATGCCGAGTTCTTCATGTTGTGGTGACCCCCAACCATAAAATCATTTTGGTTGCTACTTCATAACTGTAATTTTGCTACTGTTATGAATTGGGCAGCCCCTGTGAAAGGATCGTTCGACCCCCAAGGGGACCAGACCCACAGGTTAGGAACCTCTGATGTAATCTTGTTTTGAGAGAGAGTGTATTAGAAATTGGATTACCTCCACCCATCTCCAGGCCACCCTGGAAGGGCAGTCTCTCACTGGGGCTTGCATGGGTGTGACCTTGAGGGAGTTTACCTTACTGGACAATTCCAGAGGGCCCCATAGTCATGAGTCATACATGCCCTCACTGCCTGGAAGGCCACAGACCCATCTTGTAAGCTCTTTCTAATATATGTGTTTCCATTATGCTCCTGTTCCCAATTCTGTAGTCCTACCTGTAACTGATGTATTGATCTGCCACCAATTATGATTTTGTTCCATGCCGTAAGTAACTAGTGTCCGGACTCTGGCTCTTCAGATGCCTGTATGGCCCTGTGCTAATGGCCTGTCCCACCTGGGAGATGTGTCTGTCTTTGTCCCTTTAAGATTTAATAAATGTCCTTAAATTCTATTTGAGATTGAGGTTTCTTTTGTAGACATCAACTATTTCCCTGGTACCCCCAATTGGTTGACCTTTCATTTTTGCAATACTGATGTCTTCCCCCAACTCACATGCTCTTTCTCTGCTCCTGGGAAAGTAACCCTGGTGGACAAGCACTGGACTGCAAACCACAATGTAGGCAGATGACACCCACCAGCCCCTCCCCAGGAGAAAGACGAGGTGGTCTGCCTCTGCAAAGACTTACAATTATGTAAACTACATAGGTCAGTGTGAATTAGAATTGACTTAATGACTTGTTTGGTGGTTGTGAGAGATCCCATACTGTCACACACCCCTATATCCAGCTTGCTGCCCATGACTTGGGCCATATTAGCTTGGCTCCATAGGTATTCTGCACAGATGGACAAGTAGGTGACCTGAGCTCCTGGTACGACACAGGGGCTTCCCAACTGTCTGTACATGCAAAAGAAATTCTGCCATCTGCCTCTCACCAAAACCAAAAACCCCACCTGGTTCTGCTGTTCCTTTAACTTAGCCCAGGGAGCCTGGAATCTACAACCCTGAGGTTGGGCTGGGAATCTGTGCTTGGAATTAGCTCCTTTCAGCCCTCTGCATTTTCTGCACCACCCAGTCCCTTTACGGAAGGATCAGCCTCTCCAGACCACCTGTCCTGCATAGTTTCTTTTTATCCCCATCTAGAGACCCAGACTTCCAAAGGTGCCTTCTATTTTTGGATCATCCACACGCCTCTCTTCCCTCATCCCTTACTCTATGATTTTGGCAACAGCCTCCTATCGTGTTGAAAGAGAAATAAAATAAATGGTTTGTTTCCTTCAGATCCTGTAGGTTTCAGGCTTCCCCTTCAGTTTTCTTTTTTTTTTCCCCCTTCAGTTTTCTCCACATTTCTTAAAGAAGGGATGCTGGCAGCTCTTAATGGATACTAACTGGTAATTCTGAGCTGAGGGAATTGCCCCAACCTCAGGTACCACTTTGAGTATAGATCGGGGAGAGGACAGGAGTGGAGCAGTTGCTTTTCCAGCTCAACATCCACCTGTGCTGAGCAATATCCATGCCTGCTTACCTGATATTCATTCCTGGCCTGGGTTACACACCCTACCTGGACTTCTCACTCCTCAGGAAGAATATCTGAGTTTTCTTATTGCCAGCAAAGGGTTCCTGATAACCCCAGTGTCTCCAACCTAGTTCCTTGTAGCAGGATGACCTTGGCATTACAAGGCTGAAAATTAGCCAAATAGCCCTGCCACAGAGGTCTCCTTGCTCCAGCACGGCCTTTGGGCCTTATGGGCATTTTTTCCAAGCCCCACAGGTATGCTGGTTGGAGGGTCCCTCCAGACTCAGTCCTCCACATGAGAGCGCCCTGCTGTTTCCTACTCCCCATCCTATGGCTCTGCTGCTGTGGTGCTCCTTGGCTGGGCCCACAATTCTTGGTCCTAGTTCAACATAGTCTTACCTCCCTTTTCTGAGCTTGACTACATTTTTTCCACTTCCCGGATTCCGCTGGTGTTACCTCCATTCCATGCAAGGTAAGAATTCCCTTGAAGCGGCTTCTTATGGAAGTCCGTTGCACCATTCCTTTCTCGGTGGAAAGAGCCCTTTTACTATTAACCCCTTATAGTGAGACCTTCTCCAGAAGAGGCCTCCCCTAGCTTCCCCCACCCCATGGGCATTTAGGATCATTGGGGATATGGCAGGTCTTCCCCTATAAGCTGCAATAAAGGATGTTGGAGGTGATAGGTAAGGGGGGCCAAGGGAAGGATATGTGACCAGGACCAGTGGGCCTGATTGCTGCAGTTCTGTGGCAGATGACTTCCTTTGGTACCAGAAACCTTCACAGTGTGTCCTCGTGCTTTCTGTTGGCGTGCTCACCATATTCTGCCCCTCCAGCTCATCGGTTCTCTTCCACCCAGCATGGCCACTGAAAATACTGTGGATATACCCTTGTATAAGCCAAGTTTTAAATGCAGTTTTTGGAGCAAAATTAGGTGCCTCAGCTTATATTTGGGCCACCTTATACTTGAGTATATATGGTCATCTTAATGAGAAGGATGAATTTGATGCATTGCTATCAATTTGTTAAGGCTTGGTTCTTTTTTTTATCAGCAGCATTCTTAAATCACCAATTAACTATTTGCTGTCAGTTTCTTATTTTCATTAACAGATTTGTAACCACACTCAGCCCCTGGTCCACTAACGAAGAGAATGCACGTGAAAACTTTTCTATTATAGCCCATAATTCAGGGTAGAGTGTAGAGGGGGGCTTCTGCAGCCAGAATCGTTGGTAGCTGTCTTTAAATTTTAATTTATTTGTTGTTGCTTCTATCAGTTTTTATCATTTTGGAGATTTTTCTATATTTGTACTTAGAAAGGGTCCAAAATCCAATAGGGTAAGTTTGTTGTAATTTCTTCAAGTGACTGAAGTCAGAATGGAAAGCTTCCAAATACTGACAATAGATAAGCAAATCTTGATTGTGTTATTCTACTGTTTATACATTTAGAAACTGGCTGAATCCCCCTCATCCTAAATTTTGTTTGTATTGGTTTTGCCACAAATGAGGAAATCTAAGTTTTTGTTTCAATTAAATTCAGTTCATCACCTTGGAACTGTAGATGTGTTTCATTAAATCTATTAAACAAGTCTAGTCAAACAAGCAGTGTCATTTTTTAATTAATCAAGGTAGCTCATATCTTTGTGTTCTAGGAACTCTAGGACCTAGTCAAAGAGTTTATAAAACTGATCCAAAGAGGCACATAGCCGGTGAACTTCTATATGAAGCAGCAGAAAGTGATTTCAATACAAAGTTGTCCAATCTATCATTCAGTGAATTGCTTCTGATTTGGTTGATTCCTTTAGTGACATAGTGATTGTATGGGTGTTACTCAAAATGTCGGCAACTAAGTGTTGGCAGTGAAGGACACCATGTACATCGGGGTGCGTTCAGTACTGCTGTTTTAAAGGATGCAGGGAAACCCTGGAGCACCCTGTCATCACTAGAGCACAGTTAGTAGCAACTGACAAGATATTATTCAAGGATTTATTTTCCTTAAAAAAAAAACTCTTCCAATGCACAAAATACTCTCCTTTGGTGTTTGCAAATCTTTAGCCAACCATTGTTGTTGGCAAATAGTTTCTCCTTTCATTTCCTGGCAAAGATGACTCATTAAACTATATAGATAACTGGGATTTATTTTTTACTGCTCACATAATGAGTTGACAACATTTTGAGCCATTTCATCAGTTCTTTGCGCTGTACTATTGCTCCAAGAAATTTTCTTGGTTTAACATCAAAAGCTGGCTTCTGGAGCATAATGTCTATTCCCTCAATTTTAGCCAGAAAAAGTAGTTCTTCACAAATTAGTGTGTTTTTCTGGATTTAACAATCAGTAACAAAATGCTGTAAGAAGCACACAATCCTAAGCAAATGTAGCAAAGAAAGCTGATGGTGTCCGGCTATCAAAAGATATAGCATCTGGGGTCTTAAAGGCTTGAAGGTAAACAAGCGGCCATCTAGCTCAGAAGCAACAAAGCCCACATGGAAGAAGCACACCAGCCTGTGTGATCACGAGGTATCGAAGGGATCAGGTATCAGGCATCATCAGAACAAAAATTCATATCATTGTGAATTAAAGGGTGGGGAGTGCAAAGTGGAGACCCAAAGCCCATTTGTAGGCCACTGGACACCCCCTTACAGAAGGGTCTCAGGCCAGAGTGTGATGTAGCAACAATGAAGCATACAACTTTCCTCCAGTTCCTAAATGCTTCGTTTCCCCCCACCACCCTTACTATCATGATCCCAATTCTACCTTACAAGTCTGGCTGGACCAGAGGATGTACACTGGTACAGATAGGAACTGGAAACACAGGGAATCCAGGGCAAATGATCCCTTCAGGACCAGTGGTGTGAGTGGTGATACTGGGAGGGCGGAGGGAAGATGGGGTAGAAAGGGGGAACCAATTACAAGGATCTTCATGTGACCTCCTCCATGGGGGATGGACAACAGAAAAGTGGATGAAGGGAGATGTCAGACAGGGAAAGATATGACAAAATAGTAACTTATAAATTATCATGGATCCATAAGGGAGTGGGGAATGGGGAGGGAGGGGAAAAATGAGGACCTGATGCCAGGGGCTTAGGTGGAGAGCAAATGTTTTGAGAATGATGAGGGCAATGAATGTACAGATGTGCTTTACACAACTGATGTATGTATGGATTGTGATGAGAGTTGTATGAGCCCCTAATAAAACGATATTTTTTTAAAAAGCACACAGCCCATTGTCATCTTACTTGGATGCGATTGAAAGTTTTGCCAATATCAGCTGTCAAAGGAATTTTTCTGTGCTTGAAAACATAGCAGCATTAACATTTGTCAAATGTTCTTTTCTTGAACACTTCAGGGCTTCATTTGATAAAACTTTTTGGCTAATTAGGCAATTCAGGAATGTATTCTTTGTAGGTGACTGAATAAAGTCATAGTTCAGATATTTAATACTATATTATCTTAGATTGAGCCATGATATTACCTGTAAAAATGGTAAAAAGTTATGTTTATCATAATAGGGGTATAAAATTAATGAGATACAATATACGTAATTGAAAAAGTACAACTTATCTCACCAGAAACAAATTTTTTGCACATTACATTAGAATAGTACCTATGATATCAAGTATACAGTGGTTTTTGCTTAAAACAGCCGCAAAAGAAAACTAAAATATTAATGAAACTAAAACTTGGTTCTGTTTTGGCTCATATTAGATATGTGTTTGGATATTAAATTGGCAAATAGATTAAATTCAACAATCTTAAAAACGACATCAATATACAATTCAAATAAATTATTGTCATTTATTATACCCATTTTTATATTTTCATTAACACTTGCATTACCATTTAATAGATGAATCAATAAATATGTTAATTTTATTCATTAGATATAATAAAATATATGGCAATATATTGACATTTTAAATAGTATTGTGCTGGACACAAACCTGCTTTGATTTAATTAGTAGATACTAGAAGAAAGAAAAGTACAGTAGATAAGTAATGTATAACAATGCTCGCATGCAAATTGTTTTTATTAAAACAATATAATTTGCTTTGTGTGTGATCTGTAACCCATAAAGATCAAATATTAATTAAAATTTAAACAAGTGATTACAAGCATCTGTTCCTGTTGATTAATGCTAGACTTCCCAAAAATGTTATGACTGACATGCTCACCTACTTAAGATATATCCCTAAACTTGACCACTGATGGGTTATAGCTTATCTGTATTTGGGAAGGAATCACTACAACTCTAATTCTGTTACATAATAGATGAAACATTGCTCAAACGGTTTGGCAGTTGAATTTGTATGAACTTATAGGCCCCAGAAACGAGCAGTCTCAGGGGTCTGCCTCGGTGCATCCTTGATGGAGGTCACTGGATTGGGACCAGTATAGGGGTTGCATAGGCATGAGTCATCAGTCTTGCCCTGGCTGCATTGGTTAGAACAATCTTGTAAGCCCTTGAGGCCCGATCATGGTCCATCCCTACTTCTGTAGACCCCCCCCACCCACCCACCATTTGTAACTGTGATGTATTAATCTGCTACCAATCGTGCTTTTGTGACTGTTTCCTTTGCCCACTCCACACCTTCCTTCTCTCGTTTCAAATGTAAACTCTGGAACTCCAACATCAAGTTAATGGTCTTCCTCATCTGAATTGTTTGTGTCTTTGTCTCTTTTAAGACTTAATAAATGTTCTCCTTAAATTAACTTTTGAGATGGGGTCTCATTTGTACCCAAAAACATAGTACAGGTCTTCCTCCTTGCCCTCCTGCTCCCACCCAGTCCATGCTGTCCCAGTTAGACCTGCCCAAGACATTGATCTAAAACTCGCTCTCCTCTTCCTCCTGGACCTCCTCCTCCAGGTCATAGTCATCAACTCCCACAGGGGTGTCCAGTCGCCTTCAGACCCCTAGCCTCCACCTCCTCCTAGTCTACGTCCTCCTCCTCTTGCACCAATACTTCATACGGTTCCTACTCACGGCTGGTCAACCGTGCCTCTTCGAGGGCAAAGGTAAAACCTGAATGCTGTCGCCATTTATGCTAAGTCTCTCTGCTGGCCTAAGTGCAAATTAGCCCCAGCACGCCCTTGGCCGCCTCAAAGACCTTCACTTCCCTGCCGGTCCCCTCACTTCCGTCTCACGGCGAGCACTTCCGGTAACTGCCACGCAGACTCCCGAGCGCCCTTGCGGCAGCCCTTTCCGACACGCAGCGACGGGAAACGGCGACGAGACACTCTAGCACGCACTGGGGAACAGGCCGGAAGGGCTAGGAAGTCGGAGGTTTTCGCCTCTGTGGTGCGGGCGTGGGGAACGCCGCGAGCAAAGGGCCCGCCCTCCCCCCCGCCCTCCCCCCTCCCCGCCCACTCCCGCCAAGGAAGATTCGGAGCGCCGGGCGACCGTCCGCTTCTACATGGCGTGGGCGGGCGCCCCATACACGCCGGGGCGGAAGGCGCGTCCTAGACTCCGCACGACTAGTGCCCAAGCGGGGAGGGGGGGCTTTGCCAGTACCCTCAGCACAGCGGCCCTAACAGGCGATGGACCGTGCTTGGGGAGTCAGAGGGTTCCCTGGCTAATGGATGGGGCCAGGGGTGGGGGTGGGGAGCCTGAGCAAATTCGGTCTGGGTGAGGCCAGACACCCACCCCCTGGGTTGGCATCTTGCGCCCATGGTAGAATCTGCTGTCGGGTTACTGTAGCGTCATGTAGGCGAACTTCCCGAAGTCCTGTCGTAGAGAGATGGAGATTAATCCCTACCTCAGCATCCACCTAGTGCAACACTATCTGTAAGACGTGTATTCCAGTTTATTCTGAAGTGAAGAAAGCAAGATACTGCACTGTCTGTACAGGTTACTGACATCTGAGGGGGGAACGAGAGGGAAATGTAACATCTAGTTGATATTTCTGTATTCTTGGGCCTTCATTTACTCATGCAAAATGAGGATAATAGTACCCACTTTAGAGGGACTCGTGAAAATTAGTTAAATGTCATATAAACAGACTACAAGCACCTCTACACGTCCTGTCCGTGGGATGCCTTCCCATCCAAGGCATACTGCCAGAGCTGACCACCGACAACACCAAGGCAGCAATCTTGGAAACGCCTTGGGGTTGCAGTTGAAAGGGAACCCCTGCAGTTGCTCCCTGCCTCACTGAGGCCACTTCCACCTCACCGTCCCTACCTTCTCATACCATCTGATTCTTAATGACCCGGTGTACAACATCTGAGGCTTTCCGAGACTGTAACTCTTTAGGGGAGTAGAAAGCCTCCTCTGTTCCCACAGAGCCTCCTCTGTTCCCACAGAGCAGCTGGTGTTTTCGAACTGCTCACCTTTTGGTTAGAAGCCCAACTTGTAACCAGTACACCACCTGGGTGCAGGGTGCAGGGAGAGTGAGCATGATAGCGACCTGCAAGACAGGTCAAACCCAGAGGCCCTGTTGGCCACCACAGGATGACAGACCGTACTGCACCTCTGAAAACAACCTCCTAAATAATAAAATCCATGTCTCCCAGAATGACTCCTGGTCGGTTTGGGGGCTCTCAGCACCTACTAATTGGGAAAGACAGTCCCTATGCAGGGTGTCTCCTCATGTCTACTAAGCACCAGATCCAAGTAATAGCTACTTCTTAAATAATTTTCATCGACTTTTTAGAAAAGATTGGCGGAGGGTTATGCCAATAGGAAAAGGCCCCAGATTAAATATGTTCTATACCATAAAAGCCCACTGCTGTTTATGGAAGCGATAGCTTTCCACAAAACAGAGCTGCCAACCTTGCAATTGGCAACCCAAGGCCTAGTCCACAGGACACCAAGTCTCACAAAAGCAGACACAATTGAATGAGAGAAATCATCAGTGTGTACCTAGTAGAAAGGGCAGTGAAATCCCTCATATACATAATTAACTTTATAGAAAAGAGATGTTAAATCCCAAATATAATTTAAGGAGAGTATTAAGTCTTAAATAGGAAAAGACAAGAAAAAGACAGATATTTCACAACAGCACCGTTGGCAGCAGATCCATATATTATAGTTACTGGGTGAAATGCAGAAGTGGGAACAGGGTCATGATTGGAACACAGGGCCTCCCTGGCTAAGGCAGTTGGGGCATAAAACTTGACTATGGGACCCCAGGACCGTGATCTCCAACAAGGACACATTCAGGAGACCTCTAAAGGAGACTGCCCTCCCTGGGCTGCCCAGAGGGGTAGAAGTAATGCACTGGTCAATGCACTCTGCCTGAGGGAAAGACTGCTCACCTACCTGGTTAATAACCTCATCTCATGTCCAAACTCAGTGTCCGTGGGGGTTTTGAAGAGACCTTGAAGGGACTAGAAAGCTTCATCTTCTTCCCAGCAGAATGATGAACTTTGACTTCAAACAGCTAACCTCTGCTGCCCTTGACCTGGAGGTTAGCAGCACAACACACCACCAGAGCTCCTTGGTTAATAAAACTCAAACTCGCCACCACTGACTTGATTCCGGTGAGTCAGATTCCTGACACCCCCAAAGGATAGCGTAGAACTGCCCCTTGGGATTCTGCAACTGTGACTCTTTATACTCTCAGAAAGCCTCATCCTTCTCCCAAGGAGCAGCTGACTTGCAGATCTTAACCCAACATGCAACCACCACACCACCAGGACTCACACGGTTAATGGTTATAAGGAATTCAATAGAAACTTCATCCATGGGGGCTTTGCACGTGGATTTTGAACTTTCACAGTTTGTGGCAGTTTCCCTTGTACTTCCATGCTCTGTTTAAATGGCTATATTTCTGTAAACTCTGGCACCCAATATGACTTCATGCGGATGGTCTCCCTTATCCAAATGAATTGTCTTTGTCCTGTTTAAGACTTAATAAACATTTTCCATAAATTATATTTAGAGATTTCAGATCCCGTTGTTCCCTACAACAAAGCTAACAGGTTTTAGACTGGGGCTGATCTAGAACCCATGGGACAGAAATTAACTCTATAAAACTAGTGAACTAAGTTACTATGGGTTATATGAGAAATATTGCTAGTATTCTAAGGTTCTATTTTCTGGATACAGGAAAACATTTTCATCCTTTCTCCTAAATTATCTAACTGGTTTAGATGTTGTAACTCTCCAATTAGAAGTTTTCATTAGTAAATTTGACAAAATTATAAAGTTATATATATATATATTTTAATCATTTTATTGGGGGCTATCACAGCTCTTATAACAAGCCATACATCAATTGTATCCAGCACATTTGTACATATGTTGCCATCATCCTTTTCAAAGCATTTTCTTTTTACTTGAGCCCTTGGTATCAGTTCCTCATTTTTTTCTTCCCTCCCCACCCTCCCTTGATAAATTATAAATTATTGTTTTCATGTCTTAACTGTCCACTGTGTCTCCCTTCCCCCATGTTTCTATTGTTTGTCACGAGGGAGAGAGGCTCAATTATAAAGTTATTTATTTCATTCAAGGAGCCCTATTAGCTAGTGGGTTGTGTGATGGTGTTGCTAACTGTAAGGTCAGCAGCTTGCATCCACCGCCAGCTGCTCCATGGGTGAAAGATGAGGCTTTCTGCTCCCATAAAATGTTACACTCTCGGAAACCCACAGGGGCAGTCGGACATGCCATCTGACATGTCGGATTGCTGAGTCAGCAGTGACGAGATGGAGGTGAGTTGGGAGGCTTATATCGTATGAGAGCTTCAATCCTAAGTACCCCATTTGCAGAAGGCCTGCGGATAACAGTGAGCCTAAAATCTACTTGCAGATTTCCCAGGGCTGGGACGGGGGTGTTAAACCTTCACTGAATTCCTTAATTTGGGATGGGAACTATCTTTTCCCCAGGTAGAGTGCATAGAAATGTGGATTAGCTCCACCCCTCTTCAGCCAGCCCTGGGGAAGCAGTCCCCTCTTAGGAGCTTGCCTGAGTGTGCCTTTGAGGGACAGTATGAGAGGTCACATAGTCATGAGCTGACTGTCTTGGTGAGAAGGTCATGGATCAAACTTCTAAGTCCGTCTCTCTAACTTAATGGACCTGTCCCAACCATGGTCCTGTTCCTGTTTCTGTAGGCCCACCTGTAACTGTGATATACTGATCTGCCAACAGTCATGATTGTGTTACAGTTGCCTTTGTTCCATGCTGTGTTTTAGAATAAATAACGTGTCCTGTCTGTAAATCCTCATATGCCATTTAGAACTCCAGCTAATGGTCTCCTTCATCCAGATGCTGTGCCTGTGTCTTTGTGTTGTCTTTGTCCTGTTTGAAACTTAATAAATGATCGCCTTATATTGAAAGTGAGCAGCCCTTAAAGTGTAGTGGGTACCCATTGGGCTGGGACCCTCAGCTTTTGCATCTCAAAGCAGCAGCAGCCCTTCCAGGGAAACACCAGGCTTTCCGCTCCCATCAACAGTCTCAGAAACCCACAAGGGGTCATTCTGAGTCAGCCTTGCCTGCAAGGCACTGAGTTTGCTTTGGCTTCATATTATCTGTGAGATTGGGGTCTTTTTGAACCCTAAACAATAGTATAACCTCTAGTAGCTCATTTTGCATAATTGAGACATATTTAAGTTTTTTAAACATAAAATTTATTATTTAGTTATGTTTAGTTTAATTACATGACTATTTTTCTATATTTTGTACGCAGTACATTGAACAAATTTGAATTTTAGTTGTTTTTTTTTAATTCTACTTTTTAATGCCGAGACCCTTTCATAGTTTCTCGTGTTGTGGTGACCCCCAACCATAAAATTATTTTCGTTGCTACTTCATAACTCATTTTGCTACTGTTATTAATAGGGTGACCCCTGTGAAAGGGTCATTCAACCCCTCAAAAGGGTCACGACACACAGGTTGAGAACCGCTGCTTTGGATTGTCACAATGAATTAAGCAAAGTTATATGAAAATTTACAGCCTCAGGCGATCGTTTTCAACCTTCTGAAGCCGCATTTACCTCTCCGGCTTTGGGACGCAGATTTCATTGGTTCTATGTTGTTAATTGCCGGACGCGATATTGACAGAGATTGCTTGGCTCTAAGACTCCACTCCCATTGGACGAAGCCTCGGGACCTGGTGGTGATCACCCATGTTATAAAGGTTTTGGAATAGCTCCCAAGCCGGAGGTTTCCGTAGTGTAGTGGTTATCACGTTCGCCTAACACGCGAAAGGTCCTCGGTTCGAAACCGGGCGGAAACACACTTTAACTTTTGTGTTTTCTCATCGCAGTCAATGTAAATAAATAAATGCACGCAGGTTTTATTTAAAAACACTTTTTTTTGCATGTAGGTTTTAGTACTTTTCTTTCAACTCTACTCTGTTTTTCAATCAGCGGCAGTAAGCTTCAACCAGAATATTCCAGGCCTCGGTCTATGCGTGCAAAGACAATAGTGTATGTGATCCCAGGTTGCCCTTACAAGACCTTAAAGCCCAGGCGGAGCAGGTGCAGCCACCGGCCCCAAAGCATAGCCATTACTGGCAGGGACAAATTCAATGAGCAGACCAGAGAAAGGGTAAGGAGCGGGACACCAGGAGAGATCAAGGGCAGAACTGCCGGGAAAGGAGCGTTCGCCGCGGGCGGCAGATTGCAGGCGCCGCGGCGAGGAGACAGGGAGCCCTAGGGAGCCCGTCGGCCGCTTCCCACGGCCGTCCCGTCGGGGCGACGGCGACCGCTGGCCGCTCAGGTGGCCGCAGGGAGCGCGGCCGCGCGTCTCTCCCCCGCACTCCGCCCGCAGCGCCCCGGCTCCCGCCGCCGTGTCCGCGCCGCCCCCCGCCGTCCCGCGAGTCCCGGGTGGTGGTGGACGCCGGCCAGGCGCACCCTCCGCCCCGTCTTCACCAGCCCTCACTTGCACCGCGGGCCGGGGGCTGGGCACGAGTCTGGGGGCGGCTGCCGAGGGGGCAAGGGCAAGAGGCCGTGGAGACCCCAGAAGGCAGCCGGAGCCGCCCCCGCGGGGTTGCTCACTGTGGACAGCACCCAAGACAGCCTGCGGATGTAAAGTGAACTTCAAGTGTCTTCTTCTACAAGGCCATGTTCATTGTGGGGATTAACGCACTAAATCGATTATAATTCGCTACTGCCTCCATAAACCAAGGGCGTGTGCGTGAAATATTGACTATGCCAACGCACGGGACACGCAAAAGGTACCTGGGAGGAATAAGTGAAGTCTGATCGTTTGACTTAAGAGCAGAAGGAAGGTGTGATACAATTTAAAATGGCAAGTGTGTCCGTCTCAGGCCAGGCCGGAAGATACAGCAAAGTCAAAGAGGCAAGAAGGCAAGATGGTCCAAGACTGGAAAGTAAGGCTGGGCAAGCAGCCGAGCTGCGATTGCTCTTCTCCTCTCGAGCCCAGTTCATCTGTTGCTGCCTGCAAGTGTCTAGACCTTCAAAAGCATCCGATCAGTCAAGTTCTCACCACTGCTTGCTTCTGGCCTAAGCACTGACTCTGGGTTGAAAGTTGAGTTTCGCTCCGATCAGTTCAACTGTAAGGTTCTCTATTCCTTCAGGGATTTAGTTAAGGGGGGTCCTTGTACTACTCCCTTAGAGAGCATATGTCATCAAGTGTGTGTATGTATTTCTCTCTCCATGAAGAGTCCTTATTAAACTATAGCGAGAGTCGTGCTCTGGACACCATCCCGAGCTCTTTTCCAAGGGGAGATTTCAGCACACCCCTCACTGTGGACCACTGTTCTGCAGCCCGTTTCCTCCCGTGGGAAACCCCTTGGTTTCATTGCCTTAGCATGCAGCAAGCAAGGTCTTTGTCATCCCTTCCTGCAATTCCCAAAGTCAAAGAAGTAAGCCTCATCAAAGTAACACGTTCAAATTTATTGTTATGCATTGTAAATATAGGCAAAGGGAGGGGTCCTGGGAATCCGAATCCACTGGAGGGCTGTGAGAGCAAGTCAGTGTAGACAGCGCATAGACAAATAGTTCAATGATGACAATTTTTATGTGTGCCTGTGTAAATTTTGCATTTGTTTGATTTTTATTTCTTTATCCTTGTTTGACCATAGTTTTTTGTTGTTGTTTTTAAATCACTTTATTGGGGCTCATACAACTCTTATCACAATCCATACATCCATCCATTGTTGGACCATAATTTTTGTTGTTGTTGTTTGTTTGTTTTATACCTTCCCAGAATTTATAGACATACTCATGGGGTGAAGATAACAGAATGCCCTTCAGAGTCCCAGTCCTGGACATTACGTACACCCCCCCAGGGGGCAGGGGCGGTAAAGGGTGAAAGGTGAAGGATGATGGACCTGACTTGAGAGAATTCGCCCATAGTTTGCCAGCTCCCTAATTTTCCTTACAGTCTCTCACAGTTTTCCTGGCTAACTTGAGTGGGCACACACCTCCACTCCCGACTGGGACTCTGGACTTCACACCCTCCAGTCTGACCTCCTTGACTATTCCCAGGCTCTGGGAGGCCATAACGTCACTGGGTCCTCGGTCACTGTTCTCAAGGAAGATTTTGACTTAGACCTCAACTAATAAAAGACAGTCTCACCTGCCCTCTTGTGGAGGCAGCGAAGTTCAAAGCAACACAACAAATACCTTTAATCACACTTAATGTTAACCTGTCATTATGGCCTCACAACTTTTCCAAACTCATCTTATTTTAATAAGCTATAATTAATCTCTCTTTCATGTTTAAATTGTAGCTGTTTGTCCATAGGAGCCCCTTTATGCAGGCCCCTTTGTCCCTTCAGTTTTGCCCTGCCTTTGAAAAACATCATTTTTTGATTCCTGGTAGCCACACATGCTTCAGATGCATCTGTTATTTTCTCTGCACTGAGATGCATAGAGTGATCAGGAAGTGCAGATTCTTTACAATGGAGAGTAAAAGAAGAGAGCAAAAAGCTTAGTCAGTGTAAGAAGTTCCTTGCAAAGGGAGAAGGGAAAGGTTGATTAGAGAGGCCTTTGCAGAAGGACCTGCGACAACCGAGACCACATTTCTCTGAACAAGGGAAAGGGGAGATTGTTAAGGAGGGGTTAGGGAGAAAAGACATTATATTTACTTGTGAAAGGAGTTGAACAATTCCAGAAATTGATACCACAAGGGTGAGGTTAAGGTCTAACTGGGTGTCCTCAAAGTGGTGTTCAAAATGGAATGTGTGACAAAGGTTTCTGAGCAGGTTATGGGCACTTGCGATGGGACAGTGGGCATGCACAGGGCAGCTGGTTCCCTGGGGTCAGGTCTTCTGCCAGCCTGTTCTTTGCTCTTGGGCAACTAGAGGTCACAGGTGTTTGGTCTATTCTTGCTCCTGTGTCTAATCTGAACTGGCCAAATGCTGAATGCTGCTGAACAGGGAGTGGAATTTAAATACACTATTCTTCCAAGGGAGAAAACCACATTAGTTTTGCAGGCAGTTAAGGACATTGAAAATTATCTAGGTTGAATTTTCTATATGCTACAATTTAAAGGAGAACTGGGTGAAGGCTGTAATAAAACCCATATGTCTTGGCCTACAGAAATTCCTGAGAATCATCGAATTTTAAATATATTCCTCTGGTCTTTTGGGGCTTTCTCACTCCCACTATCATGACCCGAGTCCTGCCTTTCAGTTCTGGCTAGAGCAGAGCATATACGCTAGTACAGATAAGAGCTCATGGCACACGGAATCCAGGTCAGATAAACCTCTCAGGAACAGAATTGGAAGTAGCAAGAGGGTAGGAAGAAGGGAGGTGGGGGAGGGGAAGAAGGGGGAACTGATCACAATGATTGACTGAATAATCCCCCCCAGGGGGGTGAACAACAGAAACATGAGTGAAGGGAGACAGTGGTTGGTGTAAGACATGGAAACAATAATAATGTATAATTTATCAAGGGGGTCACAAGACGGGGAAGGGAGGGAAAAAAGAGGAGCTGATAGCAAGGGCTCAAACAGAAAGTAAATATTTAGAAAATAGCGATGGCAACATATGTACAAGTAGGCTTGACACAAGTGCTGTATGGATTGTTATAAGAGCTGTAAGAGGCCCCAATAAAATGATTTTTTTAAAAGAAAGAAACATGGTGGCAGAAGCAGCCAGACTTCCTTTCCCCTAACCTGTCTCAGGAAAGAGAGTTTCAAAGCCTTGAGGCAGGAGAGACCTTGCTGGGCTTCCATGAAGGGAGGCCAGAGCTTCTAGTCGTCTCGAGTTACATGGCTTGACTGCATTTTGAGGGCTGCGTCCCCAACACCATTGAAAGGTTTTGTTTTGAAAATGACCTCGAAAAATTAGTGGAGGAGACCTGATTATTCAATCTAAAAGGATTCCCAGGCTAATGAGGCACACAGTCGGGCTTCCTAAATGCACAACTTTTCAGGTCGGATGAATGCGTGCAGCTGCACTTCCAACTTTGTAAATAACTCACACACAAGAACCTCTGAAAGCGCGTGGGGGTCGTGAATAAGGCGGTCTGTGCCAGTGAGCTAGTTCCCCTCCCAGCTTTCCATTCCAAGCTAGGCGCCCTAGTCTCTTCCTGCCTCTGGGACTTCGCCTATTCAATCAAAGTTCTGATATAGGAAATTTGTCATTATAATGTTGAATCTTAAGAGGATATAATCAATTGAGTACGTAATAGGACTTACAGGATGACTTCCTTTGACAACCTAATTGATAAAAAAACCCATGGAAAAGATTGTTTTCTATTGTTTCAAAAGTTGCTAGCTCTTTTTTTTTTTTTTTGCTAAGTGAAGTCTAAACCATTGGCTCTTTCCAGCCAGCTCTGAGCGATGGGCATCTCTAGGGACACCGGGGGCACAAGCTCCGCAAGATAGGGGGCAAGAGAAAACCCTCCCACGAGAAGCAGAAGTGTGAGCTGGGGCTCCCCCACCCCCAGCTGCCAACCCACAGATTGGCCCCAGCCGATTAGTATCCACACAGCCCACTCGAGAGGAGGCAGCAAGAAGTGCAGCACCTTCGGGCTGCATGTGGGGGACTTCAAGGATGGACGGTGTCACCTACAAAGCACCCAGCGCGGAGCTGGTCCGCACCACGCCGGGTAAGGACTGCTTCGTGTTCACTGACCGCTCTGCACTGCTCTGGGGCCGCAAGAAGGGGTTAAACTGACCTCTGAAGGGGAAGAGATCTCAAATAAAAAGAGCGATCAAAGAAAGTTCAGAAGAACCAGGCTGAAAGGAAAAATAATGCAAAAAGGCGTTTTCCGGAGGAGCAGGCCGCGCAGGGCAAGGGTTTTGCTCCTGTGGCTTGGAGAAGAGACCAGTGTGGCCCAGCAGACAGCTGTGAGCTAGAGGGGAAAAGGGGGGGTTTCCAGGCCAGGAAAGTCAAGCTCACAAAGGCAAACAAATCTTCCCACCCTAGCGCCTGTATTCAGGAGTCTAGTCTATGCCTTGCAGACCTGTTTGAATATTTTGACTGGTTTTCTCTACCTGATTCCCCTTGCTGAACTAAAGGGATGGGGGGGGCGGCGTTGAACCTAGCTCGCCACCCCCACTCCCTGCTCCTAGCCTGACTATCCTTGCAGAAAGTACTCCATTGCAGGTGAACTCACAAATGGACTCTTGAGGGTCCGAAGCCTTGACATTGTAGTCTGTCTGATGTGTTACCCCCATTGGGAGCAAATTATGCATGCTACCTATTTACATAGCAGGATCCTGTGGATTATTTAAGATTATCAGTGACGACCTCATTGCTAAATCTTAAAATCTTGGTCGTCAATTTACCCTTTATCGACAGCATTTAAATGTTGCGGTGCATCGGCTGGGATGCCACGGGAGTTCTGTGAAGCTCAGCGGGACGGGACCTAGCCTTAGGGAGCGAGCAGTACCTGGTCCCTCCTTAGCACTGGCCCAAAGAATCACGGACCTCCTGGTACCAGTGCTTCTCCGGTTCCTCTCCTTAACCTTGATTCTAATGCAAATCTTGATTTGGTTGTTTATCTTACACTTTTCCCCTTTAAAATAGTGCCAGAGAACTGGTATTTATTTCCTGTTGTGTATCAACTGCCTGTAACTGACTAGATAGACACGGAGGGGTGGAGGAGCTTCCGAATGTTTGTGGACACATTCCATCATCTTTTCCTTTTTTAAAAATAATTTTATTGGGGGTTCTTACAACTCTTATCACAATCCATACATCCATCCATTGTGTCAAGCACATTTGTACCATCATCATTTTCAAAACATTGTCTTTCTACTTGAGCCCTTGGTATCAGCTTCTCATTTTTGCCCTCCCTCATGAGCCCTTGATCATTTATAAATTATTATTTTTTCATGTCTTACATTGACCAATATCTCCCTTCACCCACTTTTCTGTTGTCCACCTCTCTGGAAGGGGGGTTATAGGTAGATCATTGTGATTGGTTTCCCCTTTCTCCCCCACTTTACCCTTCCCCTCCTGGTATGACTATTCTCAATATTGGTCCTGAGGGATCTATCTGTCCTGGATTCTCTGTGTGTCCAGCTCTTATCTATACCTGTGTACATGCTCTGGTCTAGCCAGATTTGGAAGGTAGAATTGGGGTCATGACGTGGTGGGGGTGGGGCATTATTTCTAAAGGGCTTTTTATTGTTGTGTTCGGTGTTTTGCTTCGGCCTTTGCTGAACTTGCAGCTCGTGTCACTTGATCAAACACATTTTAAAAACCTAAAGTAAAATAAAATAAAACTTTGAGGAAAACTACATTTCAACATTTACAGTTATAGTAAACTGAATATTAATTACAAACAAGGAGCTGTATTAATTATTTCCTATTTTCAAACGTCTTACCTTTGCACGTAGACCTTAGATGTCTCAAATGACAGTGATGGCAAGGAGAGTATCTTAAAATATCCACTGATTTCATCACAGCTCATTCTGACACAGGAGGGAGGAGCAGGTCATTCTGGGTCACCATTTTGGCCGCTTATATGTTTTCTTTTTTTTTTTTTCTTCCACTTTTCTTTTTGCAGAAAGACGTCCAGAATTAGATTGTACTTGTAAGGTTTATTGGGGCGTATAACAGAACCAAAGATCCAATTGGCAAAGTTTTAGAAGCAGGCTTTATTGAGAAGCTTGCAGGCGGGTTCGGCAACTCAGGGGATTGAGCTATTGAAGCCGCACCCTACAGGTGCCGAGGCGAAATTTTTATATGCCGGAGAGAAGGCAGAGGGTGGGGGTTCCTATTGGTAGCAGGTGCAGCAGGCGGGCTGCCTGGGATACCTGGTGTTCTGAGCACATTCCGTGCCGACCAGAGTCATTATTCCGAGAAGGGTGTTCACTGAGGGAGGGGAAGGGCAGCAAGGGGTGAATTTGAGAGCTAAGATGGAGGTGTTGGATTCAAAATGGAGTTCCTCATGCCAAGACCAGGCAGTACTGGTGATATTTTGTTTTCTTCCTTATCCCAAATTCACATTCCCTGAACACCAACTGTGATTGACACCGGCCTTTTTTCTGGGTACGTGCATCCTTATGTTGATGTAACATGCAAATAGTATGATACTTAGATTTGTGTCAACTTGGCTGGGCCACGATTCTCAATATTTTGGCTGTTTAGACTGTAAAGGTGAAACTGAGGTACAGGGAGACAGAAAGACATAACTGACAGGACAAGGGAGAGCAGAAACAGAAATAGCTTTATTAGGGGGAGCTCCCGGACGAGGTTCCAGGATCTAGGCCAACAGGTTAGGGAAGTTGTGCCCAGCAGCTGGGGGTGAAGGTTTTTAAAGGGGTGGTGAGGAATATATGGCAATTTTGGCAATTAGCTTTCTTCAAACCTAGAACATCTGGTTTCACCGTTGTCTTTTCTGGTGCTGTCTGCTGCTGACCTTCGGGTTTTGCAGGAAAGCATGTGCAGGGCCCTCACCTGCTTCAGCTGAATCCAAACATAAGACCTTCCCTGTGATGTGATCGACCATAATGTAATCAATTCCATTGTGGAGTCTACTTTACGCAGCTAAGCAGTTTGAGGAAGATTGGGGGGGGGGTGTGATTGAAGAGAAGTCTCCTCAGGGACGGGATCTACTTCTCTGTAAGATGACCCTGTGGAGAACTTCCTCTGTTTCTGTGTAAGGAGAATCCTAAGAGGAATTCTAATGGAGAAGAAACCCCACACCCTGTCCTATCTTAAGTGCTTCCTCATTCCGGGGACACACCCATCCCCTGACATGGACTTCTTCCTTTGCACTAGAAATCCCTGCCTGCTCCGCTTCCGTTACCCTGCTCCCAGAGTAGAAAAGGGATGTTCATCGCTCTTCAGGGCCCAGACCTTCTGAAACACTAGTTCCTCTGGGTTGCCAGCTACTACATTTTTCTTCTTTCCAGTTCTCCAAGAGTGCCACCTGGTCATTCTCAGGTCACAAGTTTGCAGTTATACTTGTGGGCCTGGATTCTCCATCTGTCTCCTCAACCTCTGGTCTTTAGACTTGAGCCCATGGCCTGCCTGTTGCCTGCTGACCTGACCTGCTGACCTTGGACTTACCTGTCCTCCCTCCACCAGCTGTGACTTTCCTGTTTACAGATGAATCTCCCTGCTTCCTGGTTTCTTAACTGCTGCAGCTATCTAAGACAATAAAAGACATCTGAACCACAGACTTAACCTCTGACTCATGGACTTGAACCTTACTGAACTTACTCAACATGAGAAGCAATGGCTACAAACACCTATTAATAATTGGACGTTGGAATGTATGGAATTTAGGAAAATTGGAGGTTGTCAAAATTGAAATGGATTGCATAAAGATCAATATTCTAATCATTAGTGAGCTGAAATGGACTAGTATTGGCCATTTTGAATCAGACAGTCATATGGTTTACTATGCTGGGTCTGTTTGGCTGGGTGGATTAGAGAAACAAGTCCACCGACACTTACATAGGTGTAAGAAGGACCTTTGTATCAAGAAGTAATTATAGACCAGGAAAACATCCCAGTCCAACTTGAGACCACAGTCTGATACTAGTCCATAAGTCCCTCCTCAGACTCACGCCGTCACGAGTCGTGATGCAGATGCAGGAAGATCACAGGTCGGTGGTTCAGAGTCCTGTGGATCCAATGGCAGTGGACACACCCTGGACCCTGGCAGTAAACAGGGCCAGCCAGCAGGAAGGTGAAGGCAGAGAGGGGGGTGGAGGGGTTCCTAGGGCTCTCCTTTTGAGAAGGTCGCATCCACAAGGAGGCGCCATCAGTCTGTGACCTGATGAGTGACAGGTTGAATACACTTCTGCAAATCTTTAAGCTGACATGAAATGATGTAACTACCATACTGGGAAGGACATATTTAAGAGGGATAGCATCCCATTCATCCTAGTAAAGGACATTTCAAGATCGATCTTGAAATACAATGCTATCTGTGATCATAGCTATCTGCATTCAAGGAAAGCCAATCAAGACAATTGCTTTTGTTTAAATTTTACTTTATCTTAATGACACTAAACGCAACTACTCCAAGGGGTGGGGTGCAGGGGCAACATGATAAAGAGAGACACCAGACTTTGGTTTCATAATTGACCTTGACAGCACTCAAGTTAATCAGGGGCTGCGTCAGAAGCAGGACTACAGGTTATTTCAGACTCTACATAAAAGTGAGCGATGACAATACTTTCACTCTGCTTTGTCAAGACTCCTGCGGTAAGAGTGCCGTCATGGATGAAAAAAGCTAGGCAGTCAAATGCAGATAACAGCCCTTGCTCAAAACAAGCAAACAAAACCTACAGGGTTCCACCTGAACACTGTCAGGTAAAAGCATGGACACCCTTCCCCCAGACTGAGTTTCCCAGAAACGGGCTAGTTCTGCACGCAGCTGCACTCTCTAAAAGCACAGACCGCCCATTTCATTGTTCCTAGAACCAGAACAGGCTGACCTGGTACAACGAGCAAACAGTCACGTACGCCCCACTGAGCAAAACCGCACCTTACATCAGTGGAAAGTGGCTAACTCTCCAGAAGCTTCAACAAGGCAGGGGGGAGGGAGGGGATGGAGGGGTATATAAAAACCCCTCAAGCGCTCCCCTGGGCGCAGCTTCCACAGCTTCACTTTATTGTGGGCTGTTGAACCCGTCCGCTTGTCTCCAATAAAGCCTGCTTTTTAATCAGTCCTCAGCGAGTATGGTCCGTCTCTTCTCCTTTTGTGCCTCAGTTTACCTAACAAGCACCAGGCTTAGAGACCACCACCAAACATAAGAGACATGAGGCTTTGAAAGAGATAAAAATTCCTGAGTCTACCCACTTCTATCTTTAAGTGAAAATGCCAGAGGGAGTTTTTATTGGCTTAATTGGGTTTGTTAGGTAGCTTAGCCTAGGGAAATGGGAAGTCCATTTACGCATGCCCAGGAGAGCCAGCAAAAGACAAAAGCTGGATTTTCCCACTGGTGGGCTTGGATGGGCGTTACACCTGGAGCAGCCCACCTGGGCCGGGTGATTGCAATTCAGCCAATGGGATCGACCTGGGGTCGTTCACCACACCTCCCCTGGGAACCTTTAAAAGGCAGGGACCTGAAGGGAGAGGCGCTCTTGGGCTGTTGGTCTGTTGGTTGGTCTGTTGGTTGGTCTGTTGGTTGGTCTGTTGGTTGGTCTGTTGGTTGGTCTGTTGGTTGGTCTGTTTGTTGGTCTGTTGGTTGGTCTGTTTGTTGGTCTGTTGGTCTGTTTGTTGGGCTCTTGGGCTCTTGGGCTCTTGGGCTCTTGGGCTCTTGGGCTCTTGGGCTCTTGGTCTTGTCTTGCCTCGCTTGGGTGGTCTAGTCGTCTTCGTGGGAGGGGAGAGATCCTTGCGTGTCCCGGAGCAGTCTCTGCCAGGCCGCATGGTCAAAGGAATCCTATGGGTGCCGCCCGTAAAACCTGATGCTTCTTTGGACTTTCATTAAATTCACTTGGATCACGAGCCCGGCTTCGGCATGAAATCTTTCTCGCGCGGAGCCAAGGACCGCGGATGAGATTTAGGCCGGAGAGAGAAACCTAACAGGTTTTTCCCACCCATCTTCTTATAGAATGCCAGGTCACACATTAGAGAACTCTTCCCTTCTGCTCCAGTCCAACAGATTTAGTTACGCTACTAGTGCTTTGGGAAACCAATGATCAGAGCACAGGAAAAGTGATTGTCACGCTTTCCAGGTACCTTGTCACTCATTTAATTCGGCCAAGGTGATCTCCTAATACACCTTCGTCTTAAACCATTCTGTGCCAGGAATGTGTGCCTTAGAGTTTGCCTCACTGCTGCCGCTTCCTCCCTAAGATGTCAGAGGCCAGCTCCTTAGATGAAGAAAGAAACAATTAGACAGATGCGGTGGTAGTTATTCCAACTGCGCATCGTTCTACCCAGGCTGTGCTTCCAGGGGTGGAGGGTTGAAATGTCTCAGTCCTTCAACTAATTTAAGGCAGACTGACATACATGCCAACAGAAAGACCATAGTTTGCCTCTTGCCTTTGAATGGAACTTTTCCCTTGCATTTTGGTCTCAGATGCCAAACCAAATGTCCAAAGAAAAGAGGCTCCTCAATTAGATAAAAACAGTAAACATTTCTTAAGGACATTTATTCAAATTTGATTGGTAGCCTGAATAACCAAACTTCCCCCAAGAAGGGTTGAATGTTGAAGATGCGTTACTCAAATATAAAGCAAAAGTTGACGAGACAATAGAGCCAGACAAGAGGCAGCTAACCCATTACCAAGTATGCGACAGCAACTACATACAACCTTCACAGAGTGCACCACGGCAGCAGGGCGCCAGACTGCAAAGCTTCGTCAAACGGAGTCTAGAGGTATCTCGAAGCAGAGAACAGCAAGTGCTTAAGACATCCATTAAGATAGCTGCACCAAGACAGTCCACTCTGGTTAGAAAACCGAACCTTAACATCAGGTCATGCTTTGGGCAGAGGGTTAATCACAACTATATTAGACACAATTCAGCAGTTAAAGTGAAACTGTGTCAAGGATTTGACCAAATGAAGAGACGATAATGTCCAGGGTCTAATAACAGCGGGGACAATAGAATATACCTCTCGGACCTATCCCAATGACTATCTTTTTAAAAAATCATTTTATTGGGGGCTCATACAAGTCTTCTCACAATCCATACATCCATCCATTGTGTCGAGCACATTTGTACATTTGTTGCCATCATCATTCTTAAAATATTTGCTTTCTACTTGAGCCCTTGATATCAAATCCTTATTTCCCCCATCCCCCCTCCCTCATGAATCCTTGATACTTTATAAATAATAATTATTATTTTGTCATATCTTACAGTGTCCAACGTCTCCCTTCACCCACTTTTCTGTTGTCCATCCCCCAGGGAAGAGGTTATGTGTAGATTCTTGTAATCGGTTTCCCCTTTCTACCTCCCTTTACTCCACCCTCCAGTATCGCCACTCTCACTACTGGTCCTGAAGGGATCATCTGCCCTGGAGTCCCTGTGTTTCCAGTTCCTATCTGTACCAGTGTACATCCTCTGGTCTAGCCAGATTTGTAAGGTAGAATTGGGATATGATAGTGGGGGGAGGAAGCATTTAGGAACTACAGGAAAGTTGTATGTTTCATTATTGATACCCTGCACCCTGACTGGCTCATCTCCTCCCCAAGACCCTTCTGTAAGGGAGTATCCAGTTGTCTAGAGATGGGCCTTGGGTCTCCACTCTGCACTCACCCTTACTTACAATGATGTGATTTTTTGTTCTTTGATGCCTGATACTTGATCCCTTCGACACCTCGTGGTCACACAGGCTGTTGTGCTTCTTCCATGTGGGCTTTGTTGCTTCTGAACTAGATGTCTGCTTGTTTAACTGCAAGCCTTTAAGACCCCAGATGCTATATCTTTTGATAGCCGGGCACCATCAGCTTTCCTCACCACATTTGCTTATGCACCTGCTTTGTCTTCAGTGATCATATCAGAGAGGGGGCACCCACTGATGTGATTTTTTTGTTCTTTGATGGCTATTTTGAGGCCATATTTGAAGCTGGAATTCAGGGCACTGACGGGTCCTGGCACCACCTTCCTGTCCTGCCCCAGAGTTGAGATTCTGTGGAGCAGCACCTCAGCACGGAGAAAAGCGAAGCGGACGGTTCCAAAGAGGCATCCTGTGTCTCAAGGTCCTAAGCATGGGGTGGCCCTTAGAAGAAAGCCCTTTAAGAAGGGCAGAAGAAAGAAGTCTAAGCACAGACCACAAGGTCAGCCAATACTATTATGCTATTTCATGCACTAACCACTACGGCTAGTGAGGAAGGAATGCACGCATTTTACAAATTTCTTCCGTCTGAAATTGATCAAGTATGCAATCAAGATGCATTGAAAGGTATTGGAGACCAGGATGCAAATTTTGGAAACTTTTAAAAGAGAAAGAGCAGGGGTTGGAAAATATGGCCTCAGTGATATAAATGAAGCTGGAGATTGCATGATAGACTTTTTTCTCTCTCTTTTTTGATAACCCCCAAAGGGGTGCACCGTTCCTGGAAGTACTGCAATACCAAGTTAATGCATGGAGTGGACGAAGCAAGCTCCTATTCCATATCCCTGCTCCAAAAATCCATTTACTATATTGTCCTCAGATAGAGGATGTATCAGATAGTAAACTGGTAAGAACAGATACTACACTTGATCTTAGCCAAAAGGCCAAGAAGTGATTGCATGATAGACTTTTGCAATAACAACTTCTTCATCACAATTACCCTTTTCAACACCACAAAGGGCAACTGTACCCATGTGTAGGGTGATTTCCCATTTCTTTCCCATGGTCTTAGGGAAAACCCTATCCTAACCGGCCTAATGGGTAAAAAGAGTGGGACTTCACTTTTAGTTAAAAAAGTTCACTTGGGGTTAAATGAACTTTGGTATTTAGAAATATAACTTGGCTTCTTGGAACTGTTAAGATATGATAGAACAAACTATTTTGCTTAACCTTGACTTACAAAGTGTGTCTTCGTTAAGATATGATAGAACAGACTATTTTGCTTAACCTTGACTTACAAGAAAGTGTCTGCAAAATCCACGTGTCTTTGTTTATGGACTTGGCTGTTATCCCAGAAGGATGTTAGAAGCCAAAGAAATGGGGTATAAAAAGAAACTCAGCTTTTAATAAAGGGCCATTGCATACATTCACGCTTGAGAATGTTTCTTTGGTCCTCCTGAACCCCTCTGTTTCCTATATTCTCCTTTTTTCTCAAGACCACCCACCTGACTTCAGCTTTCTGTTAGGAACACTCCGGAGCTGGTCTTCAGCACCCATGGACTTCTCCAGATTGAATTCACAGAAATCAAATCGACTACACCTGTAGGAAGAGGTCAATGTTTACAGGCAAAACCAGGTCAGGGGCCACGTGTGGAAAGGACCATCACTTGCTCATATGTAATTTCAAGTTAAAGCTGAAGAAAATTCAAACAACTCTCCAAGAGCCAAAAAATGACCTGAAGTCTCACCTAAATTTTGAGAACATCTCAAGAACATATTTGATGCATTGAACACTAAGTAGTCAGAAAGCCTGATGCGCTGTTGGATAACCTATAGGAAACAAGCAAAGAGTCATTAAAAAGAGGAAAGGAAAAAAGATCAGAGTGGGTGTTAGAAGAGACTCTGAAACGTGCTCTTAATCCTAGAGTAGCTAAGGTAAATGGAAGAAATGATGAAGTCGAGATGAACAGAAAAGACAGAGTTGTATTATAATGAAATATGTGAAGACCTGGAGTCAGAAAACCAAAAAGGAAGAGCATGCTCAGGATATCTTATTCTGTTTTTATGCTCAGCATATCTTAAATAGAATAAATAAAAGAAGCATTAATAAATTAAAAAACAAACCATTTTTTCCCAAATCGCAATGTTGTAAGATTAGAAATCAAGCACAGGATAATCAACCTCCCAAAGTCAAATACATGGAAATTGAACATTACTTAACCTAAAAAGCATTAGTTCGACAAAATAATAATAATTTATAAATTATCAAGGGTTCATGACAGAGGGGATGGCAGGGAGGGAGGGAGGGGTAAAAATGAGTTGATACCAAGGGTTCATGTCGAAAGCAAATGTTTTGAGAATGATGATGGCAACAAATGTACAAATGTGCTTGACACAATCGATGTATGTGTGAATTGTGATAAGAGTTGTACGAGCCCCCAATAAAATGTATTGGTTAGTAGGAGAAGTAAAGAACATACACACACACACACACACACACACACACACACGTCCTTGAAACAGTTAAGAATGAAAATGCAACATGCCAAAATCTTTGGGACACAGCAAACGCAGTATTCAGAAGCCTGTTTACAACAGGAAGTGCACACATAGAAAAAGAAGAAAGAATTGAAGTAAACACCTTAACACATCATCTACAACAATTGGAAATGATCAGCAAAACAGATCCTCCAACACTAGAAGAGAGGACACGATAAAAATTTTAGCAGAAGCAGAATCATAAGTTTTTTTAAATAGAAAAAATATCAACAAGACAAAAGTTGGTTCTTTGAAAAGATGAATACAATTTGTAAACCACTGGCAAACCTTAAAAAGGAAAAGAAGGACCAAAAATATTATGAATAAGAAACTAAATGAGTGACATTATAATAGAATCAACTGAGATTTAAAAAAAACCATATTCACACAGTATTAGGAAAGTTGCATTCCAACAAATTTGAAAATCTTAAAGAAATGGATAAATTTCTAGAAATGCATTATCTACCTAAATTAACACAGTATAAAAATCTCAACAAGCCTATAACACAAGAAGAAATATATATGATCATTAAAAAAAACACATTAAAAACTCCAGGACCAGATGGTTTGTTTTTTGTTAAAACATTTTATTAGGGGCTCATACAACTCTTATTACAGCCCATACATATACATACATCAATTGTATAAAGCACATCTGTACATTCTTTGCCCTAATCATTTTCTTTTTTTCTCTCCTCTTTTCTTTTTTTACATTTTATTAGGGACTCATACAACTCTTATCACAATCCATACATATACATACATCAATTGTATAAAGCACATCCATACGTTCCCTGCCCCAATCATTCTCAAAGCATTTGCTCTCCATTTAAGCCCTTTGCATCAGGTCCTCTTTTTTTTTTCCCCTCCCTCCCCGCTCCCCTCTCCCTCAGACCAGATGGTTTTACCAGGAAATTCTACCAAGGATTTGGAGAAGAGTTAACACCAATCCTACATGAATGATTTCACAATATACAGTCAATAAACTACCCAACTCATTTAATGAAGCAAGTGTAACCCTAAAGACATCCCCAGATTTGAAAATTATAGACCGATATCTCTGATAAATATAGACACCAAAATTGTCAACACAATCCTACCCATCAGACTTCAACAATGCATCAAAAAGAATAATAGTAATACAGCATGATCAAGTGGGATTCATTCAAGCTATGCAAGGATGGCTTAATATTAGAAAAAACAATCCATGTAATTGACCACATAAACAAAATAAAATATAAGAACCATATGATTATATCAATAAATGAAGAAAGGGCACCTGGTAAAATTCAATATCCATTCCTGATAAAAAACAATAATATAGGAATAGAAGGAAAATAATAAAAGTTATATATGGAAAGCCATCAGGTAGAATCTTACTTAATGGGGAGAAATTAAAAACATTCTTCTTTCAAAGAGTAACCAGGCAGGTTGCCCTTTATTACTACTATTATTTAATATAGTCCAGGAAGTCTTAGTTAGAACTGTAAGATAGCAAAATGATATGAAAGGTATCCACATTTGCACAAAAGAAAGAGAACTCTTTATATTTGCAGATGATATAATCCTATATGTTAAAAAAACCAAAAATTCTATTTAAAAATCACTGGAACTAATTGAAAATTCTGGCAACATAGGCAGGTTTTCAGATCAACATACAGAAATCAGTTAGTTTCATATACATTACAGTAGATGACAGCAAAAAGGAAATTAAAGAAACAATACCATTTACAATAACTACCCAAAAGATAAAATATCTAGGAATAACTCTTACCAGGGAAACGAAAGACTTATACAAAGAAAACGGTAAGACTTCTAAAAGACACTTACACAAATGGAAGGATGTTTTATGATCCTTGATAAGAAGAGTAAATATGGTGAAAATATCAACATCAACAACAACAAACCACTTTTAAAATTCAAAGCTATTCTGATCCAAACCCCACCCCAATTCTTCAAATAAATGGAAAATATAATCAGCTTTTTATGGAAAAGAAAGAAATCCAGAATAAACAAAGCATGATTAAAAAACATAGGAGGTCTTTCACTTCCAGGTTCTAAAACCTATTATATAGCCATGGTAGTCAAAATAGTTTGTACTGGTACAATGACACCAATGGATTAGAATTGAGAGCCCAGAAACACAACCAAGTACCTACAGACACCTAATGTTTGGTAAAGGACTAAAACATATTAAATATGGAGTAAATAGCCTTTTAAATACATGGTGCTGGAAAAAAATTGGATCTGCACCTGAGAAAAAATGATACAAGACTCATACCTCACACCATGTACAAAAACGAACTCAAGATGGACTGAAGGCCTAAAGAAAAACCCTAGAGCTATAAAGACCATCAGTGAGAAAACAGAGACAAAGTTAAAGGCCTTAGTATAAGGCAGAAATACACTACCAAGCGTAAATAGAGGACTGGGACCTTTTAAAAAGATGACATTTATGCACCTCAAAAGAATAAAAAGAAAACCCACTGACTGAGAAGAAAATATTTAGCAATGCTATATCAGATAAAGGCCTAATTTCAAAAATCTGTAGAAAACTACACCTTAATAAGAAAAATGGAAATAACCCACTAAAAAAATAGGCACAAGGACTCACTCTCTCACTCACTCACTCACTCACTCTCACTCTCACTAATTCACTCACTCACTCTCACTAATTCACTCACTCACTCTCTCACTAATTCACTCACTCACTCTCACTAATTCAATCACTCACTCACTCTCTCACTAATTCACTCACTCACTCTCACTAATTCACTCACTCACTAATTCACTCTCTCACTTACTCTCTCACTGTAAAAAAAAAAAATAGGCACAAGAAATGAATAGCCAAGTTACTAAAGATGACATCCAGGCGGCCAACAATCATATGAAGAAATGTTCAAATGTATTAGCCATAAGAGACATACAAATTAAAACAATGAAATACCATCTCACATGGACAGTCATCAATTTCGTAAGAGGAAATACTAAATTCTGGAAGAGAGTCGGAGAGATTGCCACACTCATACTTTACTGTGGGAACGTGGACTTGTGCAACCACGATGAAACTCAGGATGGCAGATCCAAACACCTTATGCTTCTTCAGTCTCGCTACTTGGTTCCTACCCTAAACAAATAAAGAGCAAAACACGAACAGAAATATGCACACCAATGTCTATTGCATGAACAGAAATATGCACACTGATGTATAGAGCAGCAATTGCTGTAATAGTAGCAAGATGGGAACAATCAAACACCCAACTATAAATGAATGGATAAACAAATTCTGATATATTCATACAATAGAATATTACATATCCTTAAAAAATAATTATGAGTCTGCCAAACATCTTAAGACATGGACAAAATTAGAGAACATTTTGCTCAGCAAAGGTAGTCAGTCTCATGAAGATAAGTATTTTATGACAATATTATTATAAAGGAAGACAAAGAAAAGAAAAATGGCCTTTGCAGGAACGGAAAAGACTTGAAAGACCATTGCAAGGTGGGTGGAGGAGAAAGGAGGGAGGGAGAGAGAAAGGCAGGGAAGTCTGGAGGGAGGGTGATGGGAAAAGAGGGGGTGAGAATTTAAAAGAGCAAAATAGATAGAGGGTTTAATGGGACACTATTCCTTATTTGGTTTATTGAGATAGGCTGTGCAAATACATAGAATATGCTTTTCTTCATAAGAATAATATTCTATAAACTATATATATAAATATCATAAAATAAATAAAGTTTTTTTTTTTAAGAGAGATGGAACCTTAAAATCTGAAGTCACAGCCCTAAAAGCCCTCCCAGTTCCTTACCCACCAGATCTAACATTGGTTTGGGTGTCTATAAAAGGAAGAAATGTAAAACTGAAACCGACTTGGATTCTTTAGAAAATAACAAAATAAAATTACAGACTTAGATGAAGGATGTGTTAAAAATCAATAATTCCCTCAAAAAAAATAGAAAGAAAAGAAACAAACACTTCTGCCCAACCTCAATTGGAGTCAGTTTTTCATTTAGCCTGGACTAGGAGACGACCACATATCTCCTGCCAAGCAGGACCTCCGTTTGGTCACCTCAATTTGATGAACACTCCTACCAGGATGTTCCGTGAGCCTCAATGGAAAGTTAAGACCTGAGAGGATGAGGGACGCATGTATCCAAGAGAAGGTGATTTCACTTTCATTAGTGGGTACACTTAGGGAGAGGCCGCCTGGCCCTGGAGGAAAAAAGTTATCATTACTTGTATCAACCCCCCAATGGGAGAATCCACCCTGTTAGTAAGTTGCTAATCATGTATTTTTGACCAAATTTCTTTTCTGCCCTTGATGATCCAGGTCTTGTACCATAGACTACCTGGATTTTAGATGTCTGTTTTCCGTGTAGCATTGTTCACAGGCCACATCAGAAGGATCCACCTTGGAAACGCCTCTAAATGAGCCATCCCTTAACTTAAACTTACCTGTTGCAGTTTCAAGAAACTGAAATTTTCCTTTGGACTTAAACCTGAAATACCGTCTGGTGAGGAAAAACAGATGATTGCTATTCCAACACGGTGGCCTTGGAGATCACCGAACTTAGGTGTAAGTGACCTGCTTTAAAGATTGTCCAATAACTGGCAAACGAAGATGAGCAGATATTTACTGTTTTTATATTTCCTTTGCTTTTATGACATTTCTTATTTTTGCAGACAGAGTGTGCTTTGTGTCTAAGCAGTATTCAGTCACTTAAAGTTTTAATCTATACAAGTGAATGTTCCATGTATTTTATTTAGTCTGATAAGCCTGAGTACTGATGTACATTTTAGTTTTCTTACTAGTATTTTAAATGCTGTATACTATTGGCTCGATTGATGATAATATTGTCAGAAACATCAAGTATCTCTACAGGTTACTCATGTTATTTCTCAAGAAGTTAAGAACGCTGCCTCTAAAGTGAACCATATATATATATATATATATATATATATATATATATATGGAAACCTTAGATATATGAATGGATTTTGAGCTTGCCTTTAATTCTAAATCCTTACTTAAGAACAATTAGTTCTCAAGATTTGGCCCTGCATGATATGTGCCCTCATGAAGTGATCGCTGAAGAGACGGGTGCTTTAGCAAAGTATGGTGAAAAAAATCAGATGGCGCCCAGCTATTAGAAAGAACAAACCTGGGGTCTTACATGCTAGTCCATCAAAGTGAGGTATAAGCCAAGTCTACATGGAGGAAATGCACCAGCTTATGTGATTGTAAGCAACAAAATCCAGGATCAGAGGAGGGAATTGTATTAGAGCTTAAATTCTAAGCAGCTGGTTTACAGGAGGTTATGGATGGCACAAAATCCATTTGTAGAATCCCCACCTGGACCATCTCCACTGAACTTCCTCAGACCACCTACTAGATACGTGAATAGTTTTGTTCTCAGATAGATGGCATTGAAAAATGGATTATTGCAGCCACAGATAGCTGAAAATGTAACATCTTACCACATGTTTTCCCTTTTCACCCATTTTAAACTTGTTTCTAGTGTTTATTATTTTCTGCTTTCTTTTGGAGAGGTTTATCTTGTTTTGATAAATTAAAATGTTTGGCATATACCGGGGGTGGGAGGGGATATGGACAGAACACATAAGCAGACATTTCATTGAAGAAGACATCCAGGGGGCGAACAAACCTATGAAAAAAATGATAGCCATCACTAGCCATTCAAGAGATGCAAATCAATATGACAGTCAGTTGCCGTCTCACACCTGACTTGAAAAAATAGAAAACAATAAATGCTGAAGCCTGTAGGGGAATCCTCATATACTGACTGGAATCCTCATACATCGATGGTAGGACTGTAAATCAGTACAACCCCTATGGAAAGCTGTATGGCACTCTCTTAAACAAGCATGAATAGAAGTACCATATGATCCAGCAATCCCTCGTATAGGTATATACTCAAAGAAATCAAGAACACAGCATGAACAGATATGTACACATTTATGTGGCGTGCAGTGCTACTCACAAGAGCAAGAATACCCAGCTGTGGAAGAACAGATAAATAAACTTTGGCACATACACACATTGTTAAAGAAATGATGAAACTATGAAAGCTCTCATGATGGATGGATTTGGAGGATATTGTGCTGAGTAAAGTTAATCAATCACAAAAGGACGAATATTGAATGAAACCAATGTTATTTAAGAAAATCAAGAAAAGTTTCAAACTAAAAGAAAACTTTGATGGTGACCAGCGGTGGGAGGGGAGAGGAAGGGAAGGTAACAGATGGTGTAGACAGGCTTTCACTTGGGTCAAGTGACAAAAATATACCATAAGAGAGAAAATGAGGGGCAAGGGAGCAGACAGGGCAGGCTTGTGGAGGTTTGATAAGTTCTTCAAATGACTGACTACAAAGATAGTGGTCTGAAATGTAAACACACACTCACACACTCCCCTAATTCACAATAAAAACATTTTTGTGGTTCTAAATCTAGATATATTTAATTTTTTAATTGTTCTGATTTGTTTACTAAGACATTCTGTGAGTTTAGCAATATTTTTTACTTACCTTTGAAAAATGCAAAAATGACAATTGCCACATGTCTGTTAACTGAAGCATTGATTGTAATAACAAAAGATTGGAAACAATGCAAATGTCCGCCAATAGGGTATCTATTAAGTAAATTATGATTCATGTACAGCAGATCATTATACAGTTGCAAAGAAGATGGAGGACATTTTATATGTAGGGAAATGCAAAGATTTCCGTACTATTCTTTTTTTTTTAAGCTATCAAGTGTTTTTATTATTTTATTCTACATTATATACATATTGTAGAAGGCCACAGCAGTTTAACATATAAGCCCTTTAAAAGTAGAGGGCATTATGAAGGATAGACAAGTATCAAAATGAAGTCCAGTAACAAGGGTATATACTCAGTGCAGTATTTCTAAGGAATAACAGCAGATACCCAGTACTTTACATTTACCTTGCAAATATTCCATAGGATTTTATAGACCTCTTTGGGCCGTACTATTCTTATGTATAAAGTACAGGGAAACATACGTATATACATGAGCAGTTTTTTTAAACTTTGGAAGAACACGTACAAAGATACGAAAGTTATTGCCTATCAAGTGAGGTTGAAAGTTAGATCCTTTTCTCTGAATATTTTTACATATATTATCCTATTTTATAACCACATAATTACATTATTTACTAAAAAGATGTTAAAATGATTACCCTGTAGACGGAGGATAAATTATTGAAAACTGACTTTTTATAAGATATAGGGTACATTAACTCAAATTAGTGTCTTTCAAGAATAATCGATAATCAGGCAACAATTTATTCAAGGTGAAAAACAAACGCGCCCAACGTGGGGCTCGAACCCACGACCCTGAGATTAAGAGTCTCATGCTCTACCGACTGAGCTAGCCGGGCAACCATGCTAACGCTTGCAAAATAATCCTATTCAAAGTTGAATCTCCTTTGTCATTCCCACAGCCTTACGAATTGGAGTATATTGAAGCTATTAAAGAACTTCAGAAAGCCGAGAAATTCAAGTTCCCCTCGGTAGCGTTCTTCCCACTGCCACCGTCTTCACTTTTTTCAATCCGCGGGAAGCGCTAGGACAAAAAGAGAAGAACGGAAAGGTAAGCATCTCGGCGCTCACCGTTATAGTTTAAAAACCCTAAATATTATATTTTATTTATTTTAATAGTTGTATCGACTTATAATTCATGTGTCATACCATTCAATATTTAAGTATATTAAAGAGAGTTGTGTGTTCATCACCCCAATCAGAACATCTTCTTCATTTTTGTATCTATTATTAGCTCTCTGTTTCGCCCCAACCTCCCATGCTAACTCAATAAACTACAAATCTGGTCGCTGTCTCCGAAGCTCTACCTGCCCTGATTTTCTTTTAAAGAAATTCATTCAAATTTTTAAATATGAGGTCTAATCAGCGGGTTAATTAATGGCAGTGTCTGGAAACCAGAGGAAAGCCGAGAATGCTGCGGACACTCAGCGCTAACTGTCCGGTCAGCATTTGCTTCTTCAGGACGTTGACTCGGGCCTTTACCCTTGAAAGGAGAAAAAGTAAAAGGACGCGCAAGCCTGCGCTGGAGATGCCGGGGATCGAACCCGGGGCCTCATACATGCAAAGCATGCGCTCTACCACTGAGCTACATCCCCAACCGGCTAACGCTGTTTTCTGCAGCTTACTTGGCTATTGCATGCTCCAGTATCGGCGTTTGTATGCAAAAGGAGAAAAATGCCAGAGGGAAAATAGAGCTAGTGATGGGAAGGGGGTGTGGTAAAAACGAAATTTTAACCAGTGATGTCGGCGCAGACTTCACTGAAAAGAATACACTCGAGCCGTGACTCCAAAGGGGTAGGGCGGTGCGGGTATCTGGGGGAAAGAGCGCCAAGCAAACGAACAGCTGTGTAAAGGTCCTGAGGCAGGAGTCTTTCCGAAAAGTTGCAGAAATCGCAAGAAGGCTTGCACGGTTAGAGCGTAATTCAAAAGACAAATAGATGCAGATAAAGAGTCTTGGGATCTTTTTAGGAGGATGGTGCCGAAGGCAAAGGGCTCCTGCCTCTCCCAAAATAGAAGCCAAAGTAAAGGCATTAAAGGCCAAAAAGGCCCTGCAGACAGGCATCCACAATCACACACATCCACGCCCCCCAAAAGAAGATCTGCACCTTCTACTGGCCGAAGACCCTGAGAGGCAACTCAAATGCCTCCGAAGAGCGCCGCCAGGAGAAACAAGCTGGATTGTGATTCCATCAGCAAGTTCCCCTTGACCCCCGAAGCCACGAAGGAGATCAAAGGTAGCAGCACACGTGTGTTCATTGTGGACGCGGAGACCCTCGAGCACCAGATCAAACAGGCTGGGGAGAAGTTCCATGGCAATGATATAGCCAAGGTCAACACCCTGATCAGGCCTGAAGTGAGAAGGCATGGCTCCTGACAATGGCGCTTTAGATGTTGCCAACAAAATCAGGATTAAACTGAGTCTAGCTAGCTAAGGCCAAATATAAACTTTTCAATACAAGACAAAAAAATAAGAGTCGTGGATTTAGATAAGAAAACAAAAATAGACAAAACTTTTGGTCTATTGTCAGACCTTCGTTTTTACCCTGCAGGAGGTGGGAGATTCTGAAGGGCCTGAAGTAGAGGAGGGCCATTCTCTGATAAAGAAGACAAAAGACGGGGTCAGGAAGGCGGTGAGAGGAGCAGGTTGGGCAGATCAGAACTGCAGCTTTGGACACACAGAGTGTGACACTCCTAAGAATGAGAAGCTGGAGGTTCTGTGTGAGAGCTGCTAGCTGTGGGTACCGTCATTCCTAAGGTACCTGGGCTGGCAATATGGATTGTGGCGTGATCAGCTGTGTAACAGATTAAATTGTGCCCTGATTCCGCCCCGCCCCAATGCATTATATATGTGTAACCCTGAGCCCCACCACCTGTCTGTCAGTTTGTAGTTTGTGGCGCTGTTACCCTACTACCTGTCAGCTTGTAGTACTGTGGTGGCTTGCATGTCGCAATGATGCTGCACGCAACGTCACTGATAATTCAAATATCAGCAGGGTCACCCAAAGTGAACAGGTTTCAGCAGAGCTTCCAGACTCAGAACAGGTAGCAAAGGAGGAACAGGCTGTCCACTTCGGAGGAATCAGCCACTGGAACCTTATGAAAAGCGGCGGCGCACTGTCAGAGATCTGCCTGAAGGTGAGCTACTCAGGCCCGAAGGGACTCAAAACGCGACCACCAAGAAAGAGCTCCCTTCTCAAAGTAGAGTCCACCCTAATGACGTGGATGGAGTACACGATTTCTGGACTTCATTTACTGACAGGTGCACAACTCAAAATAAGAAGAAACAGCTGCAAACATCTATTGATAATTGAAATTTTGGAAATTACAAAGTATGAATCTAGGAAAATTTGAAGTCATCAAAAATGAAACAGAGGCTTAAAGTTCAATATCTTAGGCATTCGTGAGCTGAAATGGACTAGTGCTGGCCATTTTGAATCAGACAATCATATGGCTTACTATGCCTGCCGGAATGAGAAACTCAACAGGAATGGCGTCACGTTCACGGTCAAAGTGTCACAACTCACCTTACCCTAAGTAGAGCAATTTTGTTTTAAGCTGAAAACTCAAACCTCCCCAGCACAAACTGTCCTAAGCACTATGCCACTGTGGCAGCAAAGTTCCTTTGCTAACCCAGAATCACTATTTGACCCATCTGACCCTAGCTCCACCCCTGCCTGGCCTCATCTGGGAACAAAAGGTGAGGGAACCGGCGCCTTCTCCAACTCCCGTTTTCTGTGCCTCGCTAGCTGCTCCACATTCCCACTTTTTGTTTCTCATCACTAACTTGCACCTGCTTCAGCTCCCTTGCTCCTGTACAGTATCATATCCTTTGTGGAATAGCATTTAGAGGGCAAAGTGGGTTAAGCAATAGCTGACACTCTGAATGCTGGCATAATAAAGAAACTTCATCCTCCTCGATAAATATCGCTGAAGTTTCTTGTTAATCTTGCAGCATCAAAAGGATCTTCCAAGATCAATCTTGGAGTGCAATGCTGCCTGTGATAAAGTATTATCTATCCTTATACAAGGCAATCCACTCAACACAGTACTATTTGAATGTATGTGCCAACCATTACAGGGAGTGATATGCAGAAATGGAAGAATTCTGCCAATGCCTTCAGTTTGAAATTGATCAAACATGCAATTAGGATGATTAGTGGTAATTAGAATGCAAAAGTTTGAAGCAAAGAGGAAAGAACAGTAGTTGGAAAATGTGGCCTTGGTAATAGAAACAAAGCTAGAGATCACATGGTAGTACTGTGCAAGACTAATAAATTCTTCAGCACAAATCATTTTCCAACAACACAAAAGGGCTTATACACATGGACTTCTCCAGATGGAATTCACAGAAATCGAATTGACTACATCTGTGGAAAGACATGATGGAGAAGCTCAATATCAGCAGCTGAAACCAGGTCAGGGACTGACTATGGAACAGACCACCAATCACTCAAATGTAAGATCAGGTTGAAGCTGACAAGACTCTGAAACATGTTCTTCATCATAGAATAGCTAAGGTGAATGAAGAAATGATCAAGTCATAGACCCAAACAGAAAATTTCAAAGCAAAGCTGGAAAAGACTAAGTAAAATGTTATAATGGAACCATAAAGATCCACAGTTAGAAAACCAAACAGGAAGAAGATGCTCAGAGTGTCTTAGACTAAAGAAAAAAGTCAAGTCTTGAGTTGCACTATTGAAAGATTCCATGGGCAAAATATGCCCTGAACTATCCACATGCGGCCCGCTGAGGACATTTATCCGGCCCGCTGGGTGTTTTTGCCCCGTTTTGTTTTTTACTTCAAAATAAGCTATGTGCAGTGTGCACAGGAATTTGTTCATAGTTTTTTTTAAGAATATAGTCCAGCCCTCCAAAGGGTCTGAGGGACAGTGAACTGGCCCCCTGTTTAAAAAGTTTGAGGACCCCTGCAAACTATACAACGCAGTAAGGAATGTGTTAGTCTGGATGGACTAGAGAAACAAATTCATAGGCACACTCATGTGTATAAGAAAGAGCTTTAGTGGAGAGCAAATGCTTGGAGAATGATTGGGGCAGGGAATGTATGGATGTGCTTTATACAACTGATATATGCATATGTATGGATTGTGATAAGAGTTGTATGAGCCCCTAATAAAATGTAAAAAAAGAAAAGAGGAGAAAAAAAAGAAAATGATTAGGGCAAAGAATGTACAGATGTGCTTTATACAATTGATGTATGTACATGTATGGACTGTGATAAGAGTTGTATGAGCCCCTAATAAATTGTTTTTTTAAAAAAAGAAAGAGCTTTATATACAATAGCAATTGAGTATTGAGAAAACATCTCAGCCCAGTCCAGATCAAGTCCATAAGTCCAATATTAACCCATATGTCCAATATCAATCTATGTAGTCATCTTCAGACTCATGAAACACAGGCAATGAATGCAGGAAGATCACAGGCCAGTGGGTGGAAGGTCTTGTGGATCCATTGGCGCTGTAAGCATCTTAGCCCTGACAGGGTCTCCATGTGGCACGGGACTAGACAGTGCTTCATTCTGAACACACATGGTCACGTACGAAAAATAACTAATGCACATTCTATTGTGCATAGGCTCACTATAAGTTGGACAGGACTTGACGGTACCTAACAACAGCCCTTATACCTGTGGTTATATATAATCTCTTTTGAAAATAGGTTTTCCTTGTTATATTAATGAAGCAACATTAGTGTAGGGTGTGTTTTAAGTCAGGAAGCAAGCAAACAGAGATGGGGTCCCCTAGTGACCAAGAAGGGCCATGATATAACCTGAAAGTTTAATATGATTGTTCTTATATTATTCGATTGACTCCACAGGGCACAGTAGGCATTTCTGAGAATGTAATTCTTTTTTTAAAAACAATTTATTAGGGGCTCATACAACTCTTATCACAGTCCATACATATACATACATCAATTGTATAAAGCACATCTGTACATTCTTTGCCCTAATCATTTTCTTTTTTTTCCTCCTGTTTTCTTTTTTTACATTTTATTAGGGACTCATACAACTCTTATCACAATCCATACATATACATACATCAATTGTATAAAGAGAATGTAATTCTTTACTGGAGTTGAAAGTCTGGTCTTTCTCCCGCAGCATGGCTGGTGGCTACTGACTTTTCAGATCGCAGGTCAACTCATAAGCACGTAGGGCAGAGTCAACTCTTGAGGTTTCTGAGGCTGTAAATATATGGGAACAGACAGCCTCATCTTTCTCTCTCAGAGGAGCCCGCGGGGTTTGAATTGCTGACCTTGAAGTTCATTACCCCAGGATGGGTGGGGGCAAAACCCTGGCGTATGCGGCCTTCATTAGAAAGGAGAGTGTGGAAGCAGATCATCCTGGAAGCCTTGGTAAGAGGCTGCAAGAACGATGGGGGAGGGGCAAGAGAAAAGGTTTTAGGGGGAGGTGGGATGAGGTGGGATGGGATAGGATGGAGAATATTTTCGAAGAAAGTGAAGAAAATTGATTGCATAGGTATTACTTGGTTTTTGTTTTTTTTAAAAAATCAATGTTAAATCAAAGTGGGAGGGACGTAGAGGAGCTGACTGGCAGAGAGATAGATGCACGGTCGTGCCGGAGGAGTGCGGTCCTGGATCCTAAATTTAGCTCCGCAAAGCGCCAGGACGAAGCAGCGCTCGCTGAATCTGACACCGTGCTGGCTCGACCCCGGGCGGTGGCAGGAATGTCGCCTGGCCAGGCTTTGGAGCCCACCTGTCTCGGCGCGTTTCCCGAGGCTGACTGGGTCGGCCTGGAGTGGCCTCGAGAGAGCCGCGCGAAGAGAGGGTGCCTCGGGGTGGAGGCGGTCCCTGGCCCAGGGCAGGGGGACCCGGTCGCGGGGCCCCTCGGCGCGGGCTCGCCGGGCCGCGCTCGCTCGGGCCGCCGGGCCCGCAGTCCGCGCGCGCTCCCTCCAGGCTCGCCGCCGCGCGCGCTCAGCTGCGCCTGCTCGGCCGGGCCCGCGCTTCCTCCCCCGCGGGCGGCCGGGGCGGGCCGGGGCGCGCGGAGCGCGCATGGCGGCGGTGGGGCCTCGGACTGGGCCCGGAGTCGGCGCCGAGGCGCTGGCCCTGGCGGCCGAGCTGCAGGGGGAGGCGACCTGCTCCATCTGCCTGGAGCTCTTCCGCGAACCCGTGTCGGTCGAATGCGGCCACAGCTTCTGCCGCGCCTGCATCGCGCGCTGCTGGGCGAGCCCGGCACCCGGGGCGGCCGCTTCGGCGCGCTCGCTGCCCGGCCCGCTGCCCTGCCCGCAGTGCCGCGAGCCCGCGCGCCCCAGCCAGCTGCGGCCCAACCGGCAGCTGGCCGCCGTGGCCACGCTGCTGCGCCGCTTCAGCCTGCCAGCGGCGGCCCCGGGGGACCGCGGGGCCCCGGACGCCACGGTCCTGGCCGCGGCGGGCGGCTGCGCGCTGCACGGCGAACCCCTCAAGCTCTACTGCCAGGACGACGGGCGCGCCATCTGCGTGGTGTGCGACCGCGCCCGGGAGCACCGCGCGCACGCCGTGCTGCCGCTGGACGAAGCGGTGCAGGAGGCCAAGGTGAGGGCGCGCGCACCCCTGCCTGCCTCCGGGAATCGAACCCCCCACTCAGCCCCAGCTCGGCTCACCCACGCGTGGTGCAGACGCCGTGCGAAGGACTCCCTGCCACCCTGCTCCGCCCAGGCCGCCCGGGGCCCTGCTTCGCGGCCGAGAGCGGCTCTCCAGGCTTCCCCACACACCTCTGTCACTAGCTTTCCCCGGCACCCCCGCCCCCCGAACGACTCCCCAGCATGGCGATTTTCCCCCTATCGGTCCACGGCTTCTAGGAGCGCGCTCCTTATTGCCGCCCGCAAGCCCCTTTCCATCCACACACCTGCTGCTTTCACTCTGAGCCATTTCCCGGGGGCGTGGCTCGTTTAGTGACCTCCTGGGACCAGGTGGGACGACCTCTCTAGTCAGAGAATCATGAGTTGTCAAAGCTCCCCTACTGGGCGCCCAACCCACCATATCCCCTGCTGGCGCACAGCGAGGTGTGTGCCTTGACTTAAGAACTGTCTTCTCTCTTTGTTTACTCTGCCACCCTGCTGCCCAGAGGGGCTTTTTGATGGTGGCAAGAAGAGAGGAGATAGCAAGGTGGGTTAGGCTCGTGGAGGTGCCTGTGTTTCAGTCTGGATTGTGCCGCAGATATTCTTGGGAAGTGAGACTCGGGCCTTTGGGGTCACCCTGCAGCCATCCGCTATCCCAGTGTCCAGCCTGTGCTTGTTGCGTCCATCCTGATGTCCACAGGTGGCTCTACCTGGCCGCCTCCTGCCCAACGAACGAGGCCTTCTGTTTCTGCTGGATGTTCCCTCCCCACCCCCCCGAAGGTGCACGCGGGGTTTCCAGCAACCTCTCACTACCACACCTCCCCTCGCCCCTCACACAGGAGCTCCTGGACTCGAGACTGCAAGTCTTGAAGAAGGAGCTGGAGGAATATGAGTTGTTCCGGTCCACCGAGGAGAAAGAAAGCAGGGAGCTCCTGGTGAGTGGGGCCCGCGCCTGGGGGAGACACCTGCAGGGACACCTGCCCCCCCTGACTGTGTGTGCAGTGCTCCAGGGTGTGGCTTGGAACTGCAGGGGTGGGTTTTCGAAAGGTCATTGGGTACACATTGCGTAGGATGGCCGTCTAATTTATTATACAAACCAAAGCTTTTGAGCGTGCAGGAGATTGCTAGTGCAATCACTTTAGGGCAGCGTGTAACCGGTGTGCCCCAGGGAATCAGGATGTGTGGTATCTCAACAGGGGCCTGGGGCAGTATCTTTTAAACAACATAATCAAAACTCCCAGTAGCTTGTCTTGCCCTGCCCCCTTCCCTCCCCCCCCTTCCCCTTCTAGAAGAGTATGTGACCACCCCTGACACTGGACTCCCTTCTAGTCTGTTGCTTCCCTCCCCTCCTCTGCCCCCAACCCCAATCCCCCAACCATCAGTCTGTTTCTTTTGCTACGAAGACCCTTTACCTGTCGTTTTTATTTTAGAACAATGGTTTCATATACTGTTTGTCATTTTGGGAATTACTCAATTGACTCAGTCCTCCAAATCCATCCATGTCATGAGGTGTTTCACAGTCTCTTCCTTGTTTTTTAATGGTACGTAGTATTCCACTGTGCGTGGGCACCAAAGTTTCTCCATTCTGCCACTGATGTGAATCCTGCTGCAAGGGGGTGTGCGTATCTCTATTGCTTACTTCTTTGGAAGACATATCAAGTGGAGAAATTGCCGGGTCAGAGGCTATTTTTATTCCCTGGGGTAGCATCTTGTGATTGAACACATTGATATTTCTGCAGAGGAATCTAAATGCATACTAGGTGGGAACATAAGTATAATATATAGTGTCATGTCAGTTCAGGGCACATTTTGCCACCCGATAAGTTAAACTTTATTTTTTTCATTTTCCGACTATATTATGCTTTGGAATCGAGGCTAAGGGAAAGAGCTCTTGGGGCATGTCAGAGGTTTGGGGTCTTGGGCTTACCACAGCTCCTCGCCGCAGCTGAGGATGCCCCCCAAAGTGGAGTGCAGGTTTCCTGAGAAGATTCAAGTAAAATGTACTTGGGTGCAGGACAGTGAGATCAGGTTCATTTGGGTTAAGGTGGCCGAGGAGGGTCACTGACTGCCATTTGTCTTACTCTCAAATTCAGTTCTTCGGTAAAAAAGTTGAAATAATGAAAGGATGCACAAGGGCCTGTTGGGAACTAGAAGGGGAACTTGGGGCTTCTTCCTTTCTCAGGGGGAGGAGGGCAGAAGGGAAAGACCTTTGAGTTGAGATGTCTTTTTTTAAATCCTTTTATTGGGGGCTCATACAACTCTTATCGCAGTCCATACATACATCCATGTGTCAAGCACATTTGTACATTTGTTGCCATCATCATTCTCAAAACATTTCTCCTCTTGAGCCCTTGGTATCAGCTCCTTGTTTTTCTCCCCTCCCTATCCCATGCTCCCTCCCTCATGAACCCTTCATAACTTATAAATCATTGTTTTCTCCTGTCTTACACTGTGCGATATCTCTCTTCACCCACTTTTCTCTTGTCCGCCCCCCACGGAAGGGGTTATATGTAGATCATTGTTGACAGGTTCCCCCTTTCTCCCCCACCTTCCCCTTCCCCTCCTGGTATTGCTACTCTCATTATTGGTCCTGAGGGGTGTATCTCTCCAGGATTCCCTTTGTTTCCGTATCTTATCTGTACCAGTGTACATCCTCTGGTCTAGCCAGATTTGTAAGGCAGAATGTGGATCATGAATCATGGGGGGGGAGGGTGAAGGAGGGGAGGAAGCATCGAGGACCTATAGGAAAGTTGTATGTTCCATCTGTGCTGTACTGGACCCCGACTGGCTCATCGCCTCCCTGCGACCCTTTTGTAAGGGGATGTTCAGTTGCCTACAGATGGGCTTTGGGTCAAGTTGAGATGTCTGTGGTCCTTTCTTGACTTACAGGCTCATCCGTCACACTCTTTCTTATCCGGTCATTGACTTCTGTGCACGAGGAACGGCTCACACCTCCTGACCTTTATCCAACCTCAGCGTGGAGAAGGAATAATTGTGTCTCTTTTTGGTTCTTGTCACGGCTGAGTGTCAGGTCGCTAGCCACAGGGCCAACAGTTCACAAGGGCTAGCCCTTCCACGGGAGAGAGGACGAAGCCTTCTACTCGGCCCTATTGAGGATTGAGACGCCATGGCAGTGAGGTGTATTGTTTTGTCTTCTCATTATGGTGGCCCAGAGAGTATTCCTGTAGCCTGGCAGCCCCTCCCGGCCTGCGGCTTACTTAGCACCTTCCACTCTTGTCCTCTCTTGCCAGCCACCTTTTGTTTCTGACTCGCACATTGTTTATAATTACAAAATGTCTGCTTCATGAAGCATCAGAGAGAGCGTATAACCATTGTTGAAAACGTCCTTACTGTACGGAAGAGTGGTTCTCAACAAGGGCTCGTTTGGCGCCACAGGGACACGTGCGATATCTGAAGATCTTTTGGTTGTCCACGCTGGTTTGGACATCTTGAGTTAGATGCTGTATAATGTACAGCCCCTCACCACAAACTGTTATGTGACTCCCAAGTAGTAGGAGTGCCAGTGTCGACAAGCTATGACTTAGACTATTTGGGCTAAGGTACTTCACGTGTGTGATTTCCTAGTGAGGCAACCTGATGCGATTGCAAGAAGTATAAACCCTGGAGCTGGACTCCCTGAGTTAGACTGGCTTACCACTTACCCCCAAGATGTCTCTCCACCGCGATCTCCTCATCGTGAAAACGGGATAAGCACACGATACATTTTTATCTTCAAAGAGATGCTAACTGTACTCACCTCATCGGGACCCTGTCAGGGCTGAGTGAGTGTGAGTTACTTTCCACCAGGTACTCGGAACGGGCCTTGCCCTTGGGTTATGTAAGTACTCCGCACTGTTTGCTTTCCGACTGCATGAAGTGGGTGCAGCTTAACCCCACACGCCCCGACTTAAAGCAATTCCCTGACGGCCTCCTTTTTCAGCCACGGTTTCTTGTACCTAGATTTTCCAGGGAGGAGGGGTTGAGGTTGTTCTGGTCGGCCCAAGTCCTCACTAGCTACTGGGCAGGTTTCCTCAGGCCTCAGTTTACTTCTTAAATCATGTGGATGTCACATGGATTCAAGCCAAGAATCAAGAAAGGATCAGGAGTGTGAGTCTGTTTGAAAACGAAGGAGGGCATGTGGTACTAATGGAAAGACTATGTGGGGGCTGTAAAAAGTAGGTGGGAAATAGAAATGAACGATAATGGATTGTTGCCATGCACTTGAAGTGAGGGCTTCATGGGCTATAAAGCGCGCATACAGCATCATTTGTACAGAATTTGGCCTTGCCCAAAGAGAGATCTGACCTGAGCCCTCAGCTCTGGGGGTAACCTATGCCAGACCTGCAAGGAATATCTGTGTTTGGAGCCAGGTCTTAGGCCAAACAGGTGAGAGCCTCGGGTCACCCAGTATCAACTGACCTGGGCACTGTGTTTAACCACATGGGCAATCAATCAGTCAGCCCGACATAATGCAAGTTGAATCAGAACTCTGGACACAAGCTGGGGTGAGCTTCTCTGCTGGGCAACAGTTGGTGCATATCATCATACATCAGTCCCTGGGAGGTCACGTGTTCTGACTCCAAAGAAAAGGACAATGGAAACTTTGTGTGTGGTTTACATTTATATCTGTTCTCTGATACTCTGTGACTGCGAATCCTGAGGAGCCCTGGCAGCAGGGTGGTTCCACGGTGCCCTGCTAACTGCAAGGTCAGCAGCTTGAAAGCAGAAGCCTCCCTGCAGGAGAAAGACAGGGCTTGCTACTCCGGTAAAGAGTCACAGTCTCGTAAGCTCACAGGGCGATCCTACCGTTCCCCAGGCTCACTGTGGGCGGGCATCCCCTCAGTGGCAGTGAGGAGGGAGTGGGTAGGAGTAGTAGACTAGCTTTCAGGGAGTCTGTCTGGTGAATTACTAAAGCTAAGTGATTTGGGGCACCACCTGGAACCGCATTTGGGGTCTTCAGGATGAGGTGCAGAAAGGTGAGGGTAGTTGTTAGTAGTTATAAATGAGGGTGACCCTCTGGAGGCCTCTGTGCCCTCGGAACGTGATAACTAGCTCTAAACTTTGCGGTTTTCCCCCTCCCCCAGGCAAATACATTCTCACCGGGGTCACTTTGGGTATGCGGTTGCCTCTGCCTATCAGCAGTGCTTTCCCCTTTAGTAAGAATGGTGTCCGGGGTAGGGGTGGGGGTGCCCGACTTCGCGGAGGGAAGACTCACCATCTACATCAGCCTGACGCTGATTTCTGTGAGGTGGAAGTCAGACAAGCTTCCTTCCACCCTCCAGTTTTTGTGTGTGTTTTTTTTTAATCAATTCTGATTTTTAAAACTCCATCCCTTCCATAGCACTCCTTACGTCTCTTCTGGCTTCCATAGTTTGTTGCTCTGGCCATTCAGAAAGCATTATAGGAAGTCATTACCTAGTTTTTAGGGAAGCTACAGGTTACAATTCAGGATCAGAAACAACTCATGATACAGTTCTTCCACCAGGACAGCTGCTTTTCAGCGATGCCCACAGGTTGGCCTCCCTCTGTTCTGCCTGCTTCGGCAAGTGGTATAAAGCTCTCTAGCTCCGCCCACAAGTACCCAGAGGCATTCCACTCTACCTGCAAGCCTCCTGCCCGAACTAACTGTCTTCTCTTGGTGCTTTAACCCCAGCCACTCATATCTCCCCTGCCATGGAACCTAGCTCCCCAAGTGCCCAGAGGCCCTCATCCAGCCTGCTGGAAGATGCTCAGCTTTCTTGCTCTCTGGCCGGGAAACCTACCACACCATCTCCTCTTACCAGTGCCCTGGTTCTGTTGCTTCTGTTGTCACTGTTTCTGTCCCGTTGCTTCTTACTATCGTCAGTGCTATCCTTCTGTCCCCTGGGTCAGAAGGTTCCAGCACAAGGGTCTTTGGTCCAAAGGACGGCCTGCTCCCATCTTTTCCAGGTGGTGGTGAGGTTACCTACTCTTTCCACCTCTGGGATGGCTCATTTGAAGTCTAGCAGATGACAAAACTGACCAATCCCCTTGTCAGGGTTCCATACACTTTATTTACATGATCCCATCACCACAAAGATAGCTTGCATCTTATTTACATTATTAGGAAGTTATCCAATCTCCTTGGTGGGCCATAGCACCTTATTTGCATAATCCCACCCAGTCATTTGGTGGAAATCATAGAGATTATGACCAGAAGATTCATCCTAAGAAATTGACTGCATTGAACCTTTCTTCTTTCTACTTTTCTGAACATGTGGTATCTTAATAAGTGTTAAAAAGAAAAGACACACCTTTAAATGAAGTAAAGCAGAGAGTAAACATTTGAAGGGGAAATGTTTGGGGAATTAAGAAGCTACCTTCTTTTAAATCCTGATAGTAGCTGGCTTCTTATGCTCATTTATTCCTCTGACTTTTTAAAGGAGTACATTTCAACCCTAGGTTTAGTGGTAGCCAGGTTGAAGTCACATTGGCCTGAATCAGTGTCTCCACCCAAATACCTAGGCTTCTGAAATTCCTAGTACCCCGTGTCCTGTGTCCTGCAATACCTATTACCTAGTAACACTGGTGATTCTACTTTATAGCCACCTTCTCGTTCGTTGAGACCTCTGATTCAGAGTGACTCTGCAGGACAGAGCAGGAAACCCCACCGGGATTTCCAAGGCTGCGGATCTTTATGGGAGCAGCCATCTTCATCTTTGCCCTGGGGAGTTGTCTGGTGCTTTTCTAACACCAAACTTGCAGTTAGCATCCAGATGTTAAACCCCTGCACCAATAGGGTTTCTGTTTGAAGTTTATAATCACCCACTGCTATTAAATCTATTCTGATAGATAGTGATCAAGTGGACAGAGCAGAACTGATACCTGGAGTTTCTGTTTAGTGGAAAGCCTCACATTGGTCCTGGTGGTTTCAAAACGCTGACCATGCAGCTAGGAGGTAGTCCTGGGATACTCTAAGTTGTCCTAGATTAGGTGGTAATTCCCAAGTTCAAGGAGATGCATTCTGAGACTGTTGGTACACCAAGTGGGAGTATGTCAACTAGAGTAGGTGTGTCTTTGATCCATGCAGCACTGAGGGAGACGGGCCCTTGCCCTGTGGGACCACTCAGAGACTCCTTTCACTTGTCATGTTTCAGTGCCCAAGTGTCCTTGTCTCTCCAACCTTTCCTCTTCTGTGGACAGAAACAGATGGCAGCCGAGAGAGAAAAGGTGGGGGCTGAGTTCCAGGCCCTGAGAGCCTTCCTGGTGGAGCAGGAGGGCCGGCTCCTCAGCCGTCTGGAGGAGCTGTCCCGAGAAGTGACGCAGAAGCAGAATGAGAACCTGGCCCAGCTTGGGGGCGAGATCACCCAGCTCTCCAAGCTTAGCAGCCAGATCCAGGAGACCGCTTGCAAGCCCGACCTTGACTTTCTCCAGGTGAGTCTGGCTCGGCAAGTGGGGAGAGGCAGCATGACCCGTGCTGTGCTTGATCTCGTGAGGGGAACCACACAATCCAGGGCCAAGGGGACCGAGGAGAGGTGTCCTGCTTCTCCTGGGGTTAGAGTGGGATAACGCTGACTTGACACTTATTCCAGGATACATAGGAAGGGATTTCAATAATTAGTGGGAAAATGGAATTAAAGTAGAATGAAAATTTTCCATAAAGTTTTAAACAAATATGCGTGAGACAAAAGTCCCAGAAAGTAATCTCTACCTGTACTGCATGTGATGCACATTTGCTGTTTGCTACTCTTCATCGCTTTTCAAAACCCTGGTCATCACAATCTCCTAAATTCACCCCCGAAGCCTGTAGTCCCCACACTGCATAGGGCTGCATTTGTCTGTGTGGTTTCAAGAGCAGAGGTAACCCTATGCCCAGAAGATGAAGAGTCTGTAATAAAGCGAACACTGGCAGAGTGTGGCCAGAGATAAGGGACCCACTGGCTTGATGACACCCCAGGAGCAAAGCCATAGTGGTGTGCTGTCGCCTCCAGAGGCTCCCGCCGTGTGGGACAGGGCGGCCCCAGGCCAAGGGGCCAGTTTTGCTGTAAAGGTGAATGCAAGTTGCACAATGCTGACTGGGTGTTCTTCCATCTATCCTTCCAGGAGTTCAAGAGCACACTAAGCAGGTGAGTGAACCTAACAGCTTCTGAAGCTTCTAGGCTTTTACGTCTTTCTTTCTGCTAAATTCTCTCTCCATTCGCAGCCCTCATCTAGCCTCCCCGACACACACACACACACACACACACACACACACTTGTCTTACCTGGGGGCACTCTTAGGCAACTGTTTGCCTGCCTGGCCATGGCAGTTTAGATAGGAGGCTGGCCTCTCCCTTTTCCACCTCTTCTCACCAAAAGGGCTTTGCCAACCTATTTGTGGGACCACAGTAGGGGTGGGAACGGCATTCCCGGGCCTTTCTTAGGGCGCTTGTCCTGCAGGTGCAGCAATGTGCCTGGCCCCAAGCCATCTACAGTTTCTTCTGAGATGAAGAGTAAAGTCTGGAACGTTTCCCTCAAGACCTTTGTTTTAAAGGGGTTGCTCAAGAAATTCAAAGGTAGGGGCCTGGGTGTGGTGCTTGGCCATCCTGTGTGAATGGTGGAGGTGGTAGTGGTGTGGTTTGGGCAGTTCAGGGATCTGCACTCTGCTTTTCCAGAAGCTGTGAAAAAAAATGCTTTCTGGTCAAGGCAGGATTGGTTTTGAGAGATGGTAGTGGCAAATCTGGGTTTTGGGGGAAATTAGTCACTTGGGTTATAAGTATTGGAAAAGGTGGTATCATTAACAAACTTAAATATTGTTCACACACACCTGCTTTGTTTCTTTTCTTCAGAGGATCTTCGGGATGAGTTGGAGAAAGACGAGAAAGGTAAGGAGGTTGTCGTGGAAGTACGAACTGATGATATGGCGAAGCAGAGACGCCTCTCCCTGCAGCGACTATCTCTGGGCTTTGTGTTCAGTTGGTTCCTGTCCTGGTCAAGGCAGCCTTGCCTCCGAACTCACCCATTCGGCTCCCTTTCCCACATCCTTGCGTGCCTCAGCACTGCTGTCACCTGCGCGTGGCCCTGGGCCTGTGGGCCTGTACGCTGGATTAGACAGAGACTTGGGTGTGTTTCTCAGCCGCCTAGAGGAGTCTCTCCCAGCTCCCCTCCTCCTATACTGGAGGCAGCTCCTGTGGACGGAGGTGTGTGTGCAGGGCTCAGGAGCAACAGGGAGGCTGAAGACAGTTCTTTTCGCAGAGAGCTCTGAAGTGAGGCCCAAGCCTGCGCCGTACTCGCCCTGCTGGTGACTGAGCTAAGTCAGAGGTTACCTTGGCAACATCTAAACCAACCCCATCAGATCTTGTAAAGCATCTAACCAACATCTAAACCAACCATGTCAGATCATGTAAGAGGCCAGTCCTTACCTCAGCCTTCAAGGCCCTCAAGATCTGGCCTCACCCCCACTCGGTCCCCCTCGCTTGCTGTACAGCCACACACCTCCTTGCTATTCCCAGAATACACTAAACACACACTCCCCACTCAGATGTGTGTTTCAACCTATTTTTTAAATGAAATACAAACCATCAAAGTGCATCACGTCATAAAAATATTATTTTCTGAGATTTTTGTCCCAAGTGTGCATATCTTGGAATGCAAAGTTAAATATATTCTGTGACTTGTGCTCAAGAAGCGTTCATCCTCTTTAGAGTTTCTTGACCACTAACTTAAAAGTCCCACCACTTGTCTGTCAGTCTGTCGTACTGCGGTGGCTGGCGTGCTGCTGCGCGCTCCCTGTGGCACCAGGAAGGAAGGAAGGGTCTGCTTCTGTCCAGATGCTAGCCCAGAAAACCCGGGGCGGGACTCGCACTGTGTGAAACGTGGTGTGGCCACGAGTCCGAAGATGGCAGGGACTGGTTGGTTTTAGGGTTAGAGCTATAAACCCAGATCGCTGGTGGGCAGTGAGTTAAGTATTGGGTTGCTTATAGATTGGGCGGTTCAAACCACTAGCCACCCTGTTTCCACAAAGACTGTAGGCTCGAGAAACCACGCGGCAGTTCTACCCCCTGGAATCCAGTCCATGGCAGTAGGTCCCTTTGGGCTCGAGACCGGGTGGCTGTATGGTTAGCCAGCGTGCTTCCCCGCAGCCTGGGTTTCCTTACCTTCTTTCTGTCTTTCTCAAATGTTCTTTTAGAAATTTCTTCTGTGTCACAGCAAAGTACACACCAACCTCACAGTTTCTACACAGACGTTTCAATGACTTCGATCGCATTCTTTGCAGTGGCCAACCAGTCACATCCCCTTTTCCTTTCTGACTTGTTCCTTCTTCACCAACGTAAACTCGCCGCCCACTAAGCATCCTGTCTAATCTTTTGAGTTGCCGTTGTCACTTGGATCCCATATGGATAGTTCTTAAAAGAGCATACTGCTCCAAGCAGACCTCTTTTAATGTGCCAACCATTGTTTTAAAAAGACTTCGGGAGATATCTGGAGAGTTTGGGCTTGGGTTCTGAAGGGTATCTCGGGGCAATAGTTCTAGGGATTCCTCTGGGCTCCGTGGATCCAGAGTGTGTGGAGTTCTTTAGATTCAAATGGTACCTTGTCAGTGGGTCCTTCCCCAAACAATGGAGTTCAAACTATAGCACAATTCCTCTTACTTACTGTGTTTATCATTTATCACTAGCCAACACATTTTGGTGCCTTAGGTGTTTCTGGGTATATTTGACCCGCTGGTTCCAAAAAAATGGTGCTGCTTTTTCTCTATCAGTTCTAGTTTTTGAGATATAGAACATTTGCCATACACTACTATTCACTCCGCTCACCCAGAAAAAAATCAGGATATATTAACGTAGTATTTGGCTGAGATAGAGGAAGTACACACAGGCTTTATTAAAATAGTTTGTGTGGTGCTAAATATTTAGGTCAAGTTATACTTCACATGGTGTCCTTTGATGATCCAAAGATATATATTTGAAGAGTGCAAATTAAATGAACTTGGAATTTTCCCAAATATCACTTCACCTTTCTTAAGAACTGATTAGCAGGCAGTTCCAATGTGTTATCTTAAAAGGGGGCCACAAATAAGTTACTGGACAAGTACAGTGGGGTATGCATTAGACTACTTACCACAAGGTCAGCTATTCGAGCCCAATAGCTGCTCTGTAAGGTAAAAAGGAGACTTCCTGCTCCCAAGAAGATTTACAGCCTCAGAAACCCGCAGAACTCCCACTGTGCCCTCTAGGGTCACTATGAATCATATCAAGTAGTAGTGAGATTGGTACAATAAATAGAGAATCAAATGTTTTGAAATGTTTTTTTTTTTATTTTTTTTAACAATTTATTGGGGCTCATACAATTCTTATCACAGTTCATACATATACATACATCAATTGTATAAAGCACATCTGTACAGTCTTTGCCCTAATCATTTTTTTCTCCTCTTTTCTTTTTTTACATTTTATTAGGGACTCATACAACTCTTATCACCAGTTTTGAAATGTTTATGAATCATATCAACTGGTAGTGAGATTGGTACAATAAATAGAGATTCAAAATGGGTCCGTCAGAATTCAAACTGCTGGATTAAAATGACAGTTTCTAGTGAGAGGATGGCACAGCTTCTCCACCTGTGCACAGAAACTCTTGAAAGAAGTCAGATCTTTTCTTATAGAGAAGCTTGGAAACAATCTCACCTCTGAAGCATTTAACATGAATGACTCATTGTTTTCTGTGTATTAATATGTGTTGTGAAATGTTCATAGTTTAAAGAAGAAAAATTTAGATCTTCAAAATATTTATGAGAATTGTCATGGAGTCTTTTGATGCTCTGAATGGCCCTCACACCCTCCATGCGTGTGCCTTTCCGATGTCCCTTTTTCTTTCCCCTCCTCTCAAGCTGTGTGGGGCTTTGCAGGATCCGACCTGCAGTCTCTGGAGAGATTGCACGGCCTCCCACACCAAAC